>NC_041389.1:111171952-111174007 GCF_002162155.2 Triticum dicoccoides | reverse complement strand
AGAGAGGCCAGGGTGGATAATACCGGTTGTAGCTGGTAGGAAGGCCACCTGGTCCGGGGGCATGGGTGTTTCCGGTTGGGACTGAGAGGGGAGGCCACCCCTTAGAGCGCGCGATATAAGTTTGATCCCATGCTACGCGAGGTTGTAGCCTCCCCACTTAGAGTTTGCTTAACAGGTGTCGTGGGTGATTCCAGACACGTGTGTGATAAGCTGGTGTGTGCAAGTTAGGTGTGTTTTCAACAAAAAGACCGTAGATGGAATTAGTCCCGATGGACTAAAGAAATCCGTTACTCGTGGGTAAAGAGTACACCCTCTGCAGAGAATAAACCTATTCGAATAGCCGTGTCCATGGTTAAGGATTACAGTCTGGGATGGGTCAGGTGTCGGTCTTAGTGTCGGTCTTTGGAGGTGAAACGGTTAACCAGGAAATGGAATTACTACTCGTGACTTGTGATATCTATGATTATTATTATTGTTGACTAACCCGTGATATTATTGTTATTACCGAGTATCTCTGGGATGATTCTACCTCCGGGATATTCATTATGATTGTTTATTTTAAAGCCCTTTATGTGGTGTCGTTCAGACGCCCGACTGTGGCATTTCGTTTAAAGCCCTTTATGTGGTGTCGCTCAGACGCCCGACTGTGGCATTTATTTTAAAGCCCTTTATGTGGTGTCGCTCAGACGCCCGACTGTGGTATTTCTTTTAAAGCCCTTTATGTGGTGTCGCTCAGACGCCCGACTGTGGCATTTCTTTTAAAGCCCTTTATGTGGTGTCGCTCAGACGCCCGACTGTGGTATTTCTTTTAAAGCCCTTTATGTGGTGTCGCTCAGACGCCCGACTGTGGCATTTCTTTTAAAGCCCTTTATGCGGTGTCGCTCAGACGCCCGACTGTGGCATTGCTTGTTATCTATTTCATAAATTTTAATACTACTATGTGATTGCATTTTTATAAATAACTTGCTTGCACGCATCTGAGTTTCATTTATCTTTTCTGACTGACGTCATGAGCATAAAATATTTTCAGCACATCATTGTTATATTATACCTGTGTTCATAATGTTTGCGAGTACATTCAAAGTACTCACTGGCTTGTCCCTGGCTATTGTCTTGGCCAGATTTTCTTGCACGGAGAGGAGCGACGCGATGCCAGCCCCGGAACCCACACAATGGAGATAGCAGCCTCGCGAAGATAGGAATTAACCTGGTCAGCTGTTCCCATGGGAAATGGAGTCCCATAGACACTGATGTTTCACAACCCGCTTCCGCCATCAACCACTAGAAACCATTTGTTGTACTCACAGGCCAGAATGGTCTTGTACTGCATATTTTGTATTTTGCTTGGAATTTCTGTATCAAGTTGGAGCCTCATCAGCTAACAGTAATCCTGGGGCTGATGAGCACGACGGTCTTTTCTGGAAATTTATTACCCGGAAAGCCGGTCGTGACAGGCTTGGTATCAGAGCCAGGCTGACCATTGGCTAATCCTATCCTAGCCAGGTCAATAAACTTAGGCAAACCAACCCACTAGACCTTAGCCAAACACCAGCCAAGCTTCTCGTGCAAGATAGCCACACAGTGACCCAACACCTTTTGGCAGTCGGTGCCCAACCTATCAACCTAACCCGTCGCTCATGCGCCAGTGACCGGCCCCTAAATAGTCCTTTCTCGCAAGCGTGCGAAGGAAGACTCCGTCCCCTTTTTCTTATAAAAAGGGCACGCTAGCCTCAACCCAGCGCATCACAGCCGCTACCCCAAACCGAGCCGCAATGCCTGGCCCTGTCGTGCACAATGAAACCACCGCAACCAACCTTGGAGGTTTTGTGACCATCCTCGCAAACCTCACCCGTCGTGCCTATGCATTAGAGGAGCCACCAGAATATGTTGTGTATCAAGGACCCATGAGCGGTGAAGACCGTCAATTCTGGGCCACTGTGCACATCTACGGTAGGGGTCTAGCACCCGAGCGTCCCTACAGGTTCACTGGAAGGACAACTTCCTTTGAGCCACAAGCCATCCAGCTAGCCGCTCGAGAGGCTATAGTTCATCTCA
>NC_041389.1:111154624-111171942 GCF_002162155.2 Triticum dicoccoides | reverse complement strand
TGTGGCATTTCTTTTAAAGCCCTTTATGTGGTGTCGCTCAGACGCCCGACTGTGGTATTTCTTTTAAAGCCCTTTATGTGGTGTTGCTCAGACGCCCGACTGTGGCATTTCTTTTAAAGCCCTTTATGTGGTGTCGCTAAGACGCCCGACTGTGGCATTGCTTGTTATTTATTTCATAAATTTTAATACTACTATGTTATTGCAATTTTATAAATAACTTGCTTGCACGCATCAGAGTTTTATTTATCTTTTGTGACTGACGTCATGAGCATAAAATATTTTCAGCACATCATTGTTATATTATACCTGTGTTCATAATGTTTGCGAGTACATTCAAAGTACTCACTGGCTTGTCCTTGGCTATTGTCTTGGCCAGATTTTCTTGCACGGAGAGGAGCGACACGATGATAGCCCCGGAACCTAAGCAACGGAGATAGCAGCCTCGCAGAGATAGGAGTTAACCTGGTCAACTGTTCCTGTGGGAAGTGGAGTCCCATAGACCCTGATGATCCTAAAACCGCTTCCGCCCTCAACCACTAGAAACCATTTGTTGTACTCACAGGCCAGAATGGTCTTGTACTTCATATTTTGTATTTTGCTTGGAATTTCTATATCAAGTTGGAGCCTCATCAGCTAACAGTAATCCTAGGGCTGATGAGCACGACGGTCTTTTTCTGGAAATTTATACCCGGAAAAACCGGTCGTGACACTTCTTCAGTTAAGCCCCTAACTATGCTAGATATTACATGACATTGGTGTCTGCTAGCTATTTCTTTTGGTTTTCCATAAACATGTTTTGCAAGTTTTGTTACTTTGAGGGACCACTTCTTTACAATATCAAGTACACCTCCACAGATCATCGGTACAACTTATGATTCTTCCAACTTATCCTCCATTCCACCTCTAGATTCTCTTGTTCATGTTCTTACATCCGATGGTACTTCCCTCCCAGTCGATAGTCAAGGCACCCTTGGCACTCTGTCTTTTGCTCGACTTTACTACACTCGGTTGTCCGTGTGTGGTGATTCTTCTGATGAGCCATCTCCCTCGACTACAACATCTTCTTCTGTTGGCAACGCACCACCTCTAGCTCAACCTACTTATGGCTTCCGAGCTAGCCCGCTTCTGCCTATTGACCACTATGGTTATTGCACAGCTCTTTCCGAGATGTCGTCTGATCCCGCATGGCAACATGTGATGGCATCAAAGCATGATGTTCTTGCCCACAACGACACGTGGAATCTCATTTCCCTTCCTCATCGCGCTGGTCTCATCACCTGCACGTCAAGCTAAGGACACGGCGCTACATAAAGCCGAGGCCAAGGGCGCATAGGAGAACGTGGGGTGCTTAATCAAGTGTGTGCCACATAACCTACAAACAGGAGAAGCACACCAAGCTAGATTGGCGAGGAACGGAGAGTGCACAAGCACATGGGATGCTATCAAGTCCCTCTGCTGCCACGGCCGCCAGCCTTTCCACCTCTGTTGCCTTTTCTACTAGTTATTTTCAGCAGTGGCATCATCGCCTTGGTATAGTTACCTCATACTCATGCCAAGACAGTGTCTCATCATCCTTTCGACCTCGTTCTCTTTGATGTCTGGGGTCCATCTACCTTTGTCTCAAAAGTAGGTCATCGCTAGTATACTATCTTTATAAATGACTTCTCTGGACACAGTATGATATCTTTTATTTCTTCTAATAGTGAGGTCTTGTCTATATAAGTGTTTTAATGCCCTGGTTCCCAATCAATTCTCTACGACTATCCGTGTGTTGTGCGATGACTCTGGTGGAGTGTATATCTCCAAGCTGTTGCGTAGAGTCCTTGCTGAGCAGGGTGCTCTTACTCAGTTCTCTTATCCTGATGCTCATGCTCAGAATGGCGTGGCTGAGCGTAAGCATTATCACCTTCTTAGTTGGTCTCTTTTCGAGCGTCTATTTGATCGTTTCCTGATTGTTCGGCGCTTCAATTGTTTGGTTGTGTTTGTTGTGTCCTTCTTACCCCTCGTGAAAGAACCAGTCTTATTGCTCGATCCATTGAGCGTGCCTTATTATGATACAACAGTGAGCATCAGGGATATCATTGCTAGGATCATGTTGGTGGTCAGATGACTATTTCTTGGGATATGACTTTTGTTGAGTCCTGTCCCTTCTACCCGCGTCCATCTTCCCTGACCTTTTTAGCGGAGGACATTTGTTTCCATACTTTTCTCGACACTCCTATCACTCTTGTTGAACCCTAATCCATTCCTCGTATTTCTCTTGCTTCTCCGATTATTCAAGATTCAACACCGTTATCTCCTATGATTTCCTCACCTGCTTATCACAAGAATCGACACATTTATCACCGGTGACTTCCTTGTCTTCATCACCTGAGTTTATCTCGATGATTCTTGCTCGTATTCTTTCATATTTGCCTCACTTGTATACAGGCCGCCCGTGTGTTGTGGACGCGTCTGCTGATGTGCCATCATCCCCATCTCAACCTACTTATGGACTTAGTCTTTCAAACGTTGGCTCTGCTGTTCTTGAGCAGACTTCTTATCTTGATGTTGTTCATACCAAATGGCACCTTGCCATGACAGAGGATATTGCTACTGTTGAGTGCATCGACACGTGGGATATTGTTTCTCTTCCTCCTCATGTTCATCCCATTACTTGGTGGGCTACAAGGTTAAGACTCGCTCTAATTGTTCTCTTAAACATTACAAAGCTCGTCTTGTGGCTCGTGGCTTTCAGCGGTAGCATGGTCCTGATTATGATGAGACGTTTTGCTCCTGCGGGCCATATGACCACTGTTCGCACACTTCTTGTTGTGGCCTCTATTCGCCATAGGTCTACGTCTCGGCTTGATGTTAAGAATGTTTTTTCTAATGGTGAGCTGTGTGAGGACGTTTACGTGCAACCGCCACTTGGGTATTCCACATCTAGATTCTCCTATTCCTGTTTTACTATCAAATGGAACTTCCCAACCAATTGATAGTCGAGTCACTCTTGCCACTTCGTTTTTCATCTTCCTTCTTTGAATCTTCTTCCTTGCCTTTACTACAATAATTACTCGTGTGTTGTGGCTTCTTCTAATGACTCATCTTCTTCTGTTTGCAGCACATCGCCTCCAGATCAGCTTACAACCTACTAATGGCTTCTAAGCTCGCCAGCTTCTGCCAATTAACTGCTATGGTTATTGCGCTGCTCTTCCCAAGAAGACTTCTTATCGTGACATTTTTGTTCATCCAGAATGGCAGCATGTAATGACATTGAATGCTATTCCCCGCGTCGGCTGGTGAAATCTCATTTCCCCTCCTCTTGCTCATCACATCACTTGTAAGTGGTCCTACAAGGGTAAGACTGATGTTTCTCTTGAGCTTTACAAAGCTCTTCTAGTGGTGAGAACATAGGCATGACTACGATGAGACATTTGCTCTTGTATGGCCCAGATGACCACTCTTTGCACACTTTCCGTTGTGGCTTCTATTCTCCACTAGTCTCTCTCTCTCAGCTTAATGTCAACAATGCCTACATGTAGTCACCACCTAGGTATTCTCTTCCGGATGGCATGGTTTCTTGTATTCGTCGCTCTCTATACAGTCTTAAGCAAACCCCTCGCGTGCCTGGTTTGAGCGCTTCATCTCAGTAGTGAATGCGGCTTGCATTTAGTGAGTGCTCATGATCCTGCACATCCTGTCCACCATCCAACTCGTGGTCTGACACTTGTTCCATATGTCGATCATCACTAGGGACGACTCTTGCATTGCCTTTGTGAAGGCTCGTCATAGTGAATTCCTTATGTGTAAATCGCTACTTCCTTGAAAATGAGGTTCCTTCTACCTCTGATGGCTTCTTTATTTTCTAAGAGAAGTATATCCAGGATCTTCTCGCTCGTGATGCTCTTACTGACGAGCGCATTGTTGAGACTCCTATGGAGTCAATGTCCATCTTTGTGTACACCTCCGCTCCCTGCTAGTCTGGATGAGCATCCTTTGCCTTGATGCAGGTTGCTATGTGAGCTGTCTCAATCCCACATCCTGTGTTCTCTTGTTGGGCGACACCAAGACCGAACACTCGACCAACACCAGTGGTGAGTAGGGGCTTCGACAGTCGACGCATAGCTGGATTATGCACGGCAAGCCGAGGACACGGCGCTACCTAAAGCCGGGGCCAAGGGCGCACAGTAGGAGAACGTGGGGTGCTTAATAAAGTGCATGCCACACAACTCGCAAACAAGAGAAGCACACCAAGCCGGATTGGTGAGTATCGGAGAGTGCACAGGCACGTGGGATGCTGGACCAAGTAACTCTGCTGTCACCGCTGCCAGTCTCTCCACCTCTGTTGCCTTATCTACCAGCTATTTTCAGCAGTGACACATCGCCAGGAGTCACTTGTGTGGCTCTCATCTCTCATCCTTAGTTTGTCGAGGTCTTCTTGGATCCGTCTCCAACAATGTCTCTAAACCGTCAGGTTTGTCCGCTTGGTAAAGAGGTACGGTTACCTTATGCTCATAGCGTCTCAGCGTCCTTTCAACATTGTTCTCTTTTATGTCTGGGTCCATCTCCCTTTGCCTCGAAAGGAGGTCATCGCTAGTATACAATCTTTATAGATGACTTCTCACAACACACCTCGATATACTTTATTTCTTCTCGTAGTGATGTTTTATCTATGTAAGTGTTTTCATGCCATGGTTCACAATAAGTTCTCTACGCCTAGTCTTGTATTCCGTGATGACTCTGGTGGAGAATATATCTCCAGGTTGTTGCTTTGAGTCCTTGCTGAGCAGGGCGTTCTTACTTAGTTCTCTTATCCTGGTGCTCTTGCTTAGAATGGCGTGCCTGAGCACAAGCATCATCACCTTCTTAAGGCTCATCTGTGGATGGACATTGCCTCTCTTCCACCACACTTCTGGGCCAAGTCTATCTCCACTTTCATCTAACTCATCAACCTTCGGCAATCCAATCCACTGCTTTGTAAATTGGTCTCCCTTTGAGCATTTGTTTGATCGTTTCCTGATTGTTCAGCGCTTCAATTGTTTGGTTGTGTTTGTTGTCCTTCTTACCCCTCATGGACGCACCAAACTTATTGCTCGGTCCTTTGAGTGTGTCTATTATGATACAAGAATGACCATAAGGTATATCGTTGCTAGGATCGTGTTGGTCGTCAGATGACTATTTCTCGGTATATGACTTTTGTTGAGTGTCGTCCCTTCTACCCGCGTCCATCTTCCCTGACCTTTTCCGCGAAGGAAAACTGTTTCCACACTTTTCCCGACACTCCTATCACACAATTGTTGAACCCCTAATCCATTCCTCGTACTGCTCTTGCTTCTCTGATTATTCAAGATTCAACACCATCATCTCCTACGATTTCCTCACCTGCTTATCATAGGATTCGCACATTTATCACCAATGGCATCCTTGTCTTCATCACATGAGTTTATCTCGATGATTCTTGCTTGTATTCTTTCAGAATTGCCTCACTTTTATACACGTCGGTCGTGTGTTGTGGATATGTCTACTGATGTGCCATCTTCCCCGTCTCAACCTACTTATGGCCTTAGTCTTTCAAACGTTGGCGTTGTTGTTCTTGAGCAAACTTCTTATCTTTATGTTGTTCGTACCAAATGGCACCCTGCCATGATAGAGGATATTGCTACTGTTGGGTGCATCGACACGTGGATATTGTTTCCCTTCCTCCTCATGTTCGTCCCATTACTTGCTGGGTCTACAAGGTTAAGACTCGCTCGGTCTACAAGGTTAAGACTCACTCTGATGGTTCTCTTGAGCATTACAAAGCTCGTCTTGTCACTTGTGGCTCGTGGCTTTCAGCGATAGCATGGCCCTGATTATGATGAGACCTTTTGCTCATGCGGGCCAGATGACCACTGTCGCACACTTCTTGATGTGGCCTCTATTCGTCATGTGTCTACATCCCGGCTTGATGTTAAGAATGTCTTTCTTAATGGTGAGCTGTGTGAGGAGGTTTACGTGCAGCCGCCACTTGGGTATTCCACATCTAGATTCTCATATTCATGTTTTTATTGTCGAATGGAATGTCCCTACCAGCTGATAGTCGAGTCGCTCTTGCCACTTCGTCTTTTCATCTTCCTTCTTTTGCTCTTCTTCCTTGACATTACTACTGTAATTGTCCGTGTGTTGTGGATTCTTCTAATGATTCATCTCCCTTGACTTCTATGTCTTCTTCTGTTGGCAACACATCGCCTCTAGATCAGCCTACAACCTACTAACGGCTTCTGAGATCGCCAACTTCTTCCTATTAAGTGGTCCTACAAGGGTAGCTTTACAAAGCTCTTCTAGTGGTGAAAACATAGTCACCCTCTCCCTCCCCCTCCCCCTCCCCCCTCCCTCCCTCCCTCTCTCTCTCTCTCAACTTGATGTCAACAATGCCTACATGTAGTCACCACCAGGGTATTCTCTTCCGGATGGCATGGTTTCTCGTATTCGTCGCTCTCTATACGGTCTTAAGCAAACTCCTCGCGAGCCTGGTTTGAGCGCTTCATCTCAGTAGTGAACGCGGCTGGTATTTAGTGAGTGCTCATGATCCTGCACACTGTCCACCATCCAACTCATGGTCTGACACTTGTTCCATATGTCGACCATCACTAGGGACGACTCTTGCATTGCCTTTATGAAGGCTCGTCATAGTGAATTCTTTATGTATGATTCGCTACTTCCTTGAAAATGAGGTTTTTTCTACCTCTAATGGCTTCTTTATTTTCTAAGAGAAGTATATCCAGGATCTTCTTGCTCGTGATGCTCTTACTGATGAGCACACTGTTGAGACTCCTATGGAGTCAATGTCCATCTTTGTGTACACCTCCGCTCCCTGCTAGTCCGGATGGGCATCCTTTGCCTTGCTGCGGATTGCTATGTGAATTGTCTCAATCCCACATCCCGTGTTTCCTTGTTGGGCGACACCAAGACCGAACGCTCAAGCAACACCAGTGGTGAGCAGGAGCTTGGACAGTCGGCACGTACCTGGATTATGCACGGCAAACCGAGGACACGGCGCTACCTAAAGCCGGGGCCAAGGGCGCACAGTAGGAGAACTTGGGTTGCTTAATCAAGTGTGTGCCAGACAACCCACAAACAGGAGAAGCACACCAAGCCGGATTGGCGAGTAACGAAGAGTGCACAGGCACGTGGGATGCTGGACCAAGTAACTCTGCTGCCACCGCCGCAAGTCTCTCCAACTCTGTTGCCTTGTCTACCAGCTATTTTTAGTAGTGACATCATCGCTAGGAGTCACTTGTGTGGCTCTCATCTCTCATCTTTAGTTTGACGTGGTCTTCTTGGATTCGTCTCCAACAATGTCTCTAAACCATCAGGTTTGTCAGCTTGGTAAAGAGGCACACTTACCTTATGCTCATAGCAAGACAGTGTCACAGCGTCCTTTTGACATTGTTCTCTTTTATGTCTGGGTCCATCTCCCTTTTCCTCGGAAGGAGATCATCGCTAGTATACAATCTTTATAGATGACTTCTCTCAACACAACTGGATATACTTTATTTCTTCTTGTAGTCATGTCTTATCTATATAAGTGTTTTCATGCCATTATTCACACTAAGTTCTCTACGCCTAGTCTTGTATTCTATGATGACTCTGGTGGAGAATATATCTCCAAGTTGTTGCTTTGAGTCCTTGCTGAGCAGGGTGCTCTTACTCAGTTCTCTTATCCTGGTGCTCATGCTCAGAATGGCGTGGTTGAGTGCAAGCATTATCACCTTCTGAAGGCTCATCTGTTGATGGACACGGCCTCTCTTCCGACACACTTTTGTGCAGAGTCTATCTCCACTTCCATCTAACTCATCAACCTTCGACAATCCATCTAACTCATCAACCTTCCGCCCCGGCTTTGGAGTGTCACTTTGATTGTTTCCTGATTATTCGGCGCTTCAATTGTTTGGTTGTGTTTGCTATGTTCTTCTTCCCTCATGAACGCACCAAACTAATTGCTCGGTCTGTTAAGAGTCTTCTTAGGATATGGCGATGAGCGTAAGCGATATCGTTGTTGAGATCCTGCCGATCGATGGATGCATATTTCTCGGTATATGGCTTTTGAGTCTCATCCCTTCTACATGCATTCAACTTCCTCGACATTTTTAGTGGAGGATATCTCTTTCTACAATTTTCTTGACACTCTTATCATTCCTATTCAGCCCTTATCCATTGGCTTCTTCGATTATAGCAGATCCAACGCCATCATCTCCTATGATTTCTTGACCTCGCTTTCACAGGATTCTACACCATCACCAGTGGCTTCGTTGTCCTCATCATCTGAGTTTGCCCCGATGATTCCTCGTGGTCTTCCATCTTTTCCTCACTTTCATACTCGTTGACCGTGTGTTGTGTATGTGTCTGCTGATGTGGCATCTTCCCCGTCTCTTACGGCTTGCCTTCTCATCTGTTTCCGTCAATTGACCGCCCTGATTTTTCAAGCGCTCGCGCTGCTGTTCTTGAGCCGATTTCTTATCGTGATGTTGTTGCTTATCCGAAATGGCAGTTTGCGATGGCAGAGCAGATTGCTGCTCTTGAGCGCACCAGCGTGGGATCTTGTTTCTGTCCACTTTGTGTTCGTCTTGTCACTTGTAAGGGGTCTACAAGGTTAAGACTCGCTCTGATGGTTCCGTTGAGCATTACAAAACTCGTCTGAGGAGATTGCTGCTCTTGAGTGCACCGGCGTGGGATCTTGTTTCTCTTCCACTTTGTGTTCGTCTCGTCACGTCACTTGTAAGGGGTCTACAAGGTTAAGACTCGCTCTGATGGTTCTGTTGAGCGTTACAAAACTCGTCTTATGGCTTTCAGGAGGGGCATGATCTTGATTACAATAAGCCTTTTTGCTCATGCGAACCATATGACCACTGTTCGCACATTCGCCACTTATCTGTATCTCAACTTGATGTTAAAAATGTCTTAATGATGAGCTACGTGAGGAGGTTTACATGCAGCCACCACCTAGGTATTTTGTTCCTTACAACATGCTTTGTTGTCTTCGTCGCTATCCATGGCCTGAAGCAAGCCCTCGATACTGGTTTGAGCATTTTGCCTGTATGATGGCTGCCGCTGGTTTCAACGAGTTCTCATGATCCTATGTTGTTTGCCACCTTTCTGCTCTTGGTAGGGCTCTTCTTTTATAAGTTGATGACATGTTCACCACTGGCAAAGACATCGAGTATATTGCCTTTGTGAAGGCAGTCTTAGTGAGCACTTTCTTATGTATGATCTTGGCCCACTTTGGTACTTTATTGGGATTAAGGTCTCTTCTTGGTTAAGAAAAGTAATCCAAGATATTCTTGCTCGTATTGCTCTTACTGATTAGCACACCGTTGACTCCCATGTAGCTCAATGTTCAGCTCCGTGCTACTGATGGTGACCCTTTGTCAGCTCCGACACGTTATCGTCATCTTGTTGGGAGTCGTTTAGCTATCACTCGCCCGGATATCTCCTATCATGTCCATATTCTGAGTCAGATCGTCTCTACCCTCACCTTGGTTCACTATAGTCATCTTCGTGTTTTTTGATATATCTTCGTGGCACGATCCCTCACTATATATTCTTTCCCTGTTCCCATTCATTACAACTCCCAGGCATATTGGAATGGTCTCTTGGATCGTCGTTCACTTTCTGCTTACTGTGCATTTCTAGTGGTTCTCTGATTGTTTGGAAGAAGAACCAGACCGTAGTGCCCGTGCGAGTGCACCTCCTCCTGCAACATCGGCACGCCATCATCTAGCTCTACCCTCCACTATATGCTCTATGGCATTGCCGTCGTGGTTCGGATGGTGGCAAACTCGCTAGCGGCCTAGCGCTAATGCCTCTCGCACGATGTCGCAAGAGCCTTCATCCTCTCAAGTGGCATGAATGGCCGGGGGACAATCGTGCCATGGCCACTGGCATTCCCTCTCTCAAATCGTGAAGTGAATAAGAGAAATAGTCTAGCGTATTAGGGGAATGAGGCCCAAACAGAATTGTTGAGATGAGTTAGGCTCACTACCAAAATGGTTGGTGTATTCTTCTCCAAAGTGGACCATCGTTTGCATAACAGGACCGAGTGGGATATAGTCATACTCTATCAAGCCCAAATGATAATCTTTTTTTCTCAATAAACTTTAACCCTGACTTTCAAATAATAGTCTGACCCAAACACTAGACATAGCATTGACCATAATTTTTTATACATCACACCATATTTTTAGAATCTACTAACATGTAACACGTATGAAAAAAGGAATAAATCTACGCATCCAATTTACATGTAACCATTATATTATATTGTTTTAGAAATCCTAGGTAGGTCTCACTAGATGTCTAGACCCATGTCTATACTCTACAACACTGTACATTTGTAAACAGAAGGGTGTGGTTTAATTTATCACCATACGGTAATCTCTATTCCCAAACATGATGAAAAATACAATAAACTCTGAACTTTGCCAAAAACTTACGAAAGTAATTGTAAGTCAATAAACAGTCATGTTTGCGATTTCAAAAGGAAGATATAATGATAAGGTGTTTGACAAATATGGATGCATGTTGTATCATGCTTATCGAGTGAACAAAACAAATAATAGGATAGATACTAGGAAATAGAATGCATACCAATATGAATACAACCACCACTGGCTCCATCACAGAATGTTGCATGATAAAAGCCCGCCATGCTAACTCAATAGCTTCCTCAACTGACACGTTGAATTTTTATCCAAAATGTAAAACACAAACGTAAGGGATGCAACTTCAAGATAATATGAACAGTGAGCAAAGCAACATATAGAGGTATAAAAAAACATACCCCTCATCCAAGATACCATAAGCATATAGAGAGTTAGAGAACCGGCTTCCCTTGAGCCTTGCACCCTCGCTTATCAACATAGTACCAAGACCAGACCCTATGAAAAGAGCATAATTGTTAAGAATAGACAAAAATACAACTTAACGACACCTAAATATGTCAAAGGGCCACTAACAGTTCCATCAAATCCAACAATCATTGTACCAATTGAAAGTACCATCCCGTCGTATGAAAATAAGGATATTAGCCAACGTCTTTAAAGAACCAGCAATAGAGATTCTTCGCTTGTTCAGGAGCTCATGGAGCTCATCAACCTCTGAAGGAAGAAACTATTGTTATGCTTACTATCTTTTACTATCAAAGGGGAGTGTGGTTGTGATGGTAGGTCGTGGTACGTTGATTCACATGTTCGTGTGTCGCTTCCTCTTCTCAACCAAATTCTCGCCGACGAGTGGACCCGCCCGCTCTCTTCCCTGCCTCATCGACTCGCTCGACCCAATCTGATTTATTCTTCCTCTCTCGTGAAGAGCGAGTGCGAATAGCTAGGGTTACTATCGCGTTCAGTCGTCGCCGCCTCGCATCACTGCCTGGTCGCTATCGGACACACCAACCAAGAACTGCATTGGCGAACACAAGACTAGGATGCTCTCGTTTGAAAATGCAAGATGTAGCTCGCCGTCGTCTATGTCATGTACGACCGGCACCGCAGCAGCATGCACTCTGAGTGCAGCAGCTACTCAAGTTGTACGTGAGCCATGGGTTCAAGAGAGGTTCTTGGAGTTCTCATGGTCCGTGCTTGCGTGGCCGCCGAAAGGGTGGAAGAGTAGATTTGTTAAGGCTTCCCTAGTGTTTGTCTTCAATACCAACGTATTCGTTTCTCATCACTAAGCTTTTGTCTCGCTCACTCATTGTTTCTTGCAGTATATGGCCAGATCTAGCTTCTTCATTTATCCATTATTTTTCTTTAAAGTCCATCGACTAAATGTACAAGAGCTTGGCAGATCTTTTCTGGCTGCAGCTAAAACTTTATATTAAAGTAAACTTTAGTTTGCTGGTTTCTTGTTCATAGAAACCAACGGCAAGAAAGAAGGCTAGATTAGCCACGACAACAACAACCAAGTTTCTGAGCTTGTACATGGACCCTCATGTATGGCAGATGATCCACCTTACATGAAGATTAAAGTCATGTACATCAATATATTAATTTTGCTCCTGGTATGCATTTCTTGGAGAAATCTTAGGGCAAATATTTTCTTATTTTTGATTTCTTCAGAAATCTTGGAGAAATTTGGTGTAGGCACCTTCAGTTCTATTACGTCCATTCCAAAAAGTTTTTCTTAGATTTATCTAGATACAGATGAATCTAACACTAAAACGTGTCTAGGTACATCTGTATCAAGACAAATCTAAGACAAGCTTTTTGGGACGGGGGGAGTATAACATAGTTGAATCTAAAAATTACTACAATTAGCATTGTAATCACAGCGGTGGGCTAATTCTGTAAAGAAATGCAATGACGTAATGTCCTTGGTTAAACTTCAGTTCTGTATATACTCCCTCCGTCCCAAAGTAAGTGCCACTGATTTAGTACAAAGTTAGGACACTTATTTGGGATGGAGGGAGTACTTAGTAATGCAAATTCAAGAATGTTGCAGGCATCTCGTCATTGAAGTTTTGATAGACATTTTGCTTATGTGTATTTAACATTAACAGAGTTACTAACATTGTTTCGATATTTCGTCAGTAGAAGACTGGATTGTGTCTACACCATTGCGCATCAATGCGATCCAAAAATAGGTAATTCGAGGTGGATTTCACTTGTGGTAGCACCCAGTTAAGACAGCAACGCGGGACTTTAGTCACGGATGGTTTGTCGTGGAATAACTCAATTGATGGGATATAGGATTAACATTGGTGCAGTTTGCCGAGTACCATGCAAATGAAATGTTGGCTGCAAAATTAATGATGCTTTGTATTGTTACAATACTAAGAACTTATTTTCTATATACATAAATTTCTTGTTCCATATCATGTGACAACACCCATGAGCAATGGTGAGCAAAGTGGAAACACATAAAAGATGGAGCTGTGATAAAATACATGCAAGAGTAAAAAAAGGAGGGAGAATAAAAGCTTGTGTTCCTATGGGACATGGATAGACAGACGGATAACATAGTAGATGCTGAAGAATACAAATATAATATCCCGTTGCAACACACGGGCACTCAACTAGTGCTATGCAAAATATGAGATGCAAGTAGACAAGCATGTGAAATTTTACCTTAACCGAAGTTTCTATGCAAAAATTGGCAATCAGCAGCCCCACAAACCATGGTTCCGCATGTGGGGATTAAAGCTGCAATGAAACACAGAATCATGTAAGGACAGAAATACATTATGATGAATGTTTAAGTGATGGTCCTTGCATCAAGCAAAACCCTTCTACAACGACTAACAAACATCATGCAAGGGCAATTTTACAAAAGGATTAGCACTTGTGGAAAAATAGACGTTATACAATAACAGCAGCTTTCTATTGGCTTTCTCCAAACCACAAAGACACAAATCAATATGCACAAGTGTTGGACCTTCAGATAAGGAGACTTGAATCCAATGATAACTATTAGCAAAACTATCTTTTTTTTTGTGTGTGATATCAGTATCACATCAATTCACAACTCTCTATTATTACCAATCCCACTACAGATTACCTCCCTTCCCAGTTCCAACGATAATTAGCATCCAAACTCAACTAGTATCTTTGTATTCACCACGTAATCCAAATGAACCGCCACATCCAAGCACGGCCACCACAACTTGTGTGAGGTTATGGCACTGCAATTGGTAGCTCAAATATTGTGAGGTTGTGATATGTTTTTCTCTGTTGTACACTAGAACCTAAGCAGAAGTTCTTCACACCCAAATCAAGTTGGTTTGACATTTCATAGAAGTATGAATCACTGCCCTGAATTACTAGATATAAAAATTGTACAGCCCTAGTACGCAAGACTAAAAGAACACAACCCTAACCACCAAAGTGTCCTCCTAGAGATAATCAACAGACAAAGGAACCAGATTTCGATAGGATATCTATGAACATCCCGACCCTAATCACGCATCCATGCCAGTAAATCGAATCCCCGCAGCACCAAACCCTAGCACGAATGCGAGGCCAAGGGACAGGCGACTCACGTGTGTACCCGCCCATGCTGGCCCACGAGCCGGCGGTGACAATGACGTCTTGTCGAAGATGAAGGAGAGCGTGGTCGTCCCCTTCTTGTCGTTCACCATCTCCTTGGTCGCCTTCTGGAACCCATCGAACTGCCACCGGGAAACGAAATAGGGGCGCAAACGGATCAGATGTTAACACGTAGACTACCTGTGTATGTACCTGTACTTGTATTCCGAGATAATAGGATCATGGATCACGCCCTGGCCTGCGTGCCACTTCCATCGGGCTGTTTGTTGTAACTCCATCTTGTATTTCTTGTGGTGTGTGGGTGAATGCAATACACAGAGAGCAGTTCTATCGTCCAGCTTGGTATCAGCGACCAAGCCCTTCCCATGGCACCGGACTCCACCTCCTCCGCCACCTCTCCGGCCACCTCGCCGGGCTCCCTTTCCTCGGCCACCGGCCCAGCCCTCGATGGCGGCTCCACGCTTGCCGCCACATCCCCTGCTCCCTTTGACTTTGGGACTTCTTCGGCTCTCAACAGCGGCTCATCCCCTCCTCCCACCACCCAGTTCGCCCATCTCTTCTCTTCTTCGGCGCCGACCCCTCCCCCTGCCCGCCACCCCATCTTCAATGACAGCATCCACAACCACATCAAGTTCCTTCTTAACCCCGACGAGCAAAACTACCATAAGTGGAAGTCGTTTTTCCTGCTGGTTCTGATCCGCTACGGCGTCACTCCATTCATCGAGCACCCCCTCCCTGCCAACGCCACCCCCCAACAGTGCGAGCTCGATGCCCATCTCGTGCTTTGGATATACGCCACCCTCACCGACAACCTTGTTGATCATGTCGTCGGCGCCACCCCCACCTATGATCTCTGGAATCGCATCCGGGATTACTACCTCATGAACAGGACGGCTCGGTACATGATGCTCAACACGCAGTACCGCAACCTCAAGTAGGGGGACCTCTCCGTCGCCGAGTACGCCCGCCGCATGAAGCTGATCACCGCCGGGCTCGCCGACATCGACCACGCCATCACGGAGGTGGATCTCACCACCCAGTTTCTCCACGGCATCGACAAACGACTCGACACCATCTGGGTCGTCCTCGGGGACACCGTCCCTCTGCCGCCGTTCGAAATGGTGTTCTCTCGTCTGAAGCTTGCCAAGGAGAACCTCGCCCAGCGCGAGGCCGCTGAGCCGGTCACCATCCTCGCTGTCACCGGCGGCGGCGGTCCTCCTGGCCACCCTTCCGGTCCTGGCGGCTCCTCCAACACTCGCACTGGTGACCGCGTCGATCGCCCAGACCGGGGCGCTGATCGTGGCAACGGATCTCAGGCTCGCGGATCTTGCACCCGCAACGAGGGCGGTGATCGCGGCGACCGCGGCGACCGCGGACGTGGGCGCGGGCGCGGTCGGGGACGTGGTGATCAGGGTGGTCGTGGTCATCTGCCGCCCATGTCCTACAACCCGTACATGGGCTTCTGCGCACCCTAAGGCATGGCGCTGCCAAACCCGCGCCCCAGTTGGGTTCCTCCCAACAGCGCCGGTGTGCTCGGCCCGTGCCCTGGGTCGCATGCCCAGGCATACTAGATGCACGCGCCGCCACCGCCCCAGCCTCCTTCATGGGATCACCTCGCCATGCTCCAGGCCGCCTACAGCGCACAAGGCTACCCCACCAGCAGCTCTGCTCCTCATGAGTGGTACCTCGACAGCGGCGCTTCATCCCACGTCACCAGCAACTCTGGTAATCTTGACCTATCGAATTCTTCCTTAAAGCCTCGTTTCTCTAGCATTGTGGTTGGCAACGGAACTCACCTTCCTATTCATGCCACCGGTTCCCCCACCCTCACCCCTCACAATTTTCAGCTTAGGGATGTTTTATTCTCCCCTCATGTAGTTACCAGTCTTATCTCCGTTCGACAATTCACCAAAGACAACTTATGCTCAATTGAATTTTACCCATATGGCTTTGTTGTGAAGGATCTTCGCACCAGGAGGGTAATCATGATCTCCGCTAGCTCCGGCGACATCTATCCATTCTTCGGCAATAACAAGACTTGGCACTCCGCTTTCTCCACCGGCGACGTATGGCATCGCCGGCTCGGCCATCCAAGTCCTCAAATTATCTCTTCATTAGCTGCTAAGGATTTTCTTCCCTCATGTAATAAACAGGCGCATACCCCATGTAATGCATGCTAATTAAGACGGCAGCCTCGCCTTCCCTTCCCTTCTTCCTCTAGTCGCACGTTCGCTCCCTTTGAGTTGATCCATTGTGATCTTTGTACTAGCCCCGTTGTGAGCTTTTCTGGTTTCAAATACTATTTGATTGTGCTTGATGATTACACACACTTTTCATGGTCTTTCCCCCTTCGCAAGAAATCAGACACATCCGACACTCTCCAACGCTTTTTCTCGTTTGCACGCACTCAATACAACGTCATCATCAAAGCCCTACAATGTGACTACGGCGGTGAGTTCATCAACTCCTCCTTACGTGCTTTCTTCTCCACGAATGGTATTGCCTACTGTTTTTCGTGCCCTCACACGTCTCCTCAAAATGGCAAAGCTGAGCGTCTCCTTCGCACCACCAATGACATCGTACGCACTCTCTTACTCCAAGCCACTCTCCCACCACCCTTTTGGGTCGAAGCCTTACACACGGCCACGTATCTCCTCAATCGACGTCCTTCCCGTGCCATCCACGGCCAAACACCTTACTACATGCGCCACGGTGTTCATTCCACCTACGACCACTTACGAGTTTTTGGGTGTCTTTGTTACCCCAACCTCTATGCCACATCCCCTCACAAACTTTCACCATGCTCTACCCGCTGCATTTTTCTTGGCTACCCACTCGAGCATAAGGGCTACAGGTGCTACGACCTTACACAACGTCGCGTCATTGTCTCTCGCCACGTCACCTTTGATGACACAATTTTTCCCTACGCACCACCCTCTCCATCGCCTCCCACACCACCTGCCACAGAAAATCCCACCCGGCCGCTACAGCCAGTCACAGCAGATCCCCCATCTACCTCGTACCAGGACCCACCAGATCCTCCCGATGGGAAGCCCCCATGCACGACCAATCCGGATCGCCAACCCCCCAGCCCGCGTCGCCCTCGTCCACGCGTCACCCGCCCCCTGGCTCTTCCCAGTCCCACGCACCCACCTCCCCACTACCTCCGTCCCCACGCGCTGCCTCGGATTCATCGCCGCCCGTACCCACCGCACCTGTTTCCTCGGATCGTGCCCCAGATTCGCCTGCCACTCGATCTTCCTCGGATCCTGCGCCCTCTGCTCCTGTACCCGACCCCACGCCATCTTCCTCTCATTC
>NC_041389.1:111131993-111154363 GCF_002162155.2 Triticum dicoccoides | reverse complement strand
AATGCAAACTCGCGCCAAGTCCGGTTTTTGCCAAGCGAAACGCCTCTTCCTCGCCAACACCACTCCCTCTACTATCTCACCCATCCCCCCAACATACCGTTCCACACTTAAAGATCCTAATTGGAGCCATGCAAAGCTTGATGAATATGATGCTTTAATCAAGAATTCCACTTGGTCTTTGGTTCCAAAGCCTGCAGGTGTCAACGTGGTGACTGGCAAGTGGATTTTTCGCCACAAGTTCAACAATGATGGCTCACTGGCACGGTACAAGGCACGTTGGGTGGTACGTGGATTCACTCAAAAGGAGGGTGTTGATTATGATGAGACGTTCAGTCCGGTCGTCAAGCCGGCCACCATTCGAGTTGTGCTCAGCATTGCCACTTCCAGCTCGTGGCCAATCCATCAACTCGACGTGAAGAATGCTTTCCTACACGGTGATCTCAAGGAGACGGTGTATTGTGCTCAACCGGCCGGGTTCATGGACTCCTCGCGGCCAGACCATGTGTGCCTTCTTCACAAGTCTCTCTATGGCTTGAAGCAAGCCCCCCGTACATGGTTCAACCATTTTTGGTCCTTTCTCTTGTCACTTGGTTTATTGGCCTCCAAAAGTGACTCCTCCCTCTTCATTCTACACCATGGTGCCTCTATCGCCTACCTCCTCGTGTATGTTGATGATATAATCCTCACTGCTAGCACACCACGCACCCTCCACCATATCATCTCCTCCCTCAAACACGAATTCGCCATGACTAATCTCGGTGAGCTTCATCACTTCCTAGGCATCAACGTGACACCCACCACCACCGGCTTGTTCTTGTGTCAACAGCAATATGCTCTCGAAATTCTTGATCGTGCCAAGATGCTCAATTGCAAACCCGTCTCCACTCCCGTTGACACACAATCCAAACTATCCTCTCATGATGGTCACCTTCTTGACAATCCCACCCTCTACCGCAGCCTTGCCGGCGCCCTCCAATACCTAACTCTCACTCGACCTGCCCTCTCTTATGCGGTTCAACAGGTCTGTCTCTTCATGCATGCACCACATGACACTCACATGCAACTCATCAAACGCATCCTTCGGTATCTTCGTGGCACCACCCACAATGGCTTGTAGCTCTACAAGTCCCCCTCACGTGATCTTGTGGCTTACACCGATGCCAATTGGGCCGGATGTCCGGACACCCGCAAGTCCACCTCTGGGTTTTGCATTTTTCTCGGGCACAACTTGCTATCATGGTCCTCCAAACGGCAAGCCACCGTGTCACGGTCCAGCGCTGAGGCTGAATACCGTGGTGTTGCCAACTATGTTGCCGAGTCTTGTTGGTTGCGCCAACTCTTGCATGAACTCCGTCATTCACCCACTCAGGCCACTATCGTATATTGTGACAACATCTCTGCCGCATATATTGCCTCTAATCCCATCCAACATTAACGGACTAAGCATATTGAGATCGATCTTCATTTCGTCCGTGACCTGGTGGCTCTTGATGAAGCTCGCATCTTGCATGTTCCCTCCAGCTCGCAATTTGCAGATTTGTTCACAAATGGACTGCCATCACAGGTTTTTGACGAGTTCCGCAGTAGCCTCAATGTCCATCCACATGGAGTTCCGGCTGAGGGGGGGTGTTAACACGTAGACTACCTGTTTATGTACCTGTACTTGTATTCCTAGATAATAGGATCATGGATCACGCCCTGGCCTGCGTGCCACTTCCATCGGGCTGTTTGTTGTAACTCCATCTTGTATATCTTGTGGTGTGTGGGTGAATGCAATACACAGAGAGCAGTTCTACCGTCCAGCTTCAGAGGCCGGCAGAGAGAAAAGGGGATTGAGGGCGGGGAAGGCTCACGCACGTGGCTCCAGGTGGGGAACTCGAGGGCGAGCGGGTTGCTGGAGAAGAGGCCGCCGAAGTCGTCGCTGCCGGTCGCGGCGGCGCCGAAGTGGTTCTTTAGGGCGGAGAGGTTGGGAATTCGAGGGCGAGCTGGTTGTCGGTGTCGGTGGAGAAGAGGCCGCCGAAGTCTTCGCTGCCGGCCACGGCGGTGCAGAAGTGGATCTCGACGGCGGAGACCGGTGAGGTTGGGAATCATCGCGTCAATGGCGGAGACCGGAGAGGCTAGGAATCATCGCGTCGATGGCGTGGACGTGTAGCGGCGGAGGCGGCGATCAATTCAGGATTTTTTTTCTTTTCCTCCTCTCGTCGGTCAGGCCTTGTCTCGCACGAGAGGCCCTGCTTATGGAGGGATTGGGCCGGGCTGTGCGCGATACCATCTCGGACCAAACCTAGCCAAACGGGCCAATTATTCGTGTCGGCACGATAGCCCGCGTGCCTGGCACGTCATGGGCCAGCATGGCACGAGGTTACGCGGGCCGGGCCTGGCACGTGGCCCGGCTAGGGCCGTGCCTGGGCTGCTATTATGCCTGGCACGCGTGCCAGCCCGGCACGGCACGCACAAGAGTGTCACAGCGAGCGGGACATGCTACTTAAATGTGCAAGTTTGTCTCAAAAAAGGAAAAAACTTAAATGTGCAAGTATGCTACGGCCTACTACTATGCTGTTACGTACTACTTTTAAATAAGAAAATCATGCTGGTGTAATGGTGTGTCACAGAGAGGCATGCATGCAGGCAGCACTGCTACATCGATGTGCCTCGTGGGCACGTTCTGGCTGCGGCGCTGCGCGCCTGCGCACGGACAGACGCGGCTTTTTTTGACAAAATCAGGCCATCTCGTGCCACACGTGCCTACGGGCCAGCACGTGTAGCCATGGGCTGTGCCTGGGAGGAGAGCACGCATGTCGGCCTAGCACGACCCAAGTAGTTAGTCAAATGGGCCGGCACGGCAAGGCCCAGCCCGGCCTGGGTTAAACGGGCCTGGTCAGGCACGCTAATTACTTGGTCGTGTCGGGCCGGCCCATTTGGCCAGGTATATCTCGGATGAGACCTCCTACTTGACGGTTATGCTGCCCTAGTAACACTCAGGCTTAAGAACATGGGCTAGCAGAGGTGATGGTGGCAAAAGCGTGAGGTGGGCTGCTCACGCGGACCTACATGGGCCGCGGCCCAGAAGCGGGAGGTGGTGGTGGTTCGCTTCCAACGGAGCATTAAAAAAAGTCGAAATTTTTAGAGATTGCTATTAAGCGTGACGTTGTCTCAAATAAAATAGTAAGCGTGATGTGAAACATAGAATTATCCTCGGGAGGCCAATCGAGTCACACATGAGATTGCCAAGCATAGCTATGAGAACAGTTATTTACGAGATCAATCGAAGATTTCTCGAGCTGGCACTTCGATAAGCATAGAGTTTTCTTAGTGAAATCAGATAAGTACGAACGTTGCTTATGATGGGCTTCTTGTCGAGCAGCACTGTCTCATAGAAATCTTGTTGTTCATGGGTATGGGAAAGATAGTCACAAGTTGTCCTCCTCCTCACTGAGTATGGATCCGCTTTCCTCCATTCTCTCAGACCTTTGTCCTTCCTGAGCTTCATGTTTTCTACAACTGGATGAGCATCATCATGATATGGAATCTTTTCAATTTTCTGAGCACTAGTGGCTCATCATCCTCTTGAGCTTATGGCAATAGGGCCTTGTTCTTTTCAGCAGCTGGGATGTTCCTAATTGGTCTCTTAGGTGTTGGAACTGGAGCTTTGGGCTTAGACTTGGAGGGAGCAACAGACTTCATAGCATCAGACATCAATTTCTGAGTCTTTGCAGGAGGTGCAACTGGTTCTTCTTCCTCGTCTTCTGCATCTTCATCTCTTCTCATGGAAGGTTTTCCAAGAACGGTGGCAGTGGTGTTCCTAGCTCCCTTCTTCTTCTTTCGGACAGCAGCCTCATCATCATCTGATTGTTCAAGAGTAAATGTCATTTTCTCTTGTGGAGCTGTAGATTTCCTAGGCTTATATTTGGAGCTTTCTTGGTAGTAGCTTTCTTCTTGAGACATGGCTTGGTGGTGACTGCACAGCCATACTCTTTTGTGAGAACTACTTTCTCCTTGGAGGTTACTTCCTCATCTGCAACAAAGTCCTCATCATCACTCTCTAAGGTTCTCTTCTTCCTTGTTTTAGTGGCAGCCTTTCGTAGATTCCTTGGTGTGCTCCTGCTGCCCTCATCATAACTACCACTAGGGCTTGTGCCCTCACTCAGACTTGCTTCTTGTTCTGACCTATTCTGGTTGTCACTGGTATCTGACATCTTGCGACCGTGTCAATATATGGGTGTGGATAGAGTAGATGAGTATCACAAAAAGCAGATGTTTTTTCAAAAATTCGAATCCAAACTTTAGTTTTAGTTTTCTACAGAAGGCATTTCGGAGCTACCGATATGATCATCTCGGTGACACCAAAGCACCCACAGAGCCTAAACACACAAGATCGGTCAGACCGAGTTATGGTTCGGTGGCTCCGAGATATAAGGGTTTCACTGAGAATTTACTGTCGGTCTCACCGAGTAGTACATTTCGGTGGCACCGAGTTGTACTTAGTGCAATGACTAGAGCCAATTGGTGGGACCAGAAGTTTCATTTCGGTCAGTCCAAGATGAGTTCCGCGGAAACCTAACCCTAATTTTTTTTCTTTGAATCTATTCTAAAGGAACTTTTCGGTGGATAGAAGAATCTCAAACGTGCCAAGATACATGGCATTATCCTTGTGCATTGAATCAGAAGGGGATAGCACGAGGAGATCAAACTGTACCCTAACTTGGTGACGATTCTCTACGGCGGCAACAACGGTGTTGATTCCCGTTGACGGCGACGGAGACCGGCGACGGAGATGCACAGGCAAAGACGACGATGATCCGAAGACCAAGGGGGGCAGCAATGGGGCGCGGGCTCATGATGTTTGATGGATTTTTCAACCGTACGGATCCGCTAAGTATATATACCCATGTGTCGTCGGTGGCGCCGAGATGCAAAATTGCGTGTAGTTGTTGCAACTCGGTGGGACCGAGTCATTGTAATCAGTAGCACTGAGATTAAAATCCTAGATCAGGCTATTGCTTTCGATGTGACCGAGTTTGAGTGAGTTGGTCTGCCCGAAATGTAATAGAAGGTTTTGGAATGCAGCCCTTGATGGATCGGTGGCTCCGAGTGCTCCTTGCCCGGAGGGTCAGAAAAAGACTTGTTCAATTTTTGTGATATAGCATGAATAGAGTTTGAGACAAGAAAAGCATAGATAGCTAGAGAAGGTTCTTAGGCATTCTTGTCCATTCATTTGGTTAATAAAAACCAGACAAACAAAACAACAAATGGATGTCCTCGAATGGAGAAATTATGCAACCAACATGCTCACACAATAAGATAGCAAATGAAACATGTGTTAAAGCATGCACAAACAATTCTAGCATCTATCAAGCAATTGGCTATGACTAGGTCATCTATATATTAGTATATTGACTTAGGAGTCAAATGAGAACATTTGATCATAGGTCATAATCATATTTAAGCACAAGTGGGGTTACCACTTTTACATAAAGCATTGATGTGTTCACACCATTAGAGTTAGTTTAGCTCAATCTTCAGAGTAAAGCTCCCCCTAGATGTGATATCCCCCCTAAGAGGGATGAACTAACCTTGGGTTTTGTCGATGATGACTTCATGTAGATAGCGAAGATGTGGATGCTCAATGTTGATGTAGATCATTTGGAGCTATCCATTGGAGTGTTGCACTTTCAATACCTACATGGGTTAGTCCCACAAGGAACATACAAGGATGTACATAGACATACACTACAAAAAAATACACTTCCGTGATGATGCGTGTTTGTCACAGTAGGTCGCGTTTTTTGTCATGCATGTACATCCATGACGATTTTATGACAGAATCAAGATAGTCATACATGTGTTGTCATAGAAGTGTTCCATGACATTACCAAAATTATCATCACGGAAGTGTCCACTTCCATGACGATAAATTGCGCGTCACAGAAGTGCTTTCGTCAAGGGTGACCGACACGTGGCATCCGCCGTAACGAAACGCCGTTAAGCTATTGAGTCGGGTTTTGGATCCGATAACCCGTTAACAGCCCCGACCAATGAGGATTTTTCCACGTGTAAAATCATCATTGGCAGGAGGAAAAACGTGTCGACTCACCGTTGGGACAGATGTCATCCTCTCATTGGACCGAAGGCGCCTATGATATGGTGACACGTGGCACGACCCAACAAAGGTCCATTCCTGTGAAAAGGCCGGCCCGTTTGACTTGGTCAAAAGGTGGCGGGCCGGCCCACGGAAAGCCTGTTAACGGCCTGTTTGCATATAGCCCATTTACAGCCCGCTAACCCAGGGCCCGTTACGCCCTATCCGAATTAGGCCCGGTAGCGTCATCTAGGCCGTCCAATATGATTCCAGCCCGTTTTAACTTCCGGCCCATGTGTGGCCCATGACTTCTTCCGGCCCATATGAGGACCTTTGTAACTCTTGGCCCGTAATGAACAGTGTATCACTTTATACCCATTAACGGCCCGTTATTCCATTGGGCCGTTTCCAGCCGAAGTTATCTTTCGGCCTTCACAGGGCCCATTGATTCTTGGGCTCATTTGCAGCATTCGGTTACTTACGGCCCGTTACTATCATTTTCTGCTTGTGGGCCAAATTCAGCCCGTCGTTACAGTCGGCCCGTTTGCAGACCGTTAATACGTTGGGCCGTTTTCATGTCAAAAAAACCCGTTTGGGCTGTTTTCATGGAGTTATCAAATATGGCCTATTAATGGCCCGTTATGGTCCATGAATAGTACGGCCCATGATTGGTGAAATGATGATACGCCCCATAGAAGGCCCATGGATCCTACGGCTCGTTTGAGGCCCATGGATATTGCGGCCCGTAGAAGGCCCATGGATCGTACAGCCCGTAGAAGGCCCATGGACCCTACGGCCCTTAGAAGGCCCATGGACCCTAAGGCCCGTATAGAAGGCCGATGGATCCTACGGCCCATATAGAAGGCCAATGGATCCTACGGCCGGACGAAGGCCCATGGATCATACGTCCTGCAGGAGCCCCATGGTTACAATAGCCCGTGTGTTGCCATGATTATTTTCGCCAAGTTGCCAAAAATAGGCTATTGTGGCCACTAGAAAAACACAGAAAAATAACTATAGTGACTACAAGCAAACAACTAAACAAGACAATAAGGAAATAAATAAGCAAGCAATTAACGCTAGCCTATTACCGCTATTACAGATATTACATCCACCAGGTATAAAAGTTCGCCATGAGTGCAAATATAGGGAACAAAGCAACACATTACATACACTCGTCATCAAAACTCGCCACCAGTGCAAATAAACGCTGCAGCAAAACTAGAGAATAACTGAAACAAGTTCAGAAGAGCTCAAGAAACATTATCCTGGGTATCCACCATGCTGGCAATAAGCTTAGCAAGCTGATTAGCTTTGTCCTCTTTGGCGCTAAAATCCTCCAACGCTTGCTGTTGCACCAGAAAGTATGCATCTAAATGCTCCAGGGACTTCCGCAGTCCTTCCGCTTCTTGTCGCAGCACAGCTGATCGATGTCTTTCAGCTTGTAGTTGAGACTCAAGAAACCGAACTGATTCAGACAGTGAGTTTGAATAGCTTGTGCAAGCGGTAGTGGCCAGTAACTCGAATACTAAACCAAGACAGGACTTTGGGGTTGCCTCGCTGTCTTCAAGATAGTCTTCCTTAGCTGTTTTATCAGCTTTGTTGGAGACCAACAAGGATGTGTCACTATCCTGAACCTTATCTGCATTACTCCTTTACCATTGCTTAATAAGGCACTCTTCCCCAATATTCTGTCAGCATTCTAAAAGAAGAAACAAGCAGACACATAACAAGTTTAGCATTTACTAGTATATGAAACTCATTTCGGTGAACTAGTTCATTAGTAAGGTGGACAGGATTAAACTACCAAGTCTTCTATTGCCAAGTACTAGTAAATAATAAATGCATCAAACAAACATATATCTAAATCCTATGGTCACTTCATTGTCTTGCCAAATCAAAATAGAGACACGGTTCAAATCATATCAGTTCAAGACAAAGCAGCAGTGAAAGAATACAAAGCGTGGGAAACTACATGGCACAACAAGATTTCAGATAGGTACCATGGGTCTACATGTACAACAACACTATTGGCTCTGTTGTGATGCTAATAATGTGCATGATATGAAAGTCAACTGTATACACAATTGAAATTGAAATCAACAGAGCTATTGATAAGAGCAAACCTGTTAAAGAAACATGCATGAACATACCTAATGTGCCATTGGAGTTTCGATTGGATCCTTCAATTTAAGAATAAGTTTGTATGAGTAAATACAATGATACAAGAGCAAAGCAATCATAGTTAAAAAAGGCGCGCCTAGGCTCTAGGCGTTGGCAAAACGCATTGCGCATAACTATGCTTAATTGTGCATAACTGCGCATAAGCATGCGCTTTGGTCAGTAAAGCGCAAGGCGATGGCAAAACGCACAATTAAAGCCTGGCGCTTTTTTGAACTATGATAGCAATGGAATCTTAAATTAGAACAGTTGTTCTTCAGGTTTAGGCACTTGTTTTACATGAACATGGTACAGTAAGACGCAAGAATATAATACTTAAAAATAGAAAATGAGGTCATAGACCTTACCACATTCTTGGTTCGGGACCAGTACAGAACAAGGCGTTCCCAGTCATCATCCAGTAAATGTGTCTCAGGAGAACGTAAGGGAATTTGATGAGTTTCTTTGCCGGTGAAGTACGTTTTCTTCAGGTAATTCCGATACTGCCACCAAGCATTCTTGAAGATAGCAGAGGTATTAGCACAGGTTACCTCATCCTGAGTTTCCAAATCGGTCCTTCTCTATAGAGAAAAATGGGAAAAATTGCTGTATTATAACCATCTTGGAGGTAGGATGTATGGGACGAAGCAAAGTAATTGCCATGAATAACATTACTTACACATAACTCCTGGACAAACACCTGCAACTGGAATTTTCCTTCATCTTCAGTATAATATTTCCAAGATGGGAAGATACGTACATACGATTTAACAACATCAAATGCGATAGATGCTAAACTACGACTACCTGGTTGTGCTTCCTCCACAGGAATAGGCGTACTAACTGGTGGAGTTGGGGTTCGCCGTGATAGTACTGGCCCTTTGGGCACTGGAGCTGCCTTACTAACTGCTCTTGTTTGGGAGCTCTGTGGTGGAGATGGTGTTGTGTCAACAGGAACTGGGTTACTATCGGCTGGGGTTGGGGTTAGATTGGGTGAAGCTGGTTCTCTGTCCATCGTAGTAGGGGTACAATCTGCGAGAGTTTGGGTTATGTGTGGTAGGGCTGGTTCTTGTGCATATACAACCGGGGTTCTATCTCCACCAAGAGGTAGCACTGTTTTATTTGAAGACCGTGTTTTTAGTTCGCTAGATACTGGCATCACCCGCTCCAATTCAAATGGCTGATAAACAGGAAACATCACTACTAGGGAAAAATTTATACACAGAACTTTAGCAGTAGCGTGTGTGAAAGAAGCACGCTGGTGCTAAATAGCAGCAGCGAGCCTACCGAAACCGCGGTGCAGATAGTTTCGTAGCAGTAGCGCATCTCTCGGAAAACACGTTACTACTAAAATTCTCACGGCTTAGCCGATATGGTACACATAGTACTAGCGATCTACATGGAACCGCGCTACTGCTACTTTCTTTGTAGCAACGCGTTTTGCTCTCAACTCGCTACTACTAAATGATATAAAATTAAATGAAAAGCAAATAGAAAGGTAATTGAGAATGAAAGAAATCGAAGAAGGTGAAAGGAAAAAAATAAAATGTGAAGTAAAATAAGTGGAAGAGGGAAAAAGGAGAAAGTTGTAGCAGTAGCGCGTATCGCAGAATGCGCTGTAGCTAATGTAGAAGCAGCGTGTTTCTGGGAACGCGCTACTGCTACTTCTGACTTAACCACCGTGTTCGTCCTTCCCCACGGCCACTTCCCCCAAATCTCACTACTCCGCTCTTGCCGCCGCCATCGCCCGTCGGTCGCTGTGCGCTCTTCGCACACCCTCTACGCCGCCCCCGCCCCCGGATTCAACGCCGCCCCCGCCCCCGACCTCAACGCCGCACCGGACGCCGCCCCCGTCCTCAACGCCGCCCCGGACGCCCCTGCCCCTCTCTCGCCGCAGGCACCCGATCGAGGTGAGCACGCCTGCTCCTCCCCCTCCCCTACCTCTGCCTAGATAGAGTTCTTCAAATTTTAGTTGCATCAAATAGTTAGGGTTCATCTATGGGTGGAAATGAATTGGATACAGATGCGGCTTGGATTTTTTCTTAGGTGACGTTTTCTTAGATGATGAATAAACACTAGTGTAATGCATAATAAAACGAGTAAAATTTGACCTTCTTCTATTAAGTTAGTAAGAATAAGTTAGTAAGAACTAGGTACTAATTAGGTGATTTTTTAGTTAAAGCAATTTTTCCCACCTCGATGTGGACGATGCCTATCCCGCATCCTCGTCATCGAGTCGGCGGAGGACCACACCTGCTTGACCAGATCGGCCATGTCCGGGACTGGGCTCCGCCGGGGTGGTACTGGGAGGCGCTACCTACCGGGGGGCGCAGGTTGGTGAGGACCCAGCTTGTCGTTGACCCGAACCTTCTTTGGTGGTAGTCGCGTGGGCCAGTGACGATCCAGAGGCTCGAGGACTCCGCGGATGTGGTGCGTCACCGTGTCAGTGAGGAGGACGCGCACGTCCGTCGCTACTTGTTTGCGTTGAAGCAGAGGCCGTTCTCCAATACCTGGCAGGTTCTCCGGGGATCTCACTGGAGCTATGATCCCGTGATGGTGCCTTCTCTGTGGGTGTCCACCGCCCGCGCCGATACCCGTCGTGTGCTAGAGTTTTAGTTGTATTAGTGATGTTATATGTATGACACTATTCGTGATGTATTAGTGATAATATTCGATGATGTACTGACGCATGAGATGATCTACTTTTGCTTATTGAATGCATGCTAATTTGAGTCCTATAAGATATTTTGAAATGTATATCTTGTGTTGCTCAATATCCAAGTGGCCGGTCATGTTGGCAGGTTATACCTTCGAGTGGCCTATGTTTTGCCGGAGTGTTGATTCATTTCCGTTCCGGCAAATTTCAGGCGCTCGATATGTCCTATTTTAGCAAAGGTCATGCCGGATTTTTCCGTGAATTTTGGCATGACTTGTGCTAGAATATGTAGGAAATATCGAGTGCCTCGGATTTGTGTGTTGAGTATCTTGGTAGTTGTCTTCGATCGATTTTCAATTAATGTTTTAACTATGAACATAGGAAATGTCTGACGACGAGAATGATTTCGGTATTTGCAAATACTGCGAAGACGAGCGCGGCCTGTGCGACGGAATCTTCCTAGATGATGATAGGCGCTTCAGCATCAAGCTGGACGAGAACTTCGAAGTGGATACAGTAAGTCACAACGACAAGTCTTTTTTCGTAATTAAGCATGACATCTGCTTCATTTGCTTCAACTTATATTTTTTTTACTATTCTACTAGCGTATCCCCTGCCATGCAAGAGTTTTTGTATTGGATAAGATAGGTTTCAGTCATAGTATGGAGAAAAAGAAAGTTTACTTGAAGACCGAGCATGGTTATATTTTCCATGCGAAGTTATACAATTCAGACGACTACACCTATTTTGGATGCAAAACATGGCGAGCACTATGCAAGACTTATGCATTTGAGCCTGATATGGTTATCACCTTTGATATTCGTCCGGAAGATGATATTGAAGGTAATACCGACATCTGGGTCAATGTGCAAATGCCTCCAGTTATAACATTATGTAAGTTTCTCAACCATATTTATGTCTTTGATATTGTTTATTCAAAAATAGTTGACAACTAATTTGTATTGTCAGCTTATTTCCGTGCAAGCAAACATGTCCAGCGCTTGGTAGACAGGACCGTATACTGTCCTGGGGCTGAACTCAACTGCGAGGAGCTCAGTCATTATGTTTCATGGCTTGAGGATCTTGATACTGTCAAGACAAATTTTCTTCCTGCATTTAGAAATGTTAGTACTAAAAATGTGCGACCAATAGTGTTCGTAATGAACTACGGTCACATCCATTTAGGAAGGATGGTAAGATTTTTACTTTTTGTCCTCATTGCATCTTTTCCATACATTATTTTTGAAGCTAAACTTCATTGCTAAGTATGTTACCATACGATGTTCTTCAATAGGGACTCCCGATGAATGTTGTGCCTTATGGGATTGAGACTAAAGGTATCATGAGTATTATCAACTTACGACCAAGATATCCTACAGCTTACTTTAGTGCATTCAAGATTAGCGACGGATGCTTAATAGTGCAAGACTGGACCAAATATGTTTTGGGGGAGCGCAGAGAAGTACTAGGGAGCAGCAAACAGAGGTGCCTTCCACGATTAGGAGACAGGTTCATCTGCATGCTCCAATTTGATCAAGGAGGAGAGCTACACATGTTTTATGTTCTTTTACCTAAGAGAGAGCAACAGGAGTGAGTAGCTGGCTAGAAATGAGTTTCAGGATGATGATGTGCTACACTATTACTATGATGATAAAATAGCTAGTGTTGGTGGTAATGACTATGATGATTATTATTAGCTAGTGTTAGTGGTGATTAAATAAATACTGTTGGTGGTAATGACCATGATGATGATTAAATATCTTGTGCTGGCGGATTAGATTCAAGTGGAGGCAACATGTGGTGCACATCGAAAGTACTACTAGTCCAAACTAGATCAAGTTTGGATTAGTAGTATACTTTTGACATGCACCACATATTGCCTCCACTTGAACCTAATCCACCTTCATTTAATACACTGTTATGGATATAATGATGTAAACCTCATAACAGCTGGTATTGTACCAATATTTGTATGATGGCGCATAAATACACTAAAAAAAATACTAGTAGCGATGGAAATAAAACACGCTGCAAGTAGATACCTTAGCAGTAGCGCGGTCGTGAACAAGCGCTGCAGCTATTTGTCCTAGCAGTAGCGCGTGATGGCACGCGTTACTGCTAAGCAATAGCTGTAGCGCCTTATTAGTAGCGCGGCCACCCGCGCTACTAGTGGGCACAAAACACGCGCTACTCCTAGGGTTTTCCCTAGTAGTGCATAGTTGAATGTACATACATTGTATGAGAGACAGATGCAATAGATAGTTTGGAAAAAAGAGGGCATGAAATAGTTGACATGTATATTGTTTAACTAAAACGGATAGCATGACATAATTTCACATATATGATGTCTATCTAAATTGGATAGCATAGCTTAACATAATTCAAAGATATGATGAATAACTAAACAGGATCGCATGACATAATTCACCTACATGTTATCTAAGTAATCAGGATCGCATCATTTAATTCACATATGTGATTTATATGCTAAACAGAGGGCATTCGATATGATGTCTGAACTAAGAACATGGTGTTGAATATTGTGTATATGATGTCTAAACTAAGCAATGCAAGACACCGTATGCATGATATGAGCAGTATAACCGTGCCAAGTTAGAGCATACACCTCAGTGGGGGAATAGGACTGGTCAAATGTCTCTGAATCCATCTCTAAGGAGCTATCGGGACCCAACAAGAGATCTGCTTCAACAAGTAGCACTGTCTGCTCCGAAGGCCTTATTTTCACTCCAGATTTTTCCATCTCCCACCCAAATGGCTGACTCACAGGAAGAGTAGTTAAATGTACAAACATTGTCGACAAATGGAAATGTAATGAAGAAAAGGATGGGCAAGATATCATTCAAATATATGATGCCTGGTTAAACAGGATGGCATTGCACATTTCACATATATTATGGCTGGCTAAAAGACATGAGACTGCATAATTCCCATATATGATATAGAAACTAAACAGGTGGCATTACAGAACATGTCTAAACTAAGCAGATGACATATATGATGTCAAAAGTAGGCACTGTAAGGCAACATATGCATGATATGACTAACTTCATCATGCCAAGGTAGAGCACACACCTTGGGGGGGTAAATAGGAGTGGTCAGCGGCGTCTGAATCTGCCTCAGAACAGATATCTTCCTCTGGATTACAATCTGGAGAGGGGTGGGGAGGGTTTGCCATTGAACCCACCATGGAGCGATGTCTGCATGACATTGTATTGCCGCACAAAACTCTTCTCTTTTTCATTACATGTTCATCATGACTGTGTACAATATCTGACATGCATACGAAAAAAATATGGTGAGATTATGTAAGGAGAGCATGCAGGAATTTAGAGTGATGGTAACAACCAGTGGATCAACGTTTTTCCGTTGAACCAAAATAGCCCTAATGGGTCGACGTGAATGTATAGTAATAAGTGATGCAACAAGTGTACAACCTCTTTGCCGTAGCTGTGTCGACCTCAGCATCATTGGGTTGGTCGCTGAAGCAGTTGAGGCAGAGGTGGCTGTCGGAGGTGTGGAGGAAGATCTGAGGAATATGTAGACGGTGTCCTGGGCACTGCTCTATTGTGATGGGTCGTTCTGTCATTGGAGCAGCTCCGGTGAGCCGTAAGACGTCAAGGCTGAAGCAACACAAGACAGACATCGTCAATCTCAAGTGGGATTCTAATAGCATCTCCAATAGATGATGTAAAATGGATGTAAAATTAACATCACCAAAAACCACCTGACTACAATAGATGAGGTAAAAACTGTTGACTCTGAACTTAACTATCGAAACTGAAATTTACAGTGGAATCTGGATGCTACTGTCGAAACTGAACACAATGGTAGAAGAGAGGAACTTGACATGTAGTTTAGGGAGGGTCTGCAGTTCATCTTCAACCTGCACCCTCCTGAGCCGCCAGCCACCATCGGCCGAACCGTCAGCCCCAGCGCCGCCTCGCTGCCCAGAAACAACTCGCCACTGCCGCCCCGGCCAGCCCTCTAGGCCACCTGCCCCCACCCTGAACCCTAAGAAAGATAGTGGGGTACCTCTCCGGTGAGCCCCCGTCCCCGCTGCAGGTGGTTCTTCCTTAACTCCGGCGAGCCCCCCAACCCTTGAAAATCGACTGATCCAAAAGTCGATTCAGTCGACAGAAGTGTGGCTTAATCGGAGCAGAGCAGCAGCACGAGCGAGGGGGAGAGCAGCAGCAGCTGGGCGAGCGAGCGATCGAGCGAGAGCCGGAGCAGCAGCAGCAGCGCGAGCAAGCGAGCGAGAGCCGGAGCAGCAGCAACAGATCCGGCTGGTATGGCCGCCGCCGCCGAAGGGGCCTCGCACTGGGGGAGAGCCGCCGTGGAGATGTCGCCCGCGGCGCCGTCTTCAAGGTAGCCGCTCCATGGGGGTGCAGGATGGAGCACCGTCGGTGCCGGGAGGTCGAGTTAAGGAGAAGGTGCGATGCGATGAGTGTACAACCTCTTTGGTGGCGCCGAGTAGGCCTCGGCTTCATCCGAGGAGTCGGTGAGGATGCTGCGGTTCCGGTGGAGCAGGTTAAGGCGGCGCTGTGGGGATGGAGCAGCCACGATAGACGAGGCGATCGTCGGAGAAGCTCCTTGGAGGTGGAGGATGGGGCGGCTGGACCGGCGGGACGGCGAGATGGACGACGGATCCTCATCCGGGGAGGTGGACAAGGGACGTCGAGCTGTTGCGGTGGACGACGTCATCGGGGAAGAGGCTCCGGCTGGGCTGCGGTGATGTGGCAGACGGAGGAGAGTGGGGTTTCGCGGCTGGAGCGGAGAGGTTATGGCGGCCTGGGATTTCGAATGGCGAAAACAGGGCAATGGGAGGGGGTGATGCATGACGTAGGGACGTGCTTGTCCAAAATGTAGGGTGTGTTACAAAAGTACCCCCCACCAATTTGAACTAGCGGCCCTTTCGGCTCAGGGTTAGAAGGGGGATTTCGCCTGTCGGGATTTGGGAGCTGGAGGGAGTTTTCGCGCGCGTTGTAATTTTGGGATAGCAAGGCGCGGGTTGTGAAGGCGCCAGTTTTGGGAGCACGATATCTGAATTTTCGGGATATAACAAGACGCGGGTTGAAATTTAGGGACAAGCCTAATGTGTAGTAATATTGTACTTGTACGTACCAAATCAATTCGCACTTCCCTCAACCAAAAAGAAAACAAAAAAAATAAAACTATTCACACCACACAAAGAGAGTCTTGCCCCATTTTACTATACAAATGCTATTCAAAGCTACTACCTCCTTCCATCTATATAGGGCCTAATGCGTTTTTCGATGCTAACTTTGACCAAATATTAGAGCAATGACATATGACATGCAACTTACACAAAGCACACCGTTAAATTGGTCTGTGAAAGGTTCTTTCAATGATATAATTTTCAAATTGTGCATGTCATGTACTATTAATCTTGTCAATAGTCAAAGGCGGTCTTAAAAAACTCATTACGCCCTATATAGATGGAAGGAGGGAGTATGAATCCATGTTATGTCCGATTAAATTTTTTCGATTGCTGTATAATGCATGTAACCTACTCATACCAACATTTTAGTGCATTCCAAATGTCTATACTACCGCTGCAATTCGAACTAAATTTTAATTTGTTTCTCTATTTCAATAAGAATCTACAATCATGATTGTTGCCAACTTCAACCATCATAGTTTCCTTGCTATCCGCCAGATATAAATCGGACGGCCTACAATGCAGGATGGCAGGCACACCATCATCAACAACTCTGTTTTTTATAAGAGTAGAGATAAAATATATTAAATGTAGTATAACATGTTAATAACCACACCATGTGTATCACCGTTATATATATTCACACATGCGTCGGTTTAAAACACTATGATAAATTCTTCAAATATCCGAATTCGCTTTTTATAATGAAGTATATATAATCTCTATTCGTGTTTTACACCCACACAACCCTCTTATCTTTGTAGCTAGCGCTAACTTTCTCTTGTGCATGCACACGCCCGCATCCCTCTCACCCTCCCTTAGCATTCTCTAGCTCCAACGCGCAAATTCATCTTTTTACTTTAGGTCGTTCACCCACGGTGTGTGTAGGCCCCCAGCTCCTTCTTTATGGTACACATCGATTGATATGCCTCTCTAGCCAGGTGTTCCTAGCACAAACACAAGCTTCCCTTCTTCTCTTGTCACCGTCCATGCCTCACTCCCACCACTCTTTTCATCGTTCTCGTACTCGCACACTCCTCCCCCTCGATATAGTATGCCTCTCGTACCACCTCCTACATGCATCCCTCTCTCTCTATCCTTCTCCTCGTGCATCATTTGCTTCTAACACACACATGCATGTATACCGATCGATCTCCCAACATATACCTAGATCGACTTTAACTACCCCCCCCATCGATCGACGTACCTCACAAGTTATGTCTCTCCTTTCTCTAACAATGGACAATTTATCTTCCTATGTAGTTGCGTCTGCCTACCACAACCACATCGTGCCCCCTCATCATTTGTGCATGCCTCCTGACCCGTCTCACACACGCACGTGCACAGACAATAAGCAGCCATCTCCTCTCTTATTGATATTGCGGGCGTGCCCTCCGTTTCTCTAGCAAGCCTATCCCACCATTTGTTAGAAGCAACTCCACTACCACCCCCTCCAACACTCTAGCTCTGTCTCTCTCCCAACCTTATTCCTCTCCTGTACATATGCATGGATGCCGATCGATCTCCCTTAATACATGAGGCAGATTGATCCCCTTAATACATGAGGTACGCCTCTCTCCTCCTCCACACATATACCAGCCATTGTACCTCTATGGTTAACTGGGACTCCCTCTTCCCCCACCACACACCGATAGTCGAGCGCTGCAGGTAGGTATCCATGCCACAAAGACAAACTGCACACATGTCCCCTCTCACGTTCCAGTAGGCCAGCCACTCTATATCTTTGACGTGGGCACACACAAATTCGGTGGCACTCTTTATCGATCGCACGCGCGCACACACACACACATCATCCCTCTCTTCGATTCTATGGACACCTCAAGCTGATGATACCTCCACTCTCTTCTCGTGGATCGCCCCCTCTATATATATGTTATATCCAGGACTCTATTTCACACACATTGCATATGTTACATTTTTTGATTCATTCCCCCCCCCCCCAAAAAAAACTCTCAAGGACCCACACACTATATCTCTCTAGGTTTGTATCTCTCTCACACAACCCCACATAGGTGGTGTACATATACAAGAAGAGAATAGATGCACCATGCACGTACTCACGCTTCGTGCCCAGCCACACCCGCGCGGGTACACGGTGGAGCTCATTTCTTTATGAAATGGCAGCCCACGTGCTAATTTGAACGCCTGTAGCGGTTGTTTACCTAGGGAGGTTGTGTACCATGCGTGCATGAAACAAAGTTCGACTTGACGCGTTTCCGTGTTATTTTTAAATAAAGTTATAGCATTCAACGGCACGTACATAGAATATAAAACGATTTTTATGGAGAAAAAGGTAATCCGCTCACTATATACAATGGAGCCTGCCTGCTTGGTTTGTCGCTCTCCAGAGTATCTCACACAAGGCTGCATCCCGTCCGCATCCCGTCCGCCGGGGGAAAGGGAGTGCGGTGGCCTCTCTCTCTCTCATCGTTGGTCACTATCCGGACGAATCCCGTCCACCGGGGGAAAGGGAGGAAGTGCATCATTTCTCCGTTTGACGGCGCCGAGGCAGCACATCCCGATCCGTGGTACACGCCGTCCTCTCTGACCAAGCTCCGGCATGGCAGGGCTGATACATCCATTTTGCATCATGCTTTTATATCAATATTTATTGCATTATGGGTTGTTATTACATATTATATCTCAATACTTATGGCTATTCTCTCTTATTTTACAAGGTTTACCATGAAGAGGGGGAATGCCGGCAGCTGGAATTCTAGCTGGAAAAGGAGCAAACGTTGGGAACCTATTCTATGGCTCCAAAAGTCCTGAAACTCCACGAAACAACTTTTTGGAATTAATAAGAATTTTTTAGCGAAAGAAATACACCAGGGGGCCCACACCCTGTCCAGGAGACAGGTGGCGAGCCCCCTATCTCCTCGGCCCCTTGGTGGGCCTCAGGTGTCCATCTTCTGCTATATCATCGCTTTTACCCTGGAAAAAATCATGGGCAAGCTTACGGGACGAAACTCCGCCACCACGAGGCGGAAGCTTGGCGGAATCAATCTAGGGCTCCGGCGGAGCTGTTCTGCCGGGGACACTTCCCTCCGGGAGTGGGAAATCATCACCAACGTCATCCCCAATGATCCCCTCATCGGGAGGGTGTCAATCTCCATCAACATCTTCACCAGCACCATCTCCTCTCAAAACCCTAGTTCATCTCTTGTATCCAATCTTGTATCAAAACCACAAATTGGTACCTGTGGGTTGCTAGTAGTGTTGATTACTCCTTGTAGTTGATACTCATTGGTTTACTTGGTGGAAGATCATATGTTCAGATCCTTTATGCATATTATTACTCCTCTGATTATGAACATGAATATGCTTTGTGAGTAGTTACGTTTGTTCCTGAGGACATGGGTGAAGTCTTACTATTAGTAGTCATGTGAATTTGGTATTCGTTCGATATTTCTATGAGATGTATGTTGTATTTTCCTCTAGTGGTGTTATGTGAACGTCGACTACATGACACTTCACCATTATTGGGGCCTAGAGGAAGGCATGAGGAAGTAATAATTAGATGATGGGTTGCTAGAGTGACACAAGCTTAAACCCTAGTTTATGCGTTGCTTCGTTAGGGGCTGATATGGATCCATATGTTTAATGATGTGGTTAGGTTTACCTTAATACTTCTTTTGTAGTTGCGGACACTTGCAATAGGGGTTAATCATAAGTGGGATGCTTGTCCAAGTTAGGGCAGTACCCAAGTGCCGGTCCACCCACATATCAAATTATCAATGTACCGAACGCGAATCATATGAACGTGGTGAAAACTAGCTTGACGATTATTCCCAATGTGTCCTCGGGAGCTCCTTTCTCATTAGTAGAAATTGTCCAGGCTTATCCTTTGCTACATAAAGGATTGGTCCACCTTGCTGCACTTTATTTACTTTATTTACTTTATTTACTTGTTACTCGTTACTATTTATCTTATCCCAAAACTATCTATCACCTATAATTTTAGTGGTTGCAGAGAAAACCTTACTGAAAACCGCTTATCATTTCCTTCTGGTCCTCATTAGGTTCGACACAATTACTTATCGAAAGGACTACGATTGATCCCCTACACTTGTGGGTCATCAAGACTCTTTTCTGGCACCGTTGCCGGGGAGTGTAGCGCTTTTGGTGAGTGGAACTTGGTAAGGAAACATTTATATAGTGTGCTGAAATTTTCTGTTACTTGTCTCTATGGAAACTAATCCTTTGAGGGGCTTGTTTGGGGTATCTTCACCCCAGCCAGAAGAGCAAAGAGTTTCTGCACAACCTACTGAACTTTATGAAAATATTTATCTTTGAGATTCCTTCGGGTATGATAGAAAAGTTGCTAGCTAATCCATTTGTAGGAGATGGAACATTGCATCCCGATTTACATTTGTGGATGAAGTTTGTGGATTATTTAAGCTTGTAGGTATTCCCGATGATGTTGTCCAAAGGAAGGTCTTCCCTTTACCTTTGAAGGAAGATGCATTGACATGGTATAGGCTATGTGATGATACAAGATCTTGGAATTATAAGCGATTGAAGTTGGAATTTCACCAGAAGTTCTATCCTATGCATCTTGTTCATCGTGATCGTAATTACATATATAATTTCTGGCCTCGCAAAGGAGAAAGCATCGCTCAAGCTTGGGGAGGCTTAAGTCAATGTTATATTCATGCCCCAATCATGAGCTCTCTCGGGAAATGATGATTTAGAATTTTTATGCTCGGCTTTCTCTTGATAATCGCAACCTGCTCGATACTTCCTGTGCTGGTTATTATATGCTGAAGACTATTGATTTCAAATGGGACTTATTGGAAAGAATTAAACACAACTCTGAAGATTGGGGCTCCGACGATGGTAAGGAGTCAGGTATGACACCTAAGTTTGATCGTGTTAAATCTTTTATGGATGTCGGGGAAACGAATCCACGAACACGTATGGGACCAGCAGACCGAGCCCCTTTCGGTTCGGCGGGGGGCGGAGATCGCACGAAGAGCGGATCGAGGCGAAGCACACGAGCAGTTTACCCAGCTTCGGAGCTCTCCGGAGAGATAATACTCCTACTGCTGCATGTCTGAGTGTATTGAGTTCCTGCTCGGGAGCGCTAATTGCTACAGTAGACACTAGCTGCTAACGAGACCGAGCGTGAGTGTTTTCTCGCTTCGAACCCCCCTCTACATTGCGCGTGGGCCTCCTTTTATATGCTCAAGGGGTCACCGACAGGTGGCAACGTAGACAAGGGTAAAAATGGAAAGGGTTGCGGTTGGTACAACTACCTGTATAGTATATCATACCTAACCCTGACGGCAGGGGACAAAGGCATTAAATGCCCATCTGCGTCGCCCAAACAGTGCAAACAGGGACCGTCAGGGACGCCACCACTTGCCACGATGGCAATCTTGTCAGTGTCGCTCGCCACCGCGCACCGCTGGCTGCACAACCTCTTGCCACGCGCGCCTGGAAAGGTCCCAGGGCGACACGTTGGTGGATGCGCTGGAGCGTGGGTACACAGTGGTAGCTTGCCGCGGCAAGCGCCTTGCCGTGGTCGTTGTCTCGTCGCGTCTGGAAGCTTGTCGCTTACCGGGTCTTGCCGGGACGCATGGCGCATCGCGGCAAGTCCCTTGAGATGCCTTGGTTGGCCTTCCCGGCAAGCTCCTCTTGCCGGGGCCTTGTCTTCTTGGCTTGAACACTTTGTTCTTGAATGGCTCCAAATGAACTACGGAGGACCTTGGCGGTCACCCGGCAAGCCTTGCCGCGGGGTGCTGCGACTGTCCGTGCACAAGTTCGGGATACTAGGGTACCCCTACTCTAGTACACCGACAGGAGCCCCCGGGCCTGGGCCACACACGGTGCCGAGCGCTGTTGCGCTAGGCCCAAAACAGGGCACGGGCATGCGCAGCCTGGGTTACGCCGTATCTCACTCCGTATCCACCGCGCCCTCCCCGAACGGCACGCGTCGAATGCGGCGTCGTGGGAGAGATCGTGGGTGGTTTCTTTATTCGGAAAGACGGAACGTCCGCCCCCTCCCCCTTTATAAGTAGGGGAAACAGGGGCGGTTCGCCCATCTCGCTGTTGCTATTCCAATCTCAAATATCTCCGCCGCTCCCCCCTTCTTCCAAAGCCGAAAGAGAGCAGCGCTCCGCCCCTCATCGCCACCGGCGCCACCAACGCCGTCGATCTCCCCCACCACCTCCGCCATGGCTCCGAAAGCCGAGAAGGCCGTGAAGTCGGCCGAGGCGCAGCGGCTCGAGGCGCTGCAAAAGGAGCGGGCA
>NC_041389.1:111050788-111131730 GCF_002162155.2 Triticum dicoccoides | reverse complement strand
GAGCTGAGGGAGTACTACTACCTCTTCTGGTTGACGGAGATGCACGCGCATCCGTGCACGAAGGTACTCTTCGCCGCCGCTTCGGAACGGGCTCCGAATGGATATCCCTTCTTCGCGTTGTTCTTCTACTGCGAGCTCTGCACGCCTTTCTCTGAATTTTTCTGCGACATCATGAACACCTACGGGTTCCACCTCCTTGACTTCACCCCTAATGCTGTTCTGACCATGGCAGTTTTCGCACATCTCTGTGAAAACTTTGTCGGAGTCCACCCAAATGTAGCTCTTTTTCGCCACTTCTTTATGCCCAGAGTTGAGAGGGGGGAGCCTTTATCCGGCGGGATCGCCTGGATCTCGAGAGCTGGCAAGAAGGAAGCTTATCTGGAGGGAGAGCTCCGCAGCAAATGGGAGGAGTGGAGAGCAGACTGGTGCTGGATTGTCGAGGAGAACCCGCAGCCATTCACCGCCCAGCGCCAAGCCCCAGTAGTGCGCGGCAACGATTGGAGCAACGTGGCCCCGGAGGACGATAGGCTGAAGATTGCCGTCACCCGGATCCTACGCCTCAGGCTTGCCGGGCTCACTGCAGGCGCCGTTGGCATGGATTTCCTTCGCCGCCGCATCGCCCCCCTGCAGGAGAGGAGGAGACCCGCCTGGGAATTCCAGAATGCGGCGGATATCATGAGGCTGCGCCCGGGCCTCAACTTCAACTTCACGGTCCTGGAACTGGAAGCGATGCTCCAGGAACTGTTCAAGTACGATCGACAAAACCCTGAAGTGTTCAGGTTGCCGATGAAGGAAATATGCCCTAGAGGCAATAATAAAGTTATTATTTATTTCCTTATAATCATGATAAATGTTTATTATTCATGCTAGAATTGTATTTTCCGGAAACATAATACATGTGTGAATACATAGACAAACAGAGTGTCACTAGTATGCCTCTACTTGACTAGCTCGTTAATCAAAGATGGTTATGTTTCCTAACCATGAACAATGAGTTGTTATTTGATTAACGAGGTCACATCATTAGTAGAATGATCTGATTGACATGACCCATTCCATTAGCTTAGCACCTGATCGTTTAGTATGTTGCTATTGCTTTCTTCATGACTTATACATGTTCCTACGACTATGAGATTATGCAACTCCCGTTTACCGGAGGAACACTTTGGGTACTACCAAACGTCACAACGTAAATGGGTGATTATAAAGGAGTGCTACAGGTGTCTCCAATGGTCGATGTTGGGTTGGCGTATTTCGAGATTAGGATTTGTCACTCCGATTGTCGGAGAGGTATCTCTGGGCCCTCTCGGTAATACACATCACATAAGCCTTGCAAGCATTACAACTAATATGTTAGTTGTGAGATGATGTATTACGGAACGAGTAAAGAGACTTGCCGTTAACGAGATTGAACTAGGTATTGGATACCGACGATCGAATCTCGGGCAAGTAACATACCGATGACAAAGGGAACAACGTATGTTGTTATGCGGTCTGACCGATAAAGATCTTCGTAGAATATGTAGGAGCCAATATGGGCATCCAGGTCCCGCTATTGGTTATTGACCAGAGACATGTCTCGGTCATGTCTACATTGTTCTCGAACCCGTAGGGTCCGCACGCTTAAGGTTACGATGACAGTTATATTATGAGTTTATGCATTTTGATGTACCGAAGGTTGTTCAGAGTCCCGGATGTGATCACGGACATGACGAGGAGTCTCGAAATGGTCGAGACGTAAAGATTGATATATTGGAAGCCTATGTTTGGACATCGGAAGTGTTCCGGGTGAAATCGGGATTTTACCGGGTTACCGGGAGGTTACCGGAACCCCCCGGGAGCCATATGGGCCATCATGGGCCTTAGTGGAAAGGATAAAGGGGCAGCCCAAGGTGGCTGCGCCTCTTTCCCCTCCCCTAGTCCTATTAGGACTAGGAGAAGGTGGCCGGCCCCCCTCTCTCCCTTCCCCTCCGAGGAATCCTAGTTGGACTAGGATTGGGGGGAGGAATCCTACTCCCAGAGGGAGTAGGACTCTCCTGCGCCTCCCTCTTTGGCCGGCCAGCCTCCCCTCCTCTCCTCCTTTATATACGGAGGCAGGGGCACCTCTAAACACACAAGTTGACACAAGTTGATCCACGTGATCGATTCCTTAGCCGTGTGCGGTGCTCCCTGCCACCATATTCCTCGATAATACTGTAGCGGAGTTTAGGCGAAGCCCTGCTGCTGTAGTTCATCAAGATCGTCACCACGCCGTCGTGCTGACGAAACTCTTCCCCGACACTTTGCTGGATCGGAGTCCGGGGATCGTCATCGAGCTGAACGTGTGCTCGAACTCGGAGGTGCCGTAGTTTCGGTGCTTGATCGGTTGGATCGTGAAGACGTACGACTACTTCCTCTACGTCGTGTCATTGCTTCCGCAGTCGGTCTGCGTTGGGTACGTAGACAACACTCTCCTCTCGTTGCTATGCATCACATGATCCTGTGTGCGCGTAGGAAAATTTTTGAAATTACTACGAAACCCAACAGTGGCATCCGAGCCTAGGTTAATGATGTTGATGTTATATGCACGAGTAGAACACAAGTGAGTTGTGGACGATACAAGTCATACTGCCTACCAGCATGTCAAATTTTGGTTCAGCAGTATTGTTGGACGAGACGACCCGGACCAACCTTACGCGTACGCTTACGCGAGACCGGTTCCCTCGACGTGCTTTGCACAGAGATGGCTTGCGGGCGACTGCCTCTCCAACTTTAGTTGAACCAAGTATGGCTACGCCCGGTCCTTGCGAAGGTTAAAACGGAGTCTATTTGACAAACTATCGTTGTGGTTTTGATGCGTAGGTGAGATTGGTTCTTACTTAAGCCCGTAGCAGCCACGTAAAACATGCAACAACAAAGTAGAGGACGTCTAACTTGTTTTTGAAGGGCATGTTGTGATGTGATATGGTCAAGGCATGATGCTGAATTTTATTGTATGAGATGATCATGTTTTGTAACCAAGTTATCGGCAACTGGCAGGAGCCATATGGTTGTCGCTTTATTGTATGCAATGCAATCGCGATGTAATGCTTTACTTTATTACTAAACGGTAGTGATAGTCGTGGAAGCATAAGATTGGCGAGACGACAACGATGCTACGATGGAGATCAAGGTGTCGCGCCGGTGACGATGGTGATCATGACGGTGCTTCGGAGATGGAGATCACAAGCACAAGATGATGATGGCCATATCATATCACTTAAATTGATTGCATGTGATGTTTATCTTTTTATGCATCTTATCTTGCTTTGATTGACGGTAGCATTATAAGATGATCTCTCACTAAATTATCAAGAAGTGTTCTCCCTGAGTATGCACCGTTGCAAAAGTTCTTCGTGCTGAGACACCACGTGATGATCGGGTGTGATAGGCTCTACGTTCAAATACAACGGGTGCAAAACAGTTGCGCACGCAGAATACTCAGGTTAAACTTGACGAGCCTAGCATATGCAGATATGGCCTCGGAACACGGAGACCGAAAGGTCGAGCGTGAATCATATAGTAGATATGATCAACATAATGATGTTCACCGATGAAACTACTCCATCTCACGTGATGATCGGATATGGTTTAGTTGATTTGGATCACGTGATCACTTAGAGGATTAGAGGGATGTCTATCTAAGTGGGAGTTCTTTAACAATATGATTAATTGAACTTAAAATTTCTCATGAACTTAGTCCCTGATAGTATCTTGCTTGTTTATGTTGATTGTAGATAGATGGCTCGTGCTGTTGTTCCGTTAAATTTTAATGCGTTCCTTGAGAAAGCAAAGTTGAAAGATGATGGTAGCAATTACACGGACTGGGTCCATAACTTGAGGATTATCCTCATTGCTGCACAGAAGAATTACGTCCTGGAAGCACCGCTGGGTGCCAGGCCTGCTGCTGGAGCAACGCCAGATGTTATGAACGTCTGGCAGAGCAAAGCTGATGACTACTCGATAGTTCAGTGTGCCATGCTTTACGGCTTAGAATCGGGACTTCAACGACGTTTTGAACGTCATGGAGCATATGAGATGTTCCAGGAGTTGAAGTTAATATTTCAAGCAAATGCCCGGATTGAGAGATATGAAGTCTCCAATAAGTTCTATAGCTGCAAGATGGAAGAGAACAGTTCTGTCAGTGAGCATATACTCAAAATGTCTGGATATAATAATCACTTGATTCAATTGGGAGTTAATCTTCCAGATGATTGCGTCATTGACAGAATTCTCCAATCACTGCCACCAAGCTACAAGAGCTTCGTGATGAACTATAATATGCAAGGGATGAACAAGACTATTCCCGAGCTCTTCGCAATGCTAAAAGCTGCGGAGGTAGAAATCAAGAAGGAGCATCAAGTGTTGATGGTTAACAAGACCACTAGTTTCAAGAAAAAGGGCAAAGGGAAGAAAAAGGGGAACTTAAAAAAGAACGGCAAGCAAGTTGCTGCTCAAGAGAAGAAACCCAAGTCTAGACCTAAGCCTGAAACTGAGTGCTTCTACTGCAAGCAGACTGGTCACTGGAAGCGGAACTGCCCCAAGTATTTGGCGGATAAGAAGGATGGCAAGGTGAACAAAGGTATATGTGATATACATGTTATTGATGTGTACCTTACCAATGCTCGCAGTAGCACCTGGGTATTTGATACTGGTTCTGTTGCTAATATTTGCAACTCGAAACAGGGACTACAGAATAAGCGGGCACTGGCAAAGGACGAGGTGACGATGCGTGTGGGAAACGGTTCCAAAGTCGATGTGATCGCGGTCGGCACGCTACCTCTACATCTACCTTCGGGATTAATATTAGACCTAAATAATTGTTATTTGGTGCCAGCGTTGAGCATGAACATTATATCTGGATCTTGTTTAATGCGAGACGGTTATTCATTTAAATCAGAGAATAATGGTTATTCTATTTATATGAGTAATATCTTTTATGGTCATGCACCCTTGAAGAGTGGTCTATTCTTACTAAATCTCGATAGTAGTAATACACATATTCATAATGTTGAAACCAAAAGATACAGAGTTGATAATGAAAGTGCAACTTATTTGTGGCACTGTCGTTTAGGTCATATCGGTGTAAAACGCATGAAGAAACTCCATACTAATGGACTTTTGGAACTACTTGATTATGAATCACTTGGTACTTGCGAACCGTGCCTCATGGGCAAGATGACTAAAACACCGTTCTCCGGTACTATGGAGAGAGCAACAGATTTGTTGGAAATCATACATACCGATGTATGTGGTCCGATGAATATTGAGGCTCGTGGCGGATATCGTTATTTTCTCACCTTCACAGATGATTTGAGCAGATATGGATATATCTACTTAATGAAGCATAAGTCTGAAACATTTGAAAAGTTCAAAGAATTTCAGAGTGAAGTTGAAAATCATCGTAACAAGAAAATAAAGTTTCTACGATCTGATCGTGGAGGAGAATATTTGAGTTACGAGTTTGGTGTACATTTGAAAAACTGTGGAATAGTTTCGCAACTCACGCCCCCCGGAACACCACAGCGTAATGGTGTGTCCGAACGTCGTAATCGTACTTTACTAGATATGGTGCGATCTATGATGTCTCTTACAGATTTACCGCTATCATTTTGGGGATATGCTTTAGAGACGGCCGCATTCACGTTAAATAGGGCACCATCAAAATCCGTTGAGACGACGCCTTATGAACTATGGTTTGGTAAGAAACCAAAGTTGTCGTTTCTTAAAGTTTGGGGCTGCGATGCTTATGTGAAAAAGCTTCAACCTGATAAGCTCTAACCCAAATCGGAGAAATGTGTATTCATAGGATACCCAAAGGAAACTGTTGGGTACACCTTCTATCACAGATCCGAAGGCAAAACATTTGTTGCTAAGAATGGATCATTTCTAGAGAAGGAGTTTCTCTCGAAAGAAGTGAGTGGGAGGAAAGTAGAACTTGACGAGGTAACTGTACCTGCTCCCTTACTGGAAAGTAGTTCATCGCAGAAAACTGTTTCAGTGACACCTACACCAGTTAGTGAGGAAGCCAATGATAATGATCATGAAACTTCAGATCAAGATACTACTGAACTTCGTAGATCAACCAGAGTAAGATCCGCACCAGAGTGGTACGGTAATCCTGTTCTGGAGGTCATGCTACTAGATCATGATGAACCTACGAACTATGAAGAAGCGATGGTGAGCCCAGATTCCGCAAAGTGGCTAGAAGCCATGAAATCTGAGATGGGATCCATGTATGAGAACAAAGTATGGACTTTGGTTGACTTGCCCGATGATCGGCAAGCGATTGAGAATAAATGGATCTTTAAGAAGAAGACTGACGCTGATGGTAATGTTACTGTCTACAAAGCTCGACTTGTCGCAAAAGGTTTTCGGCAAGTTCAAGGAATTGACTACGATGAGACCTTCTCACCCGTAGCGATGCTTAAGTCCGTCCGAACCATGTTAGCAATTGCCGCATTTTATGATTATGAAATTTGGCAAATGGATGTCAAAACTGCATTCCTGAATGGATTCCTGGAAGAAGAGTTGTATATGATGCAACCAGAAGGTTTTGTCGATCCAAAGGGAGCTAACAAAGTGTGCAAGCTCCAGCGATCCATTTATGGACTGGTGCAAGCCTCTCGGAGTTGGAATAAACGTTTTGATAGTGTGATCAAAGCATTTGGTTTTATACAGACTTTTGGAGAAGCCTGTATTTACAAGAAAGTGAGTGGGAGCTCTGTAGCATTTCTGATATTATATGTGGATGACATATTACTGATTGGAAATGATATAGAATTTCTGGATAGCATAAAGGGATACTTGAATAAAAGTTTTTCAATGAAAGACCTCGGTGAAGCTGCTTACATATTAGGCATTAAGATCTATAAAGACAGATCAAGACGCTTAATTGGACTTTCACAAAGCACATACCTTGACAAAATTTTGAAGAAATTCAAAATGGATCAAGCAAAGAAAGGGTTCTTGCCTGTGTTACAAGGTGTGAAATTGAGTAAGACTCAATGCCCGACCACTGCAGAAGATAGAGAGAATATGAAAGATGTTCCCTATGCATCAGCCATAGGCTCTATCATGTATGCAATGCTGTGTACCAGACCTGATGTGTGCCTTGCTATAAGTTTAGCAGGGAGGTACCAAAGTAATCCAGGAATGGATCACTGGACAGCGGTCAAGAACATCCTGAAATACCTGAAAAGGACTAAGGATATGTTTCTCGTATATGGAAGTGACAAAGAGCTCATCGTAAAAGGTTACGTTGATGCAAGCTTTGACACTGATCCGGACGATTCTAAATCGCAAACCGGATACGTGTTTACATTAAACGGTGGAGCTGTCAGTTGATGCAGTTCTAAACAAAGCGTCGTAGCGGGATCTACATGTGAAGCGGAATACATAGCTGCTTCGGAAGCAGCAAATGAAGGAGTCTGGATGAAGGAGTTCATATCCGATCTAGGTGTCATACCTAGTGCATCGGGTCCAATGAAAATCTTTTGTGACAATACTGGTGCAATTGCCTTGGCAAAGGAATTCAGATTTCACAAAAGGACCAAACACATCAAGAGACGCTTCAACTCCATCCGGGATCTAGTCCAGGTGGGAGACATAGAGATTTGCAAGATACATACGGATCTGAATATTGCAGACCCGTTGACTAAGCCTCTTCCACGAGCAAAACATGATCAGCACCAAAGCTCCATGGGTGTTAGATTCATTACAGTGTAATCTAGATTATTGACTCTAGTGCAAGTGGGAGACTGAAGGAAATATGCCCTAGAGGCAATAATAAAGTTATTATTTATTTCCTTATAATCATGATAAATGTTTATTATTCATGCTAGAATTGTATTTTCCGGAAACATAATACATGTGTGAATACATAGACAAACAGAGTGTCACTAGTATGCCTCTACTTGACTAGCTCGTTAATCAAAGATGGTTATGTTTCCTAACCATGAACAATGAGTTGTTATTTGATTAACGAGGTCACATCATTAGTAGAATGATCTGATTGACATGACCCATTCCATTAGCTTAGCACCTGATCGTTTAGTATGTTGCTATTGCTTTCTTCATGACTTATACATGTTCCTACGACTATGAGATTATGCAACTCCCGTTTACCGGAGGAACACTTTGGGTACTACAAAACGTCACAACGTAAATGGGTGATTATAAAGGAGTACTACAGGTGTCTCCAATGGTCGATGTTGGGTTGGCGTATTTCGAGATTAGGATTTGTCACTCCGATTGTCGGAGAGGTATCTCTGGGCCCTCTCGGTAATACACATCACATAAGCCTTGCAAGCATTACAACTAATATGTTAGTTGTGAGATGATGTATTACGGAACGAGTAAAGAGACTTGCCGTTAACGAGATTGAACTAGGTATTGGATACCGACGATCGAATCTCGGGCAAGTAACATACTGATGACAAAGGGAACAACGTATGTTGTTATGCGGTCTGACCGATAAAGATCTTCGTAGAATATGTAGGAGCCAATATGGGCATCCAGGTCCCGCTATTGGTTATTGACCAGAGACATGTCTCGGTCATGTCTACATTGTTCTCGAACCCGTAGGGTCCGCACGCTTAAGGTTACGATGACAGTTATATTATGAGTTTATGCATTTTGATGTACCGAAGGTTGTTCGGAGTCCCGGATGTGATCACGGACATGACGAGGAGTCTCGAAATGGTCGAGACGTAAAGATTGATATATTGGAAGCCTATGTTTGGACATCGGAAGTATTCCGGGTGAAATCGGGATTTTACCGGGTTACCGGGAGGTTACCGGAACCCCCCGGGAGCCATATGGGCCATCATGGGCCTTAGTGGAAAGGAGAAAGGGGCAGCCCAAGGTGGCTGCGCCTCTTTCCCCTCCCCTAGTCCTATTAGGACTAGGAGAAGGTGGCCGGCCCCCCTCTCTCCCTTCCCCTCCGAGGAATCCTAGTTGGACTAGGATTGGGGGGAGGAATCCTACTCCCAGAGGGAGTAGGACTCTCCTGCGCCTCCCTCTTTGGCCGGCCAGCCTCCCCTCCTCTCCTCCTTTATATAGGGAGGCAGGGGCACCTCTAAACAGACAAGTTGACACAAGTTGATCCACGTGATCGATTCCTTAGCCGTGTGCGATGCCCCCTGCCACCATATTCCTCGATAATACTGTAGCGGAGTTTAGGCGAAGCCCTGCTGCTGTAGTTCATCAAGATCGTCACCACGCCATCGTGCTGACGAAACTCTTCCCCGACACTTTGCTGGATGGGAGTCCGGGGATCGTCATCGAGCTGAACGTGTGCTCGAACTCGGAGGTGCCGTAGTTTCGGTGCTTGATCGGTTGGATCGTGAAGACATACGATTACTTCCTCTACGTCGTGTCATTGCTTCCGCAGTCGGTCTGCGTTGGGTACGTAGACAACACTCTCCTCTCGTTGCTATGCATCACATGATCATGTGTGCGCGTAGGAAATTTTTTGAAATTACTACGAAACCCAACAGCCGAAGGGTGTCGTTCCGCTGTGCAACAACTCCTCGCTCGACCGCATCCATGCAATGATGCCGCTGTGCGATTCGCATGGAATTGTCCCAACCTGGCAAGAGCCTGTAGACGACCTTGTGCAGGAGTTCTTTGACGGCTTGGTGGAGGTGGCGGTCCGCTCCGATGAGCAGAAAAGCCTCACCCGCGACACCACCAATGCAGCACATCGCCACTAGGCTGGAGGAGGCGGCAGCAGCCGCTGCCGCGGGTGAGTTTGGATTCACCGTGGAGGAGGCAGAGGCAGCAGAGGCGGCAAACCTTGCCGAGCGAGAGTGGCTTGCCGGCGAGGAAGAGCTTGTCGGGCCTGACGCCGAGTTGAGCGAGCCCGCCGAGGGTGCGAGCGGCTCGCCATCTTCAGGCAGCTTGCCGCAAGCAGAGCCCCCAGCACAGCCCCCAGCTCCACCAAGAAGGCGTCTTCGCAAGGCCGGGGACATAGCAGGGCGGCAGACAAGTCAATAGCTGTCGCGCCGCGCGACACGCTCCACCGCGACAAGCACTGTTGCCGCGGGAGCACCTCACGCCGCTGCGGCAACTGGAGCGGGGTCCTCCCAGAACACCGCTTCTGCTCCTGCCGCCTCTCATGCCGCGGCGGCGGCCGGAGCTGGGTCATCTCAGACCACCGCCACTACCCCCGCCAAGCGGCTAAGGGAACCTCCTCCTCCACCTCGTGGCGCCGGAGGTGAGCCGTACTTCGACCTCTCCGCACTCATCTCCGACGAGGAAGAAGAAGAGTAAGATTCTCTGCTGTACTTGTAGTTCTTCAATTCTTGTTGTTTTTGTCTTGTATCTGATTTGCTTTACTCTGAACTCATTCCTTTTCAGGACTCTGGCCCAGAGAGCGGTGAAGAGAGCCAAGGTCCCGGTGATTGTCATCGAGGACGAGCCCACCGCGACAGCAGGGGGCGCGCCCGAGACCACCTTGCCGGACCTGGCAACTGTTCCCCAAAGCAGCCCCCAGCGTAAGTACATGGTTTACTTCACGCCGTTAGGCGCGCATGGGTGCTCTTTCTTTGCTGACATCTGACTATTTGTTTGTGTAGGAGCAGAACAACCTCACCAGGAGCGCCCCGATGCCGCCCCCGACATGTCATCTGCTTCGACTACACCGCCAAGGGAGGATTCCCCGGCAAGAGAGCGATCTCCGGGAAGGGAGAATTTTCCGATAAGGGAGAAGTCTCCGGCAAGGGAGGGTTCTCCGGCAAGGGATAGCACCAGCGACCCCCGGTGGTGGAGACCATGACTGCAGAACCCAGCACAAGTAATCCTCTTGCTTGAAAACTTCCCTTGGGTTCTTTTTCTTCTGATTTTCTTTTTGGATATTTTCTTGACTTTTCTCCCTTTTCCGGTCGTCAGATCCATCTGCCACGGAGCCGATGGAGATCGAGGTCGGCGGCGAGGAGAACGCGCGTGACAATACCGACGATGCCGCTGCCACCAAAGAAGAAGCCGACACTGATGATCCCGCCGGCGAAGAGGCCGCCAAAGCTGCCGCCGCAGAAGCTGGCGAGGGGTCCGGCGATAGCACTGACGACCCTGAGGCCTCAGGAGCGTCAGGCGCTACGCCAACCGCCGATCCCTCCACCGTTGCTGCAGCGTCAGGCTCCGAAGAGCCCCAACCCGGCACCTATTTGAAGGCCGGCGATGGCGTCTTCATCAAGCTCCCTTGGGAGTCGAGCTCCAGGGCACCGGTCGAAGGAGAAACCTTGGATGGAGAGGTGCTCGCCTTCGCTGGGCTAACGCTGGTTGATGCACCGAGCAGCAGCAGCGGCGAGTCTGAGGAGGAGCAGCTGCTGCGGAAGCTGGTGTCGCTCTACCGCGCTCGGCAGGCCAAGGTGGAATCCCGAGAAGCGCTTGTCGCGAAGGCGGGAGTGGACATCGAGAAGCGCAGAGGATCTCCGGGGTCGCAACCAGGAAGCTCTCCGGTCCCTGGCGGAGGAGCGGGAGCAACTCGCTGAAGCGCGGAAAGCCTTCCTCCTCGAGAAGGCCGAAGTTGAAGAGCAACAACGGCTTGCCGCCGAGGAGCTGTTTGCGCGGGAGGGCGAGTTGGCGCAGCGGAAAGTCAACCTTGAGAGCCACGAGGAGGAGCTTGCCGCGCGCGAGCAAACATTTGGCGGGGCTCTCAAGGAAGCAGAGGATGCTGCCACAGCTGCCGAGGCCGCCAAGAAGGAGCTGGAGACGAAGGTGGCGCAGCTGGAGGCCGATCTCAAGGCGAGCGGTGAAGAGCTCGCCGCGCTCAAGCGTGAGCGCGAGAAGGACGCCTACACCCTTGGCGAGCTGCAGGGTCGTCTCGTTGAGAAGGGCAATGAGCTTAGCGCCGCGAAGGACTCCAACGCAGATCTTGAGCTGAAGCTGACTACTCTGACCAAGACGCTGGACGGCGCCAAGGAGGGGGAGGTGGCCTTTAAGGAGGAGATCAAGGCCAACGACGCGTTGCTGGTGAGGGCTGCTGACACCCAGAACACCTTTAGGGATAATGTGGAGCTCTGGATGGAGGGTCTCGTGGATATTGCCGCATCCATCGACAGGGAGCTGGCGCAGCTGGGGATGGAGGATCTCGGGTATTCCTCCAATGAGAACCTCCAACCCAGCGCGAAGCTCAGCTTGTTCTTCAAAGGCGTGGCGACGGCCCTCCAACGACTCCGGGAGAAGATCCCAAAGCAGCTGGCCGACGAGTCGCGCAAGATCTCTACAGGATCTCTTCAAAAGGTGTTGGTGAAGGTGTCCTTCCGCAACCCGGGCCTCAACCTCACCAAATTCCTCAGGTCCATGACACCGGATGCTGATCTGGAAGTGCTCAAGACCCTTGTCGCACCCTTTGTGGACAAGGTGAGCGGAATCAAGAGAGTTGAGGGCGATCGCGTAGATTAGGCCGCCCGTTTTCTCCTTTTCTTGTCGCTGTTGATTACGTTATGAGAACAATCTGTTAGAACTGCGACAAGCTATCTTGTAATATAACTCTATTTCGGGTAGCGATTGCTATGTTATTTCCTTTACTTGATTCCTTCCTTTGTATGTTTCTGCCCTACGCTTTTAGGGAACTTGTGAGCGCAGGCACCTTAGCCGCGAGCGCTGAGTGCGGGACGTCAGCAGCCTGCTGGCGGTGCCGCTACCGACAAGAAACCTTGTCGCAACTAGTCGCAGCTCACTTAAGTTGTTGAGCGGACTCAAAACAAGGTAAGGGCGCAACTAGCCACGAGTTGGTTCCTCCGCGCACTGGTTTTCCATACAAAGCACGGTCGTTCGAGGAAGATAACTTAAAAATTTTAAAACTAATTGCTCAAACTTTGGCAAATTAGCTTTTCTGTCGTTTGCTTCCCAGTAAGGCTAAATTTTCTCGAACGACTCCTGGTCCCACCATTATCTTCTCCTTTCCCCCCGGCAAATTTGTGGGCGAGGGAACTTTCCTTTCCTTGAGAAAAAGGAAGAAGAGAAAATAAAGATATGGAGCCTTGCGGCTCGTTATTGCTTACCGGGGGTAGGTGCTGCACAAAGTGTCAGATAACACATGCAAAAAATAGAAAGCATGAAATTGACAAGATGTGCGGAGCACATGGTCTTTATTTATGCATGGGGTCTGCGCCCGGCTTTGTACGAAGGATTACATGCAACAGCGGCAAGACTTGTACAAAGGGGGGTTGCCAGAACAGGTTCCGGCAACCGCGCCCTACGGGTAAAACTTACGAAGATGCTCAATGTTCCAGGAGTTGCTCACCGGAAAGCCATCTTCGGTCTCAAGGCGGAAAGCGCCAGGCCTAGTGACTCGTCTCACCCGGTAAGGGCCTTCCCACTTCGGCGTCAACTTGTTGGAATTCTTGGCGGACTGAACGCGCCGAAGAACAAGGTCGCCTTCCTCGAGACTTCTGGCATTAACTTTGCGGCTATGGTAGCGGCGCAAAGCTTGCTGGTATCGAGCAGCTCGTACAGCGGCCTGAAGACGGTCTTCCTCAAGGAGCAGCGCGTCATCTTGTCGCAGCCGCTCTTGCTCAAGCTCGTCATAAGAGAGCACTCGAGGCGACCTGTATACGAGTTCCGTGGGGAGAACTGCCTCTGCTCCATAGACTAGAGCAAAAGGTGTCTGGCCAGTGGCTCGATTTGGCGTCGTCCTAATCGACCAAAGAACCAACGGCAGCTCCTCAATCCAGTTCTTTCGGCACTTGCGCAGCCTGTCGAAAGTTTTGGTCTTGAGCCCGCGCAGCACTTCAGCATTCGCCCTCTCCGCTTGACCGTTGCTTCTCGGGTGAGCAACAGAAGCGAAGCAGACCTTGGCGCCAAGATCTTGGACGTACTGCATGAAGGTGCGGCTCGTGAATTGCGTGCCATTGTCGGTGATGATCCTGTTAGGGATCCCGAAGCGGCAAACAATCGACCTGAAGAACTTGACTGCTGACTGTGCTGTCACCTTCCTCACTGCTTCCACTTCCGGCCACTTTGTGAACTTGTCGATTGCAACGTACAAGTACTCAAAGCCCCCGACAGCTTGCGGAAAGGGGCCAAGGATGTCGAGCCCCCACACCAAAAATGGCCAGGATAAAGGGATCGTCTGGAGAGCTTGAGCTGGCTGGTGTATCTGCTTGGTATGGAACTGGCACGCTTCACACTTGGTTACTTGTGCAGTTGCATCCTGGAGGCTGTCGGCCAAAAGAAACCTTGCCGGAATGATTTGCCGGCAATTGCTCTTGCGCCAATGTGGTGACCACATATGCCTCCATGTATCTCTGCCAACAGCTTTTGTCCGTCTTCCCGGTGAATACACTTCAATTTCACACCGTTGAGTCTTCTTCTATACAGTGTGTTTTCGACAAACTGGTAAATACTTGACTGCCGGGCTACTCTTTCCGCTTCTTCTTGCTCTTCGGGAAGTTCTCCTGTCTGAAGGAAACGGACAATCTGTTGTGCCCATGCTGGAGCTTGTGGCTCGACAACAAGGACTAAACGCACATCTGCTGCTGCAGGAACATCTGCTTCTACGGCAAGAACCTGCGGCTCAGCCGGAGCTTGAGTTCCCCGGCAAGCTTGCCGGAGCAAAACTTGTCGGGAGCGTCTGCTTCAACGGAACAAACCCTAGGGCTTGCCGGAGCAGACTGCTCCTCAGCACTCTTGGTGTTGATCTTGGGGACCTTCCTGGCGGCTTCGGGGAGCTCTGCCGGAAAGTAGTCACCAGAAATCAACTTCCTCTTCTTGCTCTGTCCAGTTGATGGCGTTACGGACGGTTGAGTCAGCTTGAGCACAAAGATTCCTGGTTCCATAGGTAACTTTAGTGCGGCGCACTTTGACAGGCCATCGGCAATGTCGTTATCAGCTCTTGGAACATGTTCCATCTGTAGGCCGTCAAAGTGCTCTTCTAGCTTTCTCACTTCATCAACGTAAGCTTCCATCAACGGACTCTGATAATTCTTGTTCACTTGTCGGACGACAAGCTGTGAGTCACCCCTGACAATGAGCTTCTTGATCCCAAGGTCTGCTGTGATCCTGAGACCGGCAAGCAAACCTTCATACTCTGCGGTATTGTTTGTTGTTTGCTCCCTGGGAAAGTGCATCTGGACTACGTACTTGAGGTGCTCTCCGGTGGGCGCAACAAGTAGCACGCCCGCACCGGCGCCTTGCAGCGAGAAGGCACCATCAAAGTACATCAGCCACTCTTTGGTTGCTTCCTTGACGAGGATGCTCGTTTCTGGAATTTCTTCATCTGGCGTTGGCGTCCACTCTACTATGAACTCTGCCAATGCTCTGCTTTGGATAGTTGAAGTGCTCTCAAACTTGAGGCCAAAGCTTGACAGTTCCAGTGCCCACTCGACAATCCTGCCTGTTGCTTCTGGATTCTGCAGTATCCTCTTCAGCGGAAAGCGAGTGACAACTGTGATCTCATGTGCTTGGAAGTAATGGCGCAGCTTTCTGAAGGCCATGAGAAGGCCGAAAAGCAATTTCTGCACACCAGAGTACCTCGACCTAGCCCCGTGCAGAAGGGAACTGACAAAGTAAACTGGGCGTTGCACCATTCTCTTCTGCATCTCTTCACGCGCCTGCGCAGATCCATCTTTGTTGGGACCAGAGCTTGTCGGTGAAGTCCCTTGCTTGTCGCTAGATGCATCTGCCGTGGTTGCTGGCTCATCATCCGCCTCCCTCTCCGCTACTAACGCAGCACTAACCACTTGATTGGTTGCCGCTATATATAGGCGCAACTTCTCTTATGGCTTAGGTGCGACAAGTGTTGGAGTGGAGGACATGTATCTCTTTAAGTCCTGCAGCGCAGCCTCCGCTTCCGGAGTCCATTTCATTGGACCTGCCTTTTTCAATATTTTGAAAAACGGTAGGGCGCGCTCCGCAGACATAGAGATAAACCTGCTGAGAGCAGCCACGCAACCGGCAAGCCTTCGTACATCCTTGACGCGCTTTGGTGCTTCGATCTGCTCAATGGCCTTGATCTTGTCGGGATTGGCTTCAATTCCCCGCTGAGACACGAAGAACCCGAGAAGCTTGCCGGAGGGGACTCCAAACACACACTTCTCGGGGTTAAGCTTGAGGTTGATCTTGCGCAGATTTGCAAAGGTTTCGTCTAAATCTTGAATCAGAGTTGCCTTGTCCTTGCTCTTGACCACTATGTCATCCATGTAGGCTTCTACATTCCTGTGTATTTGTGGCTCAAAAGCGTCATGGACTACCCTTGCAAATGTTGAACCACCATTCTTTAAACCGAAAGGCATCCGTACGAAATAGTATGTGCCACATGGAGTGATGAATGCGGTCTTCTCCTCATCCTCTTCTGCCATGAAGATCTGAGGGTATCCTGAGTATGCGTCAAGAAATGAAAGCAAGTCACATCCGGCCGTGGAGTCAACAATCTGGTCGATGCGCGGGAAGGGAAAAGGGTCTTTGGGACAAGCTTTATTGACATCGGTAAAGTCGATACAAAGCCTCCATTTCCCATTTGCCTTACGCACGACTACAGGATTGGCCAACCACGTAGGATGGAGCACTCCTCTGACAAGGCCTGCTGCTTCCAGTTTCTTGATTTCTTTTGCGATGAATTCTTGGCGCTCCACTGCTTGTTTCCTGACCTTCTGCTTGACGGGCCGCGCATGAAGACAGACAGCAAGGTGGTGCTCGATTACTTTCCTGGGAACACCGGGGATGTCAGACGGTTGCCACGCAAACACATCGACGTTCGCCCGCAGGAAAGCAACGAGCGCGCTTTCCTATTTAGGGTCGAGAGTGGCATTGATGGTGAAGGTACCACCAGTGCCGTCCTCCTTGGTGGACACCTTCTTGGTCTCTGGTGAAGCTATCATCGTCTTCTTACACTTGCCGGTGGAGCTCGATGGTGCGTCCTCGACGGTAGCGCAGCACTCCAAAGAGGTGCGCTTGCCGGAGTGGGCATCAGAACTCTTGCCGGACTTGGTCTTCTTCTTTCCCCCGAGAGCTTCAACGGAAAGTGACTTGCGATCTATTGCGGCTGCTGCTTCCCGATAGATCTTGTCGGCGCAGATAAGAGCATCCTTCTTGTCGCCAGGGACAGAGATGACACTTATCGGACCTGGCATCTTCAACATGTTGTATGCATAATGAGAGGCTGCCATAAATTTGGCGAGTGCTGGACGGCCGAGTATCCCATTGTAAGGTAATGGAAAGTCAGCAACGTCAAAAGTGACCCTCTCAGTCCTGAAGTTCAACTCGCTGCCAAATGTCACCGGCAACGTGATCTTTCCCTTCGGCTTGCTCCTTCCCGGATTGATTCCTTGGAACGTGCCGGTCTCTTCAAGATCGCTGTCAGGGATCTGGAGTTTCTGGAGTACCGCGGAGGAGATCAAGTTCAAGCCAGCCCCGCCGTCAACTAGCATCTTAGTGACCTTGAGGTTGCGGATAGTTGGTGAAACCAACATCGGCAAGCATCCGACTGCAGTTATGCGATCAGGGTGGTCCTCAATATCAAAGATGATAGGCATGCTGGACCATTTCAGAGGCTTGCGTGACTCGATGTGTGGTTCGGTCGCATTGACTTCCCGCACCCATTGCTTGAGCTGGCGGTGTGAAGTATGTAGAGAAGCACCACCGTCAACACACAGGACCTCTGTGGCTTTCTGGAACTCCTGCTCATCGGCTCTGTCATCATCCATATCTTCATCATCGTCATCATCTTCATCCTTGTCGCGGCCGCGGGGAGGTCTGTCTCCTTGCCGCTGCTTGGCCTTGCCGCGGCGTCCTCCTCGGCCGGGGCGTTTCTTGCCGGATCCTCCAGCACCTTCTTGGGCCTTCTCCTTGTCGCGTCGCTCGTATTCAGCCTTCTGCTGCTCGACAAGCTACTCGACCTTCTTGCAGCTCTCGACCTTCTGAACTACTGCTTGTTGGTGCCATCCTGCTTGTCGGCGACCGCTACAACCTGGGAGTTGGTGCCTGCGGCAATCTCCTCGCCGGAGCTACCAGTTTTGGCTTTCTTGTCTCTACCTCCGTTGCCGAACTGCTCAACGACTAGCACATCTTTGCCTTTCTTCCTCCTGTTGTTCCGCCGCCGGTTTTTCTTTGCCGTTGCAGCATCCTCGCTATCAGATCCTCCTGCTTCTATATTCTCTCCGGGGAGTTTCCTCTCTTCCTAAGCACGTGCACACTTGTCGGCCAGGGCATATAGCTCGTTGACGTCTCTGATCTTGCACATCGCCATCTCCTCCCGCATCCTACGGTTTCGCACGTTCTGATGGAACGCGCTGATGATCGCGGCAGGGTGGACATCTGGGATGTTGTGCTGTACACGGCTGAATCTCTGAATGTACTTACGCAGGGACTCTCCTTCCTTCTGGGCGAGCAGATGAAGGTCGCTCTCTTGGCCATGAGGCTTGTGGCCGCCTGTAAAGGTGCCGACAAACTGATGGCATAGGTCTGCCCAGGAGGATATGGAGTTGTACGGCAAGTGTATGAGCCAGGACCTGACATTGGGCTTGAGCACCAGCGGGAAGTAGTTGGCAAGGATCTTGTCGTCCTGCCCCCCGGCAGCTTGCACCACGATGGTGTAGATGCTGAGGAACTCCGATGGATGCGACTTGCCGTCGTACTTCTCTGGTACGTCTGGCTTGAAATTCTTCGTGCTGGGCCACTGGACTTGCCGCAGCTCACGAGTGAACGCAGGGCAACCTACCGCGTATGGCAAGTCGCCTGGTTCCCCTGGCGCATGCATGTCGACAGAGGGCCCAGCGCGCTGGTCTGATTGACGCCGCGCTTCTCTTCGGCGCTCGATGTGAGTACGAGCGTCTTCTTGCTGTCGTTCGTGAAGAACTTGGCGCTGATCGCGACGGGCTCGTAGATCTGATGACGCGGTGGAGTCGCTGTCGAGGTGGATCTGGCGAGTCGGCGATCTTGGCCTTCGGGGCGGAGAGTGCATAGTGGTTGCACCCCCACCAGTTTTGTCGCCATCGGCTCGCGTCTGGCAATCTTGCCGCGGCTGCGATGTACTCGGCTGCCGTGGACTGTCGCCGTTGGCGAAGCCGATAGGACTCTGAATGGCGGCCCTCCATTCGTCGATCTTGTCTGCTATTGGAGGGTAATCCAGGAGCAGGTGAGCTCGGGCCAAGGCTTCTGCTGGAGTGGTGGGTGGCAGTGGCGAACGGTGCGAGGAGCGGGATATGCTCGGACTTCTAACTGTGTCCGAAGGAGCAGTATCCCATCCAGGCGACCGTGCCTTGCTCGTGCCAGCATGTTGGCGTGCATGCTGGTCTTGAGCCCCCCGAGATCCACCGGCTCGGTCTTGGTCCAACGAACGTATGGTACCGCGAGTACCATGACGTTGTCGGTCCTGTGCCTCCTGAGATGGGCGCGGTGCAAGTACGGACGCCGAGGTCTGCGCAGCCTTGTCCTTGGACCTGGCAGCACCGTGAGCTCCCTCGTCAATGTCTAGCCCACCACCCGTCTGCTCCGGTGGTGGTGGGATCGACGTGGACGGAACAGCCGCCTCCGAATCCTTCTTCTTCGGCGGCATGTCGATGGAAACAATGAAAATCTAGCTCGTGCGAATGCCGGATCAGGTTCACACCACCTCGACGCCCCCTACCTGGCGCGCTAAAGATGTCGGGGAAACGAATCCACGAACACCTATGGGACCGGCGGACGGAGCCCCTTTCGGTTCGGCGAGGGGCGGAGTTCGCACGAAGAGCGGATCGAGGCGAAGCACACGAGCAGTTTACCCAGCTTCGGAGCTCTCCGGAGAGATAATACTCCTACTTCTGCATGTCTCAGTGTATTGAGTTCTTGCTCGGGAGCGCTAATTGCTACAGTACACACTAGCTGCTAACGAGACCGAGCGTGAGTGTTTTCTGGCTTCGAACCCCCCTCTACGTTGCACGTGGGCCTCCTTTTATATGCTCAAGGGGTCACCGACAGGTGGCAACGTAGACAAGGGTAAAAATGGAAAAGGGTTGCGGTTGGTACAACTACCTATACAGTGTATCATACCTAACCCTGACGGCAGGGGACAAAGGCATTAAATGCCCGTCTGCGTCGCCCAAACAGTGCAAACAGGGACCGTCAGGGACACCACCGCTTGCCACGATGGCAATCTTGTCAGTGTCGCTCGCCACCGTGCACCGCTGGCTGCACAGCCTCTTGCCACGTGCGCCTGGAAAGGTCCCAGGGCGACATGTTGGTGGATGCGCTGGAGCGTGGGTACAGAGTGGTAGCTTGCCGCGGCAAGCGCCTTGCCGCGGTCGTTGTCTCGTCGCGTCTGGAAGCTTGTCACTTACCGGGTCTTGCCGGGACGCGTGGCGCGTCACGGCAAGTCCCTTGAGATGCCTTGGTTGGCCTTCCCGGCAAGCTCCTCTTGCCGGGGCCTTGTCTTCTTGGCTTGAACACTTTGTTCTTGAATGGCTCCAAATGAACCACAGAGGACCTTGGCGGTCACCCGGCAAGCCTTGCCGCGGGGTGCTGCGACTGCCTGTGCACAAGTTCGGGATACTAGGGTACCCCTACTCTAGTACACCGACAATGGATATCGATGCTTTCCATGGATTTAGCTCTAAGTATGGACTTGACTCTGAGATAGTAGCTTCTTTCTGTGAATCTTTTGCTACTTACATTGATCCCCCCAAAGAGAAGTGGTTTAAATATAATCCTCCTGTTGAAGTGAAAGTAGTTGCACCTATTACAGTCGAAGAAAAGACTATTACCTATAGTGATCCTATTGTTCCTACTGCTTATGTTGAAAAACCTCCTTTTCCTGTTAGGATAAAGGATCATGCTAAAGCTTCGACTGTTGTTCGTAAGAGTAATACTAGGACTTATACACCTCCTGAGCAAATTAATGTTGAACCTAGTATTGCTATGGTTAAAGATCTCTTGGATCAGGATTTAGATGGGCATGTTATTTCTTTTTGTGGTGAGACTACCAATATTGCTAGACCTGATACTAAGACACGTAGACCTGTCATAGGCATGCCTGTTATTTCTGTTAAAATAGGAGATCATTTTTATCATGGCTTATGTGATATGGGTGCTAGTGCTAGTGCAATACCTTATACTTTATATCAAGAAATTATGCATGACATTGCACCCATTGAATTAGAAGACATTGATGTTACTATTAAGCTTGCTAATAGGGATACCATTAAACCCTTTGGGATTGTTAGAGATGTTGAAGTTTTGTGTGGGAAGGTTAAATACCCTGCTGATTTTCTTGTTCTTGGTTCCCCACAAGATGATTTTTGTCCCATTATTTTTGGTAGACCCTTCTTGAATATGTCTAGTGCTAAGATTAATTGTGAAAAGAATACTATCACCATTGGCACAGATGGTATGTCTCATGAGTTTAATTTTGCTAAGTTTAGTAGACAACCTCGTGATAGGGAACCACCTAGCAAGGATGAAATTATTGGTCTTGCTTCCATTGCTGTTCCTCCAACTGATCCGTTAGAACAATATTTGCTACACCATGAAAACGATATGTTTATGAAGGAAAGGGATGAAATAGATGTAGTGTTCCTTAAACAGGAACCTGTGCTGAAACATAACCTTCCCGTTGAAATTCTTGGGGATCGCCCTCCACCCAAGGGTGATCCCGTGTTTGAACTCAAACCATTACCTGATAATCTTAAGTATGCTTATCTTGATGAAAAGGAAATATATCTTGTTATTATTAGTGCTAACCTTTCAGAGAAAGAAGAACAAAGATTATTGAAAACTCTAAAAAAGCACCGAGCAGCTATTGGATATACTCTGGATGATCTTAAGGGCATTAGTCCCACATTATGCCAACACAAAATTACAGTGGAGAAAGATGCCAAACCAGTTAGTGATCCTCAAAGACGATTAAATCCCAAGATGAAGGAAGTGGTAAGAAAGGAGATACTAAAGCTCCTTGAGGCAGGTATTATTTATCCCGTTGCTGATAGTGAATGGGTAAGCCCTGTCCATTGTGTTCCTAAAAAGGGAGGTATTACCGTTGTTCCTAATGATAAAGATGAATTGATCCCGCAAAGAATTATTACAGGTTATAGGATGGTAATTGATTTCCATAAGTTAAACAAAGCTACTAAGAAACATCATTACCCTTTACCTTTTATTGATCAAATGTTAGAAAGACTATCCAAACACACTCATTTCTGCTTTCTAGATGGTTATTCTGGTTTCTCTCCAATACCTGTATCAGCAAAGTATCAATCTAAAACTACTTTTACTTGCCCTTTTGGTACTTTTGCTTATAGACGTATGCCTTTTGGTTTATGTAATGCACCTGCTACCTTTCAAAGATGCATGATGGCTATATTCTCTGACTTTTGTGAAAAGATTCGTGAGGTGTTCATGGATGACTTTTCCGTTTATGGATCCTATTTTGATGATTGTTTGAGCAACCTTGATCGAGTTTTGCAGAGATGCGAAGACACTAGTCTCGTCCTGAATTGAGAAAAGTGTCACTTTATGGTTAATGAAGGAATTGTCTTGGGGCACAAGATCTCCGAGAGAGGTATTGAAGTTGTAAAGCCAAAGTTGATGCTATTTAAAAGATGCCATGTCCCAAGGACATAAAAGGTATAAGAAGTTTCCTCGGTCATGCCGGTTTTTATAGGAGGTTCATTAAGGACTTTTCTAAAATCTCTAGGCCTCTGAATAATTTATTGCAAAAAGATATTCCTTTTGTCTTTGATGATGATTGTGTAGAAGCATTTAAAACTCTTAAGAAAGCTTTGATCACTTCACCTATTGTTCAGCCTCCTGATTGGAATTTACCTTTTGAAATTATGTGCGATGCTAGTGATTATGTTGTAGGTGTTGTTCTAGGGCAAAGAGTCGATAAGAAATTGAATGTTATCCAATATGCTAGTAAGACTCTTGATACTGCCCAGAGAAATTATGCTACTACTGAAAAAGAGTTCTTAGCTGTTGTGTTTGCATGTGATAAGTTTAGACCTTATATTGTTGATTCCAAAGTTATTATTCACACTCATCATGCTTCTATTAAATATCTTATGGAAAAGAAAGATGCTAAGCCTAGGCTCATTAGATGGGTTCTCTTGCTCCAAGAATTTGACTTGCATATTATTGATAGAAAGGGAGCTGAGAACCCCGTTGCGGACACCATGTCTAGGTTAGAGAATGTTCTTGATGACCCACTGCCTATTAATGATAGCTTCCCTGATGAACAATTAGCGGTCGTTAATGCTTCTCGTACTGCTCCTTGGTATGCTGATTATGCTAATTACATTGTTGCTAAATATATACCGCCTAGTTTCACATACCAGCAAAACAAAAAGTTCTTTTATGATTTAAGACATTACTTCTGGGATGATCCACACCTTTATAAAGAAGGAGTAGATGGTGTTATTAGACGCTGTGTGCGTGAGCATGAACATGAACAGATTCTACGTGTCACTCTGAATCTTATGGAGAACACCACGCTGGAGATAGAACTGCACACAAGGTACTACAATCTGGTTTTTATTGGCCTACTCTCTTCAAAGGTGCTCGTACGTTTGTCTTATCTTGTGATGAATGTCAAAGAATAGGCAACATTAGTAGACGTCAAGAAATGCCTATGAATTATTCTCTTATTATTGAACCGTTTGATGTTTGGGGCTTTGGTTATATGGGACCTTTTCCTGCCTCCAATGGTTATACACATATTTTAGTTGCTGTTGATTACGTTACTAAGTGGGTAGAAGCTATTCCAACTAGTAGTGCTGATCATAACACTTCTATTAAAATGCTTAAAGAAGTTATTTTCCCGAGGTTTGGAGTCCCTAGATATCTTATGACTGATGGTGGTTCACATTTTATTCATGGTGATTTCCGTAAGATGCTTGCTAAGTATGATGTCAATCATAGAATAGCATCTCCTTATCATCCGCAGTCTAGTGGTCAAGTAGAGTTGAGCAATAGAGAGCTCAAATTAATTTTGCAAACGACTGTGAATAGATCTAGAAAGAATTGGTCCAAAAAACTTGATGATGCATTATGGGCCTATAGAACTGCATACAAAAATCCTATGGGCATGTCTCCATATAAGATGGGTTATGGAAAAGCGTGTCATTTACCTCTTGAACTTGAACATAAGGCATATTGGGCTATTAAAGAGCTCAACTGTGACTTCAAACTTGCTGGTGAGAAGAGGTTATTTGATATTAGCTCACTTGATGAATGGAGAACCCAAACATATGAGAATGCCAAGCTATTCAAAGAAAAAGTCAAACGCTGGCATGATAAGAGGATACAAAAGCGTGAGTTTAACGTAGGAGATTATGTTTTTTTATTCAACTCCCGTTTAAGATTTTTTGCAGGAAAACTTCTCTCAAAATGGGAAGGTCCTTACATTATCGAGGAGGTCTATCGTTCTGGTGCCATAAAAATCAACAACTTCGAAGGCACAAATCCGAGGGTGGTAAACGGTCAAAGAATTAAGCATTATATCTCAGGTAATCCTATGAATGTTGAAACTAATATTATTGAAATCGTAACTCCTGAGGAATACATAAGGGACACTTTCCAGAACGTTCCAGACTCCGAAAAGGTATAGGTATGAGGTACGGTAAGTAAACCGACTCCGAAACAACTCCAATGGCAATTTTTATTAGTTTTGGAATATTTAAGAATTTTAGGAAGAAAGAAGTAGTCCGAAAGGGACACGAGGCTCCCACGAGAGTGGAGGGCGCGCCCCCCCTATAGGGCGCACCCCCTGTCTCGTGGGCTCCTCGTGTGCCTCCCGGACTCTGTTTTCTTGCATATTATGTATTTTGGTCTATAAAAATTCATTATATATACCCCCGAAGGTTTTGACCACTGTAACACGCAAATATCCTCTGTCTTCGTTTTGAGCTGTTTCTGTTGCAGATTAAGAGCACCATGATGTCGCCCTCCTTCAACAATGAAGACAAGGATGCTTGGCTATTGAAGATAGAGTTGAAAAGAGAAGAACTAGAAGAGATCAACAAGGATGAAGGGATCAAGAAGGCCATGGAGGTCCAAGCTCCGGCGGTGAAAGAAGAAGACATCCCTCAACCTTTACCTAACCTCTTTACTCCAACAGAGATTGAAGCTTTCAAGATGATTGAGTTAGCTCGCATACAGAACAAATATCTCACACATGAGAATATTCTGTTGAAGGATCATATTGCTGGGCTCAAGGGCATTATCCGCAAGTTGGAGGAGCTTTTACGCTCAATGTGCGATTATCCACCGTCATCATCACCACCTCCATCACCCCCAAGGACATAATCACATGGGTATGGGCGCTCCCCTTGGCAACTGCCAAGCTTGGGGGAGGTGCCCCGGTATCATATCACCATCACACTCCTATCTTTACCGCTTTATTTAGTTCGATCCTTTTAGTAGTATCTTGATCTAGTAGATTGAAGTTTTGATATCAAGTAGTTTGAGTTTTGCTTTGTGATCTCTTTTTGTAATCGAGTCCGTGAGCTATCTATAATAAAGATTAGTGCTGAGTCAAGGGCTTTGATATGTTGCTATGATCTTGAGAAAGTAGAAAGAATAAAAGAGTTCATATTGATCTTATGAATAGGGATGACTTCACACATAGAAAGTATGAGGCATAAAAATTGTTGAGGGTTGATAAACTTAGCCTTGGTCATCGTTGCAATTAATAGGAAGTGATAAGGAAAGAGGGTTTCACATATAAATATATTATCTTGGACACCTTTTATAATTGGGAGAACACATTAAGTATGACATGCTAAAAGAGTTGACGTTGGACAAGGAAGACAACATAATGGTTTATGTTTTCCGACATCTCAGTTAAAGTATATTGTCATTGACCTTCCAAACATGTTGATCTTGCCTTTCCCCCTCATGCTAGACAAATTCCTTGCACCAAGTAGAGATACTACTTGTGCTTCCAAATTTCCTTAAACCCAATTTTGCCATGAGAGTCCACCATACCTACCTATGGATTGAGTAAGATCCATCAAGTAAGTTGTCATCGGTGCAAGCAATAAAAATTGCTCTCTAAATATGTATGACTTATTAGTGCAAAGAAAATAAGCTTTGTACGAACTTGTTGTGGAAGTAATAAAAGCGACAGACTGCATAATAAAGGTCCACATACAAGGGGCAATTTAAAGTGATGTTCTTTTGCATTAAGATTTTGTGCATCAACCCTAAATGCACATGACAACCTCTGCTTCCCTCTGCGAAGGGCCTATCTTTTACTTTATGTTTTTTACTTTATGCTTGAGTCAAGGTGATCCTCACCTTTCCCTTTTTCATTTTATCCTTTGGCAAGCTCTTCGTGTTTGAAATATCATGATATATATATCCAATTGGATGTAAGTTAGCATGGGAAATTATTGTTGACATCACCTAAAGGTGAATACGTTGGGAGGCAACACAATAAGCCCCTATCTTTCTCAGTGTCCGGCTGAAACTCCATATCCACAAGTATTGCGTGAGTGTTAGCAATTATAGAAGACTACATGATAGTTGAGTATGTGAACTTGCTGAAAAGCTCTATTGTTGACTCTTTCTGATGTTATGATAACTTGCAATTTGCTTCAATGACTGAGATTATAGTTTGTTAGTTCCCAATGAAGTTTTTGAACCATACTTCACATTGTGAATTGATTGTTACTTGAGCATAAGAAATCTATATATGTTGCTGTTATAAGAATGATCATGATGCCCTCATGTCCGTATTTTATTTTTATCAACACCTCTATCTCTAAAGATATGGACATATTTTTCGATTTCGGCTTCCGCTTGAGGACAAGCGAGGTCTAAGCTTGGGGGAGTTGATACGTCCATTTTGCATCATGCTTTTATATCAATATTTATTGCATTATGGGCTGTTATTACATATTATATCTCAATACTTATGGCTATTCTCTCTTATTTTACAAGGTTTACCATGAAGAGGGGGAATGCCGGCAGCTGGAATTCTGGCTAGAAAAGGAGCAAACATTGGGAACCTTTTCTGCACAACTCTAAAAGTCCTGAAACTCCACGAAACAACTTTTTGGAATTAATAAGAATTTTTGAGCGAAAGAAATACACCAGGGGGTCCACACCCTATCCAGGAGACAGGGGGGCGCCCCCCCTATAGGGCACGCCCCCTATCTCCTGGGCCCCCTGGTGGGCCTCCGGTGTCCATCTTCTGCTATTTCATCGCTTTTACCCTGGAAAAAATCGTGGGCAAGCTTACGGGACGAAACTCCGCCGCCACGAGGCGGAACCTTGGCGGAATCAATCTGGGGCTCTGGCGGAGCTGTTCTGCCAGGGACACTTCCCTCCGGGAGGGGGAAATCATCATCAATTTCATCACCAATGATCCTCTCATCGGGAGGGGGTCAATCTCCATCAACATCTTCACCAGCACCATCACCTCTCAAAACCCTAGTTCATCTCTTGTATCCAATCTTGTATCAAAACCACAAATTGGTACCTGTGGGTTGCTAGTAGTGTTGATTACTCCTTGTAGTTGATACTCATTGGTTTACTTGGTGGAAGATCATATGTTCAGATCCTTTATGCATATTATTACTCCTCTGATTATGAACATGAATATGCTTTGTGAGTAGTTACGTTTGTTCCTGAGGACATGGGTGAAGTCTTGCTATTAGTAGTCATGTGAATTTGGTATTCGTTCGATATCTCTATGAGATGTATGTTGTATTTTCCTCTAGTGGTGTTATGTGAACGTCGACTACATGACACTTCACCATTATTGGGGCCTAGAGGAAGGCATGGGGAAGTAATAATTAGATGATGGGTTGCTAGAGTGACACAAGCTTAAACCCTAGTTTATGCGTTCCTTCGTTAGGGGCTGATATGGATCCATATGTTTAATGATGTGGTTAGGTTTACCTTAATACTTCTTTTGTAGTTGCGGACGCTTGCAATAGGGGTTAATCATAAGTGGGATGCTTGTCCAAGTTAGGGCAGTACCCAAGTGCCGGTCCACCCACATATCAAATTATCAATGTACCGAACGTGGATCATATGAACGTGATGAAAACTAGCTTGACGATAATTCCCAATGTGTCCTTGGGAGCTCCTTTCTCATTATTAGAAATTGTCCGGGCTTATACTTTGCTATATAAAGCATTGGGCCACATTGCTGCTCTTTATTTACTTTATTTACTTGTTACTCGTTACTATTTATCTTATCACAAAACTATCTATCACCTATAATTTCAGTGCTTGCACAGAAAACCGTACTGAAAACCGCTTATCATTTCCTTCTGCTCCTCGTTGGGTTCGACACTCTTACTTATCGAAAGGACTATGATTGATCCCCTACACTTGTGGGTCATCAAGGGCCTATGCCACCCGCTCGCAGATTCCGCCCGCCGCCGCTCACCTAGTTACACCCCGACGACCTCCAGGTATCCCCTCCGGCCTTGCTCCACTGCCCGTCTTCCCACGTCGCTGCATGTGGATCTTCCATAGTTCTTTGCCCAAAACTTAGCTTGTCCGGCGTACTTTCCATATTGCATTCTCGTCCTTACACCGTTTTAGACAAACACAACCGTGTTGTTATCTTCCCTTAGGACAAGGAATATGCTTCTTTTTTGTCGTCCCGTGTGTCATCAACTGTTATTGGCCTATAAATTTTTCTTTCTACCTTTTTTTTGCAAACAGGGCTATCCATTTCACCTCGTTGCTATTGCGACCTTTTGGTGAACTGCACAGATCACTTTTTTCTAAGAGTGTTTTGTGCAGTTGTAGTAAAATGTCACACTGGCAACATCTGTACATTTCAGTGCGACTGCACAAAGGGAGATTGGTTTTTCTCTATCCTCCTCATCCAACTCTGAGCCTAATCTTCTCCAAATAGTTAGTCTTAAGATAGACTGCAAAGGTGACCATCTTCTATTTGTGTGTTTATTGTTTCATCAGCAGTCCTCTATTATTGTAATCACACTTAATATCTTTGGAACATGGACGCTCAGCTCTATTTTAGTGGAACTGCACAAAATGATCGGAATGTTGCATGCTCCAGATAGCTACTTTTTTCCCAACATGCCTTGTGGATTTAGACAGAGGTGGGGGGACATTGCTGCCAATGAAAGCACAGATCAATTTTAATTTAACACCTTCTCACAACTCTGTCTTTAGTTGTGATGTAATTATTAGCTCTGATATGCTAATAATTGACATGCATTAGCAAGGAAGTTAGTTTTTTATTGTTTCTGAAAGAGCATCGATGGCAAGACACGCGAAAGAAAAGCTGAAAGCTCACACCATTGTACAATTTCATGTCGCTGGAGAATTATTTGTATAGTACGTCAATTATGTAAACAAATGATGGAAGCTTGATAGCATTGCCAGAAGCCTCTTCATCATCCGGGTCCATGTGCCATGCACAAAATTATACTCCTTCATTTCTAAATATTTGTCTTTTTACAAATTTCAAACGGGCATATTTTAGAGTGTAGATTCAGTCATTTTGCTTCGTATGTGTACTCCCTCCGTTCCTGAATATCCTATTCGTCTTTCTAGAGATTTCAACAAGTGACTACATACAGAGCAAAATGAGTGAATCTACACTCTAAAATATGTCTATATACATCCGTATGTGCCAGTGCATTTGAAATCTCTAAAAAGACAAATACTTGAGTAGTCACTTGTTGAAATGTCTAGAAAGACATATACTCCGGAGTATATTTAAGAACCGAGGGGGTAGTGCACAACCCCGTGGGAGACTCAGCCCCGGTCGTTGCGCCGCATTAATAGTGAGTAATGAGCAACTAAATCACAAGCCCCACCTTTCCCACTGTAAGTTGCTCTGAAGAAGCAACCATCAATACGCTCGTCTTTGAATCCGCTCATACTACTCCATCCGTCACTATTTATACAACGCGCTTCAGAAAAAAGAAAAAAATCTATGGGACCAAGGCGACTAGCGATCCGCCTGAAAAATAGCATTGGTAGTTATAACACGGCGTCTATTACTAGAGGGAATAATGCGTACACACATGCATGCAGTGCTTCCACCCCGGGTACACACATGCATGCACTTACTCCACTCCGTAGTAGTACAGTACATGGAGAGAAAATTGTGGACTTGATTGCGGTTACCACGCCCTAATTAATTGAGCATTAAACCAAACGCGTCTAAAGTCTGTCTGGTGGTGGAAATGCATTGAGAGAAATGCATCATAATGAAGCGTGCCCTGCAAACTGTGACGGAGGGAGGAGTAGTATGAAGGTGCAAAACCAAGTACGCGTATGGCCAGTTGGTCAATGCACCTCTTCTTGGCAAATCACTGACATGTGGGACATGAGTGTGAGAAAACCGATCTCAATTGATGGCAAAGAGCCAACCCGCCGTTCCTTGAGAGAGACGAGGAGAGAGAACACATAGGCGGGCTCGCACGGAGGCCAAGATATATTCGAGCTGTTGGGGAACGTAGCAGTAAATAAAAAATTTCTATGCATCACCAAGATCAATCTATGGAGTCATCTAGCAATGAGAGAGAGGAGTGCATCTACATACCCTTGTAGATCGCGAGCGGAAGCGTTCAAGAGAACGGGGTTGATAGAGTCATAGTCGTCGTGGTCCAAATCACCAATGATCCTAGCGCCAAATGGACAGCACCTCCGCGTTCAACACACGTACGGTTGGGGAAGACGTCTCCTCCTTCTTGATCCAGCAATGGGGAGGGAGAGGTTGATGGAGATCCAGCAGCACGACGGCGTGGTGGTGGAAGTAGCGGCGATCTCGGCAGGGCTTCGCCAAGCTCAGCGAGAGGGAGAGGTGTTACGGAGGGAGAGGGAGGCGCCAGGAGCAGGGGTGCGCAGCCCTCCCTCCCCTACTTTTTATGTAGGGGCCCTGGGGGGCGCCGCCCCCCTAGAGATTGAATCTCAAGGGGGGGGGGGCGGCCAAGGGGGTGGCTTGCCCCCCAAGCCAAGTGGGGCACCCCCACCCCTAGGGTTTCCAACCCTAGGCGCAGGGGGAGGCCCAAGGGGGGTGCACCAGCCCACCAGGGGCTTGTTCCCCTCGCACTTCAGCCCATGGGGCCCTCCGGGATAGGTGGCCCCACCCGGTGGACCCCAGGGACCCTTCAGGCGGTCCCGGTACAATACCGGTGAACCCCGAAACTTTCCCGGTGGCCGAAACTGGACTTCCTATATACAAATCTTCACCTCCGGACCATTCCGGTACTCCTCGTGACGTCCGGGATCTCATCCGGGACTCCGAAAAACTTTCGCGTTACTGCATACTAATCTCTCTACAACCCTAGCGTCACCGAACCTTAAGTGTGTAGACCCTACGGGTTCGGGAGACATGCAGACATGACCGAGACGACTCTCCGGTCAATAACCAACAGCGGGATCTGGATAACCATGTTGGCTCCCACATGCTCCTCGATGATCTCATCAGATGAACCACGATGTCGAGGATTCAAGTCATCCCGTATACAATTCCCTTTGTCAGTCGGTACGTTATTTGCCCAAGATTTGATCGTCGGTATCCCAATACCTCGTTCAATCTCGTTAACAACAAGTCACTTTACTCGTACCGTAATGCATGATCCCGTGACCAACCACTTGGTCAAATTGAGCTCATTATGATGATGCATTACCGAGTGGGCCCAGAGGTACCTCTCCGTCATACGGAGTGACAAATCCCAGTCTCGATTCGTGTCAACCCAACAGACACTTTCGGAGATACCTATAGTATACCATTATAGCCACCCAGTTACGTTGTGACGTTTGGTACACCCAAAGCACTCTTATGGTATCTGGGAGTTACACGATCTCATGGTCTAAGGAAATGATACTCGACATTAGAAAAGCTCTAACAAACGAACTACACGATCTTGTGCTATGCTTAGGATTGGGTCTTGTCCATCACATTATTCTCCCAATGATGTGATCCCGTTATCAATGACATCCAATGTCCATGGTCAGGAAACCGTAACCATCTATTGATAAATGAGCTAGTCAACTAGAGGCTCACTAGGGACATGTTATGTTCTATGTATTCACACATGCATTACGATTTCTGGATAACACAATTATAGCATGAACAATAGACAATTATCATGAACAAGGAAATATAATAATAACCATTTTATTATTGCCTCTAGGACATATTTCCAACAGTCTCCCACTTGCACTAGAGTCAATAATCTAGTTACATTGTGATGAATCGAACACCCATAGAGTTCTAGTGTTGATCATGTTTTGCTCGCGGATTAGGTTTAGTCAACGGATCTGCAACATTCAGATCTGTGTGCACTTTACAAATATCTATGTCTCCATCTTGAACATTTTCATGAATGGAGTTGAAGCGACACATGATGTGCCTGGTCTTCTTGTGAAACCTGGGCTCCTTGGCAAGGGCAATGGCTCCAGTGTTGTCACAGAAGAGAGTCATCGGCCCCGACGCATTGGGAATAACTCCTAGGTCTGTAATGAACTCCTTCATCCTGATTGCTTCATGTGCTGCCTCCGAGGCTGCCATTTACTCCGCTTCACATGTAGATCCCGCCACGACGCTTTGCTTGCAACTGCACCAGCTTACTACCCCACCATTCAAAATATACACGTATCCGGTTTGTGACTTAGAGTCATCCAGATCTGTGTCGAAGCTAGCATCGACGTAACCCTTTACAATGAGCTCTTCGTCACCTCCATATACGAGAAACATATCCTTAGTACTTTTCAGGTACTTCAGGATATTCTTGACCGCTGTCCAATGTTCCATGCCGGGATTACTTTGGTACCTTCCTACCAAACTTACGACAAGGTTTACATCAGGTCTGGTACACAACATGGCATACATGATAGACCCTATGGACGAGGCATAGGGTACGACACTCATCTTTTCTCTATCTTCTGCCGTGGTCGGACATTGAGCCGAGCTCAATTTCACACCTTGCAACACAGGCAAGAACCCCTTCTTGGACTGATCCATATTGAACTTCTTCAATATCTTATCAAGGTATGTGCTTTGTGAAAGACCTATGAGGCGTCTCGATCTATCTCTATAGATCTTGATGCATAATATGTAAGCAGCTTCTCCAAGGTCCTTCATTGAAAAACACTTATTCAAGTAGGCCTTAATGCTGTCCAAAAGTTCTATATCATTTCCCATCAAAAGTATGTCATCCACATATAATATGAGAAATGCTACAGAGCTCCCACTCACTTTCTTGTAAACGCAGGCTTCTCCATAACTCTGCATAAACCCAAACGCTTTGATCATTTCATTAAAGAGAAGTTCCAACTCTGAGATGCTTGCACCAACCCATAGATGGAGCGCTGGAGCTTGCATACCTTGTTAGCATTCTTAGGATCGACAAAACCCTCCGGCTGCATCATATACAATTCTTCCTTAAGAAAGCCGTTAGGGAATGCCGTTTTGACGTCCATTTGCCATATCTCATAATCGTAGAATGCGGCAATTGCTAACATGATTCGGACGGACTTAAGCTTCGCTACGGGTGAGAAGGTCTCATCGTAGTCAACCCCTTGAACTTGTCGATAACCCTTAGCAACAAGTTGAGCCTTATAGATGGTAACATTACCATCCGCGTCCGTCTTCTTCTTAAAGATCCATTTATTCTCTATCGATCGCCGATCATCGGGCAAGTCTGTCAAACTCCATACTTTGTTTTCATACATGGATCCTATCTTGGATTGCATTTCTTCAAGCCATTTGTTGGAATCTGGGCCCGCCGTCACTTCTTCATAGTTCGAAGGTTCACCGTTGTCTAACAACATGATTTCCAGGACAGGGTTGCCATACCATTCTGGTGTGGAATGTGTCCTTGTGGACCTTCGAAGTTCTGGAGTAACTTGATCCGAAGTACCTTGATCATCATCATTAACTTCCCCTCTAGTCGGTGCAGGCACCACAGGAACACCTTCCTGAGCTGCGCTACTTTCTGGTTCAAGAGGCAGTACTTCATCGAGTTCTACTTTCCTCCCACTTACTTCTCTCGAGAGAAACTCTTTCTCCAGAAAGGACCCGTTCTTGGCAACTGTAGGACCTTGAAGTATGTCTAGAGGGGGGTGATTAGACTACTTGACCAATAAAAACTTAGCCTTTTCCCAATTTTAGAGTTTGGCAGATTTTAGCTATCTTAGGACAAGTCAAACAATCATCACAAAATTCAAGCAAGCATGCAAAAAGTATATGAGCAGCGGAAATTAAAGCATGCAACTTGCAAGAAAGTAAAGGGAAGGGTTTGGAGGATTCAAACGCAATTGGAGACACGGATGTTTTTGGCGTGGTTCCGATAGGTGGTGCTATCGTACATCCACGTTGATGGAGACTTCAACCCACGAAGGGTAACGGTTGCGCGAGTCCACAGAGGGCTCCACCCACGAAGGGTCCACGAAGAAGCAACCTTGTCTATCCCACCATGGCTGTCGCCCACGAAGGACTTGCCTCACTAGCGGTATATCTTCACGAAGTAGGCGATCTCCTTGCCCTTACAAACTCCTTGGTTCAAATCCACAATCTTGTCGGAGGCTCCCAAGTGACACCTAGCTAATCTAGGAGACACCACTCTCCAAGAAGTAACAAATGGTGCGTTGATGATGAACTCCTTGCTCTTGTGCTTCAAATGATAGTCTCCCCAACACTCAACTCTCTCTCATAGGTTTTGGATCTGGTGGAAAGAAGATTTGAGTGGAAAGAAACTTGGGGAAGGCTAGAGATCAAGATTCATGTGGTAGGAATGGAATATCTTGGCCTCAACACATGAGTAGGTGGTTCTTTCTTAGAAATGGTAAGTTGGAAGTGTAGGTTTGTTAGGATGGCTCTTTCAATGAATGACAAGGAGTGGGGGGTATATATAGCCTGCACACAAAATCTAACCGTTACACACAATTTACCAAACTCGATGGGACCGATTCAACAGACTCGGTCGGACCGATTTAGTAAACCTAGTGACCGTTAGGATTTTCAGTGGGACTGACGTGTCATCTCGGTGGGACCAATATGGTTAGGGTTAGGGCATAACGTACTCTCGGTGAGACCGATTACACAAACTCGGTGAGACCGATTTTGGTAATAAGCTTTCCAAAGAGTTAGTCAGGTAAACTCGGTGGGACCGATTCGCTCATTTTGGTTAGACCGAAATGTCACGAAAGGGAAACAGGGAGTTTACATTGCAATCTCGGTGGGACCGATCGCTCACTTCGGTTAGACCAAAACGTTACGAAGGGAAACAGAGAGATTACAATCCCATCTCGATGAGACCGAGATCCCTATCGGTAGGACCGATTTGCCTAGGGTTTGTGGCAGTGGCTATGACATCCAAACTCGGTGGCGCCGGATAGAAAGAATCAGTAGGGCCGAGTTTGACTTTAGGTTTAGGTCATTTGTGGATGTGAGGAAGTAGTTGAGGGTATTTGGAGCATATCACTAAGCACATGAAGCAAGATGCTCATTAAGCAACACCTCATCCCTCCTTGATAGTATTGGCTTTTCCTATAGACTCAATGTGATCTTGGATCACTAAAATATAAAATGAAGAGTCTTGAGATTTTGAGCTTGAGCCAATCCTTTGTCATTAGTATTTTGAGGGATCCACTTTCATCATCCATGCCATGCCATTCATTGAGCTTTCCTGAAATAATAGCCTTGGAATAGCATTAGCTCAATGAGCTATATGTTGTTATGAATTACCAAAACCACCTTGGGATAGTTGCACTTTCAATATCCCCCTTTTTGGTAATTGATGACAACATATAGATCAAAGCTTCAACAAATGATAATAAGATTGAAAAACATCGTCGCTTTGAGAAGTATGTGATAAGCAAGAGCTCCCCCTAAATTTGTGCATAGTTTAAGATTTGCTTTGGACTGCAAATGCACAAGGAATTAGGCTCATGGGTTACTCTTCCATGTCACATACATCTTGGTGGAGCGCTCAAAATGATAAAGATTGAATACAAGCACTCATCACCAAGCAAAGTGAATGATCATATAAGGATAGGTAAGAAAATATCATCAAACATGCATAAGTGTAGCTATTGATCAAACACATGATCATCAATGTCTCATAGAAAACAGCATAGTATCTCAAGCAATCAAAAGCAAACAAAGTTTAACCACCAAAGCAAGAGAGAACAAAAGCAACACTCTCACTCTCTCTAAGCCTATGATCTATACATTTTTCTCCCCCTTTGGCAACAAGTTACCAAAAAGTTCATAGAAAATGCATAGTGCTAGATCGACTCTCAGGCTTGATCTTCAGGTGGTGGTGTAGAGATGGCTCCTTGGACGAAGGCTTCAGTTGAAGTGGATGGAGCTAGAGGAGTTGGTGCTGGAGCTGGTTGCACTGGAGCTGTAGGAGCTGTAGCTGGTGTAGATGATGTGGCTCTGGTGTCTGTCACAGGCACTGCAGCTGACCTCTGAGCTCTAGGCACTCTGGCAAATACATTAGTGGTAGTCTTGCCCTTCCTCTCCTGCATGTCATCCTGTAGCTGCTCCACAACTGACTGAAACTCAGTTACTTTGACATCTAGATCATAGAATTTTTGTTCCATGATTCTTTCCAGGCTCTCCTGATTTTGAGTTAGGGTGGCCAACCCCTTCTCAATCCTTAGTGTTGATGCTATCAAGTAACCAAGCTGCTCCTGCTTGTTCTTCAAAAAGTACTCAGATGCCTCCTCTTGTGTTGGCATCTTGGCAGCCTTCTCTCTCTTAGCCTTCTCCTTCTGCTCTTGAGCTTGCACTGATGATGGTTCATTCTCATTCATGAAAAGCTGATTGTCCTCAAAGTCTGGATAGATAGCAAAATGTTCCTTATCCAACATATATTTTCCTGTGCCCATCTTTGAGTTAATCAACTCCTGAATCTGTGGGGCATATCCACAAATTCTCTTCTGGTCTGCTGCAATCCTCTTAATGGTCTCAACCATAAGGCTCATGACCTTGAATTTCTGTGGCACATCAAACAAATGCAGCATGTTGATAGCATGCCCTCTAATCATGTTGTGCTCACCTGACTTGGGGAATGAGTGTGCCTTAGGATCCAGTTGATTGTTGGCAGCCCTGACAGAAGAAAGTGGATTGACCCAAACTTGAAAGTCTCAAGAGCTTTGTTTGGGATCTCCTTGTACATGTGTGCCATGGAATTGTGATCCATCTTCTTCTTGGCATAGACATCCAAGTCATCTTCACTCTCCTTTGGGGCATTGATCAGACTGGCCCATTCCTCAACGGTTGACTGGTACCTTGTACCTTCAGACATCCAAACTATCCTCCCATCTGGATAGAAGTGTGTTGTGGAGTAGAATTGCATAATGAGTTCATCATTCCAGTTGGTGAGCTTCTGCCCAACAAAATCTGCAACTACACAAGCAACAAAACTGTCTTGCACTCCAGGATAGTGTTCTTCATTTTCTTCCATGTAGGTCCAGTCGACCCACCTCATATCACACACTATGGGCTTCTTGTCCAACAAGATTGTCTCATAGAAATCCTATTGTTCCTTTGTATGGAACCTGTAATCAATAGCAGTCCTTCTCCATAGCCTCAACCCTAAGTCTCTTCTAATATTCATGTCCTCAGCCACAGGATGAGCATCATTGTGGTCTGGTATCTTGGGCTTGAGCTTACTCAGGACTTTTCCTTCTTCATCTTCCTCATCAGCAACTTCAAGCACTGGGCCTTGTTGTTCTCAGCAGCTGGAATACTCCTGGTATTCCTCTTTGGTGCAAGCTTGGGCTTGGGGCAGCTTTCGGTGCTTCCTTGGGCTTTGATGTTGCAGCCCCTGACTTAATAGCATCACCCATAAGCTTTGGTGCCTTGGGTGCTGGTGCAGCAACCTCTTCTTCCTCTTCAGAGTCTCTCCTCATAGAGGGATTTCCAAGAACCTGGGTAGTAGTGGTTCTGGCTCTCTTCTTCTTCTTATCCTGAGCAGCAGCTTCATCTTCTGATTCAATGGTAAACTTCATAGTTTCTCCAGTTGGAACTTTCTTGGGTTTGGAAGTTGTGACTCTCCTTGCAGGTGCCTCTTTGGGTTCAGTCTTTTCAGGCACTTGAGTAGATCCTCTGACCTTCATCATAGGTATCCTCTTGGCAAGAACCTTCCTATTGAGTCCAGGTTTAGTGTTCTTTGCTGAGGCATACTCCTTTTTGAGCACTACCTTCTTGGAGGTAGCCTCATCTTCTTCTGCCAAATAATCCTCATCCTCAGATTCTGAGGTTCTCTTCTTCCTTGTTGTCACACCCTGATTTTCTTGGCACAACACTTAAGATGATAAATCATGATAAAATGTGGTGTGACAAAAACTTTTGCATTATTTGACCTTTTATTTTGAGTTGGTTTTCTCTCTGTGTTTTTCAAGTGCTCTTTAAAGTCAACACAACTCCACCTTCTATACTTCATCTCCTTGCCCCAAACTTTGGACCAATGATCATGCCATGTGTATAGAGAAACATAGTATTTTCTTACAAAAATAATTTGGCCAAATAGTATTTTCAAAAATTAGTTTTTCAAAAAACCCCTGAGTTGAGGTTTGCACTGCAAGTACTTGATTTGGGGTGTGAAAAATATTTCAAAGAGTATATTTGAGACCTATTCGATATAGGTCTCCCATGAACCACAAAAATATAATTTTAAAAGTAATTTTCCTATTTTATTTAAAAGCTTTTTCTTAAGGCAAGAAATGGTCTTTAATAGGAAAAAAATATTTTTATTGTTTCAAAAATATTTCACAAAAACCTAGGGAAACTCAGTGGACATATATTGTCCATATATAAGAGTTTCAACACATGGTCATGTTCAAAATATTGATCACATCCCTCAAAAACCCTTTCTCGATATTTCAAGCTTTTGAAATATTTACAAACGAAATATTCTCCAAAAATTCCAAGAAAATTCTATCATGTCACATATGACATGTTTGATGATCTTGACAAGTATCATGTCATGGAGAATAGTATAACCCCATGAAATCCCCTCAAAACCATTTCTGTCCATTTTGAAGTTTGAGCTACTTTACATTGCCAAACATGTCCAAATGTTCTCAAACCTTGTGAACATGCTCAAATGGCCTAATCATTCATCTAGACCAAATGGCACAAGTTGGAGAAAATGTTGTCTTGATTAAAGTGCCCCAAAACCCTTCCTGTCCAGAACCAAATTTGAACAACTTTGTACTACCAACTTTCTCCCCTTGACCCCAACTTTGGTGAGCATATTCACATGACCAAATGAGGCCACTACACCAAGTGGTGCATCAAGGAGAAGTGATTTGCTCAACTAGATGTTCACAAGTTCATTTCTGCTAATTTCTAGGGTTTACAAAAGTTGCATTGGCAACTTTGCCCAAATAAGCTCCAAATTGGTTAAGGGCCCTAATTATATGTGTCATTTCACCCTGTGGAGTCTCATGGCAATTGGAAATCATTTGCTTGCCAAAACCTTTATCAAACACCTTCTGCCATTTTACTAAAACCCCTGTTTTGACCACTTCCACTCTTCTCCATGGCCTCAACTCTTTACCACAGCCCCACCTAGACCTCTTCTACCTCCAGTAACTCCTCCCCGGTCTCAACTTAATGATTGAAGGGTGAAACATCCTCATTTACCCCTCTGGACATCCCCTTTCCCTCTCTGTCTCAACCCTACTCCTCTCCTACTGGCTCACAAGGGCATCCAATGCCCCTCCCCTCTTCTTTACTCTCTCCTAGAGCTACCAGACATTGGTGGCCGTGCCCACAAGGCATATAAAATGCCATGGCATGCCATTTGCACGCTATGGAGTGCGCTACAGTGCGCTCCCGCACTGTAGCCGCCCCCTTCCAACCGCCTCCGGCCACCTCGATCCTCTCCCTCGCGCCAGTCGAGGTGCCTCGACGTCCTCAACACGCTACGCGGTCGGCTCCCTCCTCTCTCCTCCTCCCCGCGCCTCCGCGCTAGCAAACACCGGCCGCCCGAGCGCGCCAATGGCGCGGCTCACATGCGCGCGCCTCTGACCTCTCCCCACTCCCTCTTTCTATCTCACCCGACGTAGTCGCCGTCCAAGAACACCCCAGACACCACGCCTGCATCCCCCGAGCCCTGCAGCGACGAGCGTGAGCTCGCCGACGCAAGGGTCTACGGGACCTCGCCGTTTGCCTATTTAAAGGCCTCCCCGAGCCCTCCTCTCCTCACCACTCGCTCTCTGCACGACCAAACCCTCCCCCTGCACCCCCAGTTCCTCTCCAGAGCCGCCCGAGCTCGAGATCGAGCTCGAGCTCCGCCGCTTCGGCTCGCCGGAGTTCGCGAGGTACGGGCCCTCTCCGCTCCCACTCTCGCTCGATCTGGAACCGCAGGAGCCCACTGACCATTTCGCCTCTGTCTCCCCTCTCTATCGCAGCAGGAATCGACCGGGGCAAGCTCCTCCCGAAGCTCTGCCGCCGGCTTCCTCGTCGCCGGCGAACCCCTGCATCCCGGCGACCAACTCTACCTCCACCCGAACGGCGACTCCGCCCTGAGCACACCGGTGCCCTCGGATCTCCTCGCCGTCGACCACAGCGACGCCGGTGAGCTCGCCTCCCTCTCTGGCCTGAGGTTGAAGACAACGGCCGTGGGGCCCGTCAGTCAGCCTCACATACTGACGGGTGGGCCCCACCCGTCAGGTTTAAAACGCACGCGCGCGAACCGTTTCGCCGCGACGGCTGAAGGCGTATTTTGCCTTTACGCCTTTGACGTGGCAGCCTCGTGTGGACTGAATCCCCCCTGGGCCTGCTGCACTGTGGCCTTCCTGGCCCAGTGGCACAGTGCCATTTTCCTTTTCTTTTTTCTGTCACTTTTCCAAATATTCCATAGGATAAAATATTCATCCAAATGCAATAATTCCAACTCCCATATTTTTCTAAAAATCCCACCTATTTAATGGTGTAATTTTCATAAATATCCATCAAACTTTTCTGCACTGTTCAAATTTAAATTCAAATTTGAGCATTTAAATCCTCCTTTGGAAATCTATTTCCACTGTTCCTTAACTCCAAATACAAAACTAGGAATTTTCCCCTTCTTAGATTTCTCCCTAGTATTTATCAAAAATAAGTTGACATTTTTCTGAGCACTTTGATTTTTCTGTTTTACTATTACCTTATTTTCCCGTCATTTCTTTTGCGACGAATAGATCCCGTATTTGACGAAGTAGTTGGATAAGAAGAAGGAGAAGGACTTCAAGACTTTGAAGACCAAGGCAAGCAGCCCTTTGACCATGTCTATGAAACCTTTTATGCATGTCACATAGCACCATATTGTTGTTGCATCGGAATCATGACGAGGTGGTATCCACTTTGTTGGTTTGCCACCGTATTTCCTCGTTGATACTTGCATTGTGCATGACCCTACCTTCTTATGAGGGTTATGCCGGTAGGAGTAGATAGGGTGCTAAAGTAGATGCTACGCAAAAAGGGACGGGAATATGTATGGCGATGGAGACAAAGTATTTTCAAAAGACTTTTCGAAAACCCCATCGGGTGCCACTTATGCCCGGGGGAGATGATGAGTTGGGTAGCCACTTGATGACGAAGTGGTGTATCGAGGCAAGTGTGTGTTGTTTTCAAAACGGATTGGTTTAAGTTGCGACCGTTATTCCAACCTTACATGCGCAACCACTCTACCCTTATATGGGAAAGGGCATTACTGATTACCTAGGTCGATACTAGCTTGGAGCCCGCATTACTAGTGACGGGGGAGAGTTGGTGCTCTCTCTCGGGACGGGGTCATGCCAGGTAGGTCGGCCATGACTGTCTTTAAAGGGCACCGGATACACCGTTGTGTCCCCTCTCGGATGTTACGATCTCGAGTGAGTCTCGTATGATGTACATCGTGAGGATACGGAACAACGAGTGGACTCCTTGTTAGTGTCGTCTAGGGAAAGGTAGTGATCGGGTGCTTACCCCGGGTACTTGAGGTATCGCGGATCGTGGATGACACGGAAGTTCCCCGGATCTTGTGGGTACAGTGTGCAACCTCTACAGATTGTAAAACTATTCGAATAGCCGTGTCCACGGTCAAGGATAGTTGGGTAACCGCTCTTGGGCTACGTCCACTTGTTTGCAAACCGAGTGTGTGTGTTGATAAAATGACTTGGATCAAGTCAAGGGACTTGACATGATTGATATGGGTTGGTGCCCACTCTATTTATGTTGATATCAATAACCTGTCCTCATGGTTACTTGAATTCTCTTGATGCATGTCTTACAAGTTGTTGAACATGTCATTGCACTCAAAACTAGCTTTATGCAAAAATTTACCTATATCATGCATTTCTGTATCTTGAACCAAAAACATGGGTTGCTTGGGAGTACATTCAAAGTACTCATTGGCTTGCCACTGGTTATTTAATTGACCAGGCATGGAAGAACCGGAGTTCGAAGAAGAGTTCTTTGGAGATGAACATGCGAACTAGGATGTTTCCCAGTCAGAATGCCTGTAGGGTTAAGGCAAATGGCATGGGTTCTAGTTATCGACGAAGATTTCCGCTGCTTGTGTTTCATTTGATGTTCAGCCCTTAAGGCTTTATCAATGTAAGACTTGACCATAATGGTCATAATTTGTGTAAAACGGTATGTATGGATGTAAGACTCTTGTTATTCAGCTTCTGCGTGTTCAGTGAGCATTGATCTCTGGGATCATTGTACACGTGCATTCGGTGATCTCGACTTATGAGTCGGGGTCCCCACAGAGCTGGTATCAGAGCCATCCTGACTGTAGGAAGCCTTAGTTAGCATGGACGTTAGTTAGCTTGAGACCCTCTAAGCTTCTCTTCTTTTCTAAAGCTTACCCGACCCAAAATATATTTCTCTTATTTGACCTCTCCCATTCAACCTTTGTAGATGGCCGTTGCCCCCTTGAGACTCCTTACGACAGGATTTCCATTCCTCCTAAGAGATTGCCTCCAACAATGCCACTATCCGTTGATGCCCATATACACCCTGCACGAACTGGAAAATGATGTGTTCAAGAAGGAGTTCTACGCCAAGGTTTTTGTGCCTGCCAAGACCTCACCCCAGGGGTGGTTCTTCGTTGGACCACCTATGCCAACAAGAGACCTAGCCTTTCAGCAAGTGGCATACGAAGCACTCCTCCATCTTCGAAGTCTCCTACCAGAAATGAAAGAAGAACATGCCACCCGCTACCTACCTGGCAAGAGCGGATTTGGAGCTCCGACTCTAGTGATGATTTCTCCAGAAGACGAGGATCCAACCCTCGAGTACCCGATCCGTTTCGTCAACGCAGGAGACTACCTTCTACGCCACCTTACCGAAGCATTTCTCAAGGCTCGCCAAGATCTCCCTTCACTTCTGCACCTCCACTGCCTCGAGAAGAAGAAGGTTGTCGAGCAAGAACAACACATCACTTCCCTAGAAGCCCGCATTTTTAACCAGGAGCAGCAAATCAAGGAACTTCAGAAAGCTTGCAACCAAATCCCACGCAAAAGGCATAGGAATGGATTTCCATACCCACCTCATAGAGGATCACCGTCAGGCCCCCGACGACAATACCCAAGACTAAATAGAAACCCTTTTGCCTCCGTCACATGTCACGGGTGTGGTGAACTCGGGCATATTAATAGGATGTGTCCTAACAAGCAGCCGACTGTCGCATGTCCATTGGCACCCAGGAGAACCTAGAAGCTGAAGACCGAACGCCTTTCTCCCAAAGTGATGAAGCAAGCGCGACTACTGAATCCGAGGACCCCTAGGGTAGGATGAGTCGTGTACCCCCTATGCGCAGTCGAGTCCATATGATGGTTCAAATGAAACCATGTTGAGTGTTTCTTGTTCTTATCTGTTTGTGTTTTGATATAAGTTGCACTTTTGCCTTAGGCAGCATGTATGCAGCTATATCACCTATCTTATCTTAATGAAATTGTGTGTGGTCTTTTGGCACTTGTTTGTTTGCACTTGCACTATAGAACCCCCCTTTAGGCATCCCCCTCCTCTATGCTACTTCTCCCTCTCATCTCTCTCATCAACTGAAGGCTAGCAAGACAAGATGCACCAATTCCACCTCGGCGGCCAACTAGCAATGAAGACTTTTTGCTACAACCTCCACGACTGAGTGCTACCCTTAGAGTTATGGTTGCCCCTCAAGATTAGAAACCCATTCCTAGACCCTTCGAGACTTCATAAGATACCCCAGCTCGAATCCTTAACCATGTGCTTAACCCACAAAATTACAAGAGAACCTGTTAAGCCTCCGTAACCTTGCTTATCACTGGGTTCATTAGGGAACTAGTGGACATAGTGAACGAGCACATTATCATCCTAAGATAGCACCAAAACTGACGATGCCATAGGGAAGACCAATTTGAGGATATAAGAATAGAGGACAAATGAATTGATGAGTTTGTGTCAGTGACTTTCAGGAATTATCTGATACTTTTGGTGGATTATAAGGATTTCATGTTGAACTTGGTGGAATCATGTTAATGGGGTAGCATAGCTTTCATTACCCCTGAGTAAATCGGATTTAGTAGGACAATTATGGTTGCAAGATGAAATTCTTGGAGGTATTTGGATTTGTCTTAGCCAGGGGATATTGATAGGAGATAGTTGGTATTACGATAATGACTCGGGGGAAAGTGTGGAAACTCTCGCGGGACATAAGATTTGGATTAAATAGGTTACCCTAGTGGAGTATGGATGCAGAGTAATTTTACATGTTCGGAGTAAATTGGATTTAGACTAATGATCTCGATCATGATACCATGTTTCTCGGTGGACGATAAACTAGGAGATTGGACTAATTGTTGGAGTTTATTTAGGCATCTTTGTGAGCTTGACCTTGGAGTATTACTAGATCACAATAACGGGAATTGGTGGACTGACTATAGTAAGGCAGCTGTTGCAAGTATTGGGATTATAAGAACTTTAGGAGATCATGTGGAACACCAGCATAGGCATTGGATTTGTAGAATTAATGGATTATGTAGCGATTAATGGAAGTTAATGGGTTGTTGGAGTTGATTCATAGGAAGGAAACAAGATTTTGGAGTGGCATACGATGTGTTTCCTTAGGATAGAGGTGATTTATCCTAGACCTTGGAAGTATAGGCTGAGCACTTGGATTGTCACGATCAAGCTCATCAACTTATATGTTCTACCCATGGATTTTTAGGGGTAGACATACATATGAGTTTGGGGATTGTAGACATATATGATTTTGTTAGACCTCCTCTCGGGAGCCATGAGGATATGAATCACATGAGTGATGATTGGAGTTGACCTATGCAAAATGATGCTATCGGTGATATGATGTGATTTGATTAAAGGACTAGATAGACTATTGGCATCTCAGAAACCGTGCTTAAAGATAAGATAATAAACGTTCACTCGCACACTAGAATCCTTGAAACCCTTAAGCCCTACCAAGCTACAACATGGTCGGATCAGGACCTTAGGGCCTTGACACAAGATCTAGAACCACCTTGGCCCACACTCAACAAGACCACCACTAATTCCCCAGCCTACTTTATGTACCCCGTGAACAAGTCTTCATGGAGTGCTTAGACAGGATAGTTGTCATCATCATTTGGTGACCTACTTGTCCACCCGAAGACGGAAGAAGAGCCGTTTAGCTAGTCCAGGAACATTTGAAGACCGCCATGCCAAGGAGTAAGAACAACCACCATCTTCAAGAAGTATACTTCCACATCAAAGACCATGTGTATCTGCAAGCCACTCCTCTCTAAGGAACCAAGCATTTCCATGACAAGGAGACACACACCAAGATTCGTCGGCCCTCTTCAAGATCACTACGAGACGAAGAGAAGACAGTTGCCAGCTGGAGTTGCCACCTGAGTTACCTGATGTGCACAATGCTTTCCATGCATCACAACCCCGGAATTGTTTCCAACTTCCTAACTTGCCCGATCTCTACGAGGGCATTGACCACCGAGCCATCGACCCCTAGCCCAATCTAACCTACCGCGAGCTACCCATTAGCAACCTGGATCAAGAAGAGCATCATACACGAAGCCACATCATCAAGTACTTCAAGTTCAATGCAGCACTACACGGAAGCAGAAGCAACATGAGGACTTGAAAACTACCCGAGATCCAAGTTTCTGTATCCCTTTCCGCGCCTAGTTTGGGAATCTCGGGGACGAGATTCTTGTAAGGGGGGTAGGTCTGTCACACCCTGATTTTATTGGCACAACACTTAAGATGATAAATCATGATAAAATGTGGTGTGACAAAAACTTTTGCATTATTTGACCTTTTATTTTGAGTTGGTTTTCTCTCTGTGTTTTTCAAGTGCTCTTTAAAGTCAACACAACTCCACCTTCTATACTTCATCTCCTTGCCCCAAACTTTTGCCCAATGATCATGCCATGTGTATAGAGAAACATAGTATTTTCTTACAAAAATAATTTGGCCAAATAGTATTTTCAAAAATTAGTTTTTCAAAAAACCCCTGAGTTGAGGTTTGCACTGCAAGTACTTGATTTGGGGTGTGAAAAATATTTCAAAGAGTATATTTGAGACCTATTAGATATAGGTCTCCCATGAACCTCAAAAATATAATTTTAAAAGTCATTTTCCTATTTTATTTAAAATCTTTTTCTTAAGGCCAGAAATGGTCTTTAATAGGAAAAAAATATTTTTATTGTTTCAAAAATATTTGACAAAAACCTAGGGAAACTCAGTGGACATATATTGTCCATATATAAGAGTTTCAACACATGGTCATGTTCAAAATATTGATCAAATCCCTCAAAAACCCTTTCTGGATATTTCAAGCTTTTGAAATATTTACAAAGTAAATATTCTCCAAAAATTCCAAGAAAATTCTATCATGTCACATATGCCATGTTTGATGATCTTGACAAGTATCATGTCATGGAGAATAATATAACCCCATGAAATCCCCTCAAAACCATTTCTGTCCATTTTGAAGTTTGAGCAAATTTACATTGCCAAACATGTCCAAATGTTCTCAAACCTTGTGAACATGCTCAAATGGCCTAATCATTCATCTATACCAAATGGCACAAGTTGGAGAAAATGTTGTCTTGACCAAAGTGCCCCAAAACCCTGCCTGTCCAGAACCAAATTTGAACAACTTTGTACTACCAACTTTCTCCCCTTGACCCCAACTTTGGTGAGCATATTCACATGACCAAATGAGGCCACTACACCAAGTGGTGCATCAAGGAGAAGTGATTTTCTCAACTAGATCTTCACAAGTTCATTTCTGCTAATTTCTAGGGTTTACAAAAGTTGCATTGGCAACTTTGCCCAAATAAGCTCCAAATTGGTGAAGGGCCCTAATTATATGTGTCATTTAACCCTGTGGAGTCTCATGGAAATTGGAAATCATTTGCTTGCCAAAACCTTTATCAAACTCCTTCTGCCATTTTACTAAAACCCCTGTTTTGACCACTTCCACTCTTCTCCATGGCCTCAACTCTTTACCATAGCCCCACCTAGACCTCTTCTACCTCCAGTAACTCCTCCCTGGTCTCAACTTAATGATTGAAGGGTGAAACATCCTCATTTACCCCTCTGGACAGCCCCTTTCTCTCTCTCTCTCTCAACCCCACTCCTCTCCTACTGGCTCACCAGGGCATCCAATGCCCCTCCCCTCTTCTTTACTCTCTCCTAGAGCTACCAGACATTGGTGGCCGCGCTCACAAGGCATATAAAATGCCATGGCATGCCATTTGCACGCTTTGGAGCGCGCTACAGTGCGCTCCCGCACTGTAGCCGCCCCCTTCCAACCGCCTCCGGCCACCTCGAGCCTCTCCCTCATGCCAGTCGAGGTGCCTCGACGTCCTCAACACGTTACGCGGTCGGCCCCGTCTTCTCTCCTCATCCCCTCGCCTCCGCGCTAGCAAACACCGGCCGCCCGAGCGCGCCAATGGCGCGGCTCACACGCGCGCGCCTCTGACCTCTCCCCACTCCCTCTTTCTATCTCACCCGACGTAGTCGCCGTCCAGGAACACCCCAGACACCACGCCTGCTTCCCCCGTGCCCTGTAGAGACGAGCGTGAGCTCGCCGGCGCAAGGGTCTACGGGACCTCGCCGTTCGCCTATTTAAAGGCCTCCCCGAGCCCTCCTCTCCTCACCACTCGCTCTCTGCACCACCAAACCCTCCCTCTGCACCCACAGTTCCTCTCCAGAGCCGCCCGAGCTCGAGATCGAGCTCGAGCTCCGCCGCTTCGGCTCGCCGGAGTTCGCGAGGTACGGGCCCTCTCCGCTCCCACTCTCGCTCGATCTGGAACCGCAGGAGCCCACTGACCATTTCCCCTTTGTCTCCCCTCTCTATCGCAGCCGGAATCGACCGGGGCAAGGTCCTCCCGAAGCTCTGCCACCGGCTTCCTCGTCGCCGGCGAACCCCTGCATCCCGGTGACCAACTCCACCTCCACCCGAACGGCAACTCCGCCCTGAGCACACCGGTGCCCTCGGATCGCCTCGCCGTCGACCACAGCGACGCCGGTGAGCTCGCCTGCCTCTCTGGCCCGAGGTTGAAGACGACGGCCATGGGGCCCGTCAGTCAGCCTCACATACTGACGGGTGGGCCCCACCCGTCAGGTTTAAAACGCACGCGCACGAACCATTTCGCTGCAACGGCTGAAGGCGTATTTTGCCTTTACGCCTTCGACGTGGCAGCCTCGCGCGGGCTGAATCCCCCTGGGCCTGCTGCACTGTGGCCTTTCTGGCCCACTGGCACAGTGCCATTTTCCTTTTATTTTTTCTGTCACTTATCCAAATATTCCACAGGATAAAATATTCATCCAAATGCAATAATTCCAACTCCCATATTTTTCTAAAAATAACACCTATTTAATGGTGTAATTTTCATAAATATCCATCAAATTTTCTGCACTATTCAAATTTAAATTCAAATTTGAGCATCTAAATCCTCCTTTGGAAATCTATTTCCACTGTTCCTTAACTCCAAATACAAAACTAGGAATTTTCCCCTTCTTAGATTTCTCCCTAGTATTTATCAAAAATAAGTTGACATTTTTCTGAGCACTTTGATTTTTCTGTTTTACTATTATCTTATTTTCCCGTCATTTCTTTTGCGACGAATAGATCCCGTATTTGACGAAGTAGTTGGATAAGAAGAAGGAGAAGGACTTCAAGACTTTGAAGACCAAGGCAAGCAGCCCTTTGACCATGTCTATGAAACCTTTTATGCATGTCACATAGCACCATATTGTTGTTGCATCGGAATCATGACGAGGTGGTATCCACTTTGTTGGTTTGCCACCGTATTTCCTCGTTGATACTTGCATTGTGCATGACCCTACCTTCTTATGAGGGTTATGCCGGTAGGAGTAGATAGGGTGCTAAAGTAGATGCTACGCAAAAAGGGACGGGAATATGCATGGTGATGGAGACAAAGTATTTTCAAAAGACTTTTCGAAAACCCCATCGGGTGCCACTTATGCCCGGGGGAGATGATGAGTTGGGTAGCCACTTGATGACGAAGTGGTGTACCGAGGTAAGTGTGTGTTGTTTTCAAAACGGATTGGTTTAAGTTGCGACCATTATTCCAACCTTACATGCGCAAAAACTCTACCCTTATATGGGAAAGGGCATTATTGATTACCTAGGTCGATACTAGCTTGGAGCCCGCATTACTAGTGACGGGCGAGAGTTGGTGCTCTCTCTCGGGACGGGGTCGTGCCAGGTAGGGCGGCCATGACTGTCTTTATAGGGCACCGGATACACTGTTGTGTCCCCTCTTGGATGTTACGATCTCGAGTGAGTCTCGTATGATGTACATCGTGAGGATACGGAACAAGAAGTGGACTCCTTGTTAGTTTCATCTAGCGAAAGGTAGTGATCGGGTGCTTACCCCGGGTACTTGAGGTATCGCGGGTCGTGGATGACACGGAATTTCCCCGGATCTTGAGGGTACAGTGTGCAACCTCTGCAGAGTGTAAAACTATTCGAATAGCCGTGTCCACGGTCAAGGACAGTTGGGTAACCGCTCTTGGGCTACGTCCACTTGTTTGCAAACCGAGTGCGTGTGTTGATAAAATGACTTGGGTCAAGTCAAGGGACTTGACATGATTGAGATGGGTTGGTGCCCACTCTATTTTTGTTGATATCTGTAACCTGTCCTCATGGTTACTTGAATTCTCTTGATGCATGTCTTACAAGTTGTTGAACATGTCATTGCACTCAAAACTAGCTTTCTGCAAAAATTTACCTATATCATGCATTTTTGTATCTTGAACCAAAAACATGGGTTGCTTGCGAGTACATTCAAAGTACTCATTGGCTTGCCACTGGTTATTTAATTGACCAGGCATGGAAGAACCTGAGTTCGAAGAAGAGTTCTTTGGAGACGAACATGCGAACTAGGACGTTTACCAGTCAGAATGCCTGTAGGGTTAAGGCAGATGGCATGGGTTCTACTTATCGACGAAGATTTCCGCTGCTTGTGTTTCATTTGATGTTCAGCCCTTAAGGCTTTATCAATGTAAGAATTGACCATAATGGTCATAATTTGTGTAAAACGGTATGTATGGATCACTGTACACGTGCATTCGGTGATCTCGACTTATGAGTCGGGGTCCCCACACTTGTCCTGATGGCAGCTTTAGGCAGATTGCTTGGGGTGCTCCTGCTGCCATCATCTGAAGTGCTAGAGGGACTAGTGCCCTCACTCATGTGATTGTGCTCTTCTGACTTGTTCTGACTATCACTTTGGTCTCACATGCTGCAAATCACTGACTGCTGACCCTGTGAATAGTTATAGATGAGATAGAATGGATGAGCATCACAAAATGCAGAGATTTTTGCAAAAGAATCATTCAAAAATTCAGTTTTAGTTTTCCACAGAAAGCATTTCGGATCAACCGATTTTCAAACTCGGTGATACCGAAGCAGTTTTGGAACCTAAACTAGTGAACTCGATTGGACCGAGTCACAGTTCGGTGGCACCGAGACTGCTAGGGTTTCACAAAGTCCTAAAATTTGTCACACCAATTAGCAATTCTCGGTCAGACCGAGAGTTACTAGTGCAATGGCGTTAGCCAAATCGGTGGGACCGAGTTTTTCTACTCGGTGGGTCCGAGATGGTTTCGGCTGAAACCTAACCCTAAATTTTCAAATCCCATGTAATCTAAGGATTGTATTGACTGGATAGGAGTGTTTCAATCATGGCAAGAATCATTATGAACACAATGTGCTAGGAATCGGACGAGGATAGCACTGTGATCGTGTACATACCCTAGATTGGCGATGAACTCGCTACGGCGGCAGCGGCGAGGGTGAATTCCGTTGACGGCGGCGAAGACCAGCGACAGGAGGCGGCTGGCGACGAGGAGACGATCCGGAGACCCTGGTGGCAGAGCGAGCTATTGTGCGGGCGATGAGGTTCGGAGAAATTTCCAAATTTTTGCCCGTGAGTATATATAGCCCAACCCTATCAGTGTGACCGAGTGGAACAACTCGGTGGCACCGAGATGCTTAACCGAATACAGTTACAGCAACTCGGTGTGACTGAAAAGTTCAAATCGGTTGCACTGAGATTGAAAACCTAGATCGACTTAGTGATCTTGGTAGGACCGAAATGGAGGAATCGGTCAGACCGAGAAGCACAAAGAAGTTTTGGAAGTTTAAGTCTATGACGAATTGGGGACTCTGAGTGCTCGTCACACAGAGTGGTTCGAATCTGACTTGATCAAATTTTGTGATCTAGCATGAATAGAGTTTGAGACGAGAAAAGCATAGATAGCTAGAGAAGGTTCTTAGGCATTCTTGTCCATCCACTTGGCAAAAAGAAAAAGAAGCCAATCAATCAAAACAACAAGTGGATGTCCTCGAATGAGTAAAATATGCACCAACATGCTCACACAATAAGATGGCAAATGAAATATGTTGCAAAGCATGCTGAACCAATTCTAGCATCTATCAAACAATTGGCGATGACTAGGTCATCTATATATGAGTATATTGACTTAGGAGTCAAATGAGAATATTTGATCATAGGTCGTACTCATCGTTTAAGATCAAGTGGGGTTACCACTTTTACATAATGCATTGATGTGTTCACACCATTAGAGTTGCTTTGACTCAATTCTTAGAGTTAAGCTCCCCCTAGATGTGAGATCCCCTTTTCGAGGGATGAACTAACCTTGGGTTTTGTCGATGATGACTTCATGTAGGTGTTGAAGATGTGGATGCTCAATGTTGATGTAGATCATTTGGAGCAATCCTTTGGAGTGAGTTGCACATTCAACATACCTACATGGGTTAGTCCCACAAGGAACAAACAAGAATATCCATAGACATATAGTGATGCACACACACACGATGATGTCCATGAAATTTTTAGGTTACCTTGTCCCTTGCCTTACCAACATGAGGGTTTGTGACTCCTTGAACTAGTGCACGATGTGAAAGTTGATTGCACTTGTCGTTGCCAAAATGATATGAGTGAAGAATGTTGGCGGAGTCACCCACAAGAACTCTCTCATTCTTCTTCTTCGGGATCCACATCATCTTGATGGTAATCCTTGGAGTTGTAGTTGTACTTGATGAAGTAGAACTTGACGTAGTCTTGGGAACCCACTTGACCTAGGCCTTAGGTGCTTCTTCAAATGCATCAATCTCTTCTCGAAGCTTGTCCTTGCCTGTGTTCTTGTGGTCTTGTGGTGGATGATCATCTTTGTGCTTGTGTTCCTTTGAAGGAAGTAGGATCATACTTCTCTTGTTGAGGAACAAACTTCGTCTTGGGGTATTGATGTTTTTTCCCACCCAACTCCATTGGCATTGAACTTTCGTTAAAAACCAACACCTTGATTCTTCTGGTGCCTTCCTTGCTTGCGTACAATTTCCCCAAATTGCTTACTCCCGGCAAGGCTCTTGTAAACACCTTGTTGGCGTTCTGGGAACGGGGGTCCCCAGAGTTTCCTGCCTGCGGCCTGCGGCGTGGCTCAAAGGGGGCCCAGCGCGGCCCATCTTCATCAACACAAGCTCAATACCCTCGCAAGGGGCCAAGCCACGCGGGGCGGACGACAAGGAGCTTCCTCAGGCACAGCCTCATTAGGCTGGCTCACGAGGAGGCAGAGAGTTCAAGGCAGGGTACCTCGCGAGGTGCCCATGACACAAGCCATGATGACCAAGGGCGCCAGTCGGGCGCCAGCCCGTGCAGTGTCCTTCTTTCCTCTTTGGTGCAAACGGAGCAAGCGCAGGCGAGAGCATCAAGCAAAGGCATCCATTTCGGTGCTACAAGACCAAGACCAGCCCAACGGCAGGGAGGAAGTCATTGTGGAGCCCAAGCAGGCGTCAACACCAGAGCCTTTGGCAGGCGAGGACCAACTTTAGTCAGGATAAGTGTAACACATGTTCCCCTTCAAAATGGCCAATTGTTGGCGCCCTTCCCGCTCAATATTTGGGAAGAGGCCCATGGCCTTTACCTATAAATAGGACTAGCCACCCCCAGGAGAGAGGGGGGGAGAGAGATCGAGATGGAGAGATAGAGGCATCGAGAATCCAAGAGCCAGAACCAAGTAGCACCAACCAAGAACAGACCCTCGCGAGGCTGTTCTTCCTTGTATTGTTCATCATCAGCCCAAGAGGCAATCCACCACACCACACACTGGAGTAGGGTATTACACCACAATGATGGCCTGAACCAGTATAAACCTTGTGTCTCTTGTGCGTTCTATTCATAGTTTAGATCCTAGCGACTCGGCGAGGATCAAGTAGGCAGAGGGCGAAATCTCCGCGCGCACCCCAGTGTTCGAACCTCAAGGGTCTGCCGGAACCCGAAATCCAACATTTGGCGCGCCAGGTAGGGGAGCGCCGAGATCCACCTTCTGCAACTTCGTGTCCCGTCGCATCGTCATCACCATGTCCGGCGACCAGGCGGGCAAACCCTGATCCTTGGGTGGCTTCCCCGCCCGCACAGAGCCTCTCGCCCCGGGCGACCCCATGTCCTAGGCAGCTCGCGGTACGTAGGGCACTGCGGGCCGTGGGCAACGCGGACAGACCCCGACAGCTCTCACACCACGGCAGACGTGGTCGGCATCAAGGGCCTCCAACCACGCCGCGGCCACGACGCCGTACACCCGCCGGGAGCAGGCGAACTCAAGGGCCGCGCTCATGGTGGCCCGAGAGCTGCTGCAGTGCACGCTGATGGAAGGCGGCCGCGACGTGCTGCTAGAGCAGGTTGCAGAGCTCCTGGTCTTCGCCGCCTCAGGGGCTCACCCCTTCTGCACTCAGCTCCCGTCTTAGGCAAAGGGCAGCCCGCGCGGGGCCCCACACGCATCCGCAGGCTCCAAGGCTACTCCAACACCAGCGAAGCTGTCAGCACCGAACCAGCCGCAGCACTGACTCCGCTCCCCGCCAGCGAAGAAGGACTCGTCGCGACCCACGGCCCCAGTGTGCCGCCGCGCTACCACCCCCAGGTTGGCGCATCAAGCAGAGCCGCATGGCAAGCGGAGCACTATGGCGCGGCTTTCAGGATGATGGCCCCAGAAGAGTACGTGCCCCACATGATGGACCAAGGGCACCCGCGTGAGGGCGAAGAAGGCTCGCTCCTCAGCCCGAGCTAGGGGGACAAGGCGCCAGAAGCTGAGCTCTTCCAGGAACCCCGGGACGGCCCCACCGGCCACGCTGGAAGCGACGATTATCGGGTACCACTAATTCCTCAGGAGCAGGCATACGCTAATCATGGGTCGCCGGAGGTGCAGGTCGCCACAGCGAGTAGCTGCCCCGCTCCTGCAGTCTCCTACCCCTCAGGAGGAGGGCGTCGGGGGCTGCAGGGGAGGGGCCAGGATCCGACATCACCACCGTGGCGTTCAGAGCAAGGCGTTCCTAGGAGGTAGGCCCTCCGCTGGAGAGGTGCCTCAGGGCCTGCCCCTGGCAGAGGACCCGTGGTCATCGGGGGAACCGCTGGCGACCGCTCTACCCCAACGGCGGCATCATGGTTTCTGGTCATCGTTGATGGCACTAGGTTGTGGCACAAGGCGTTGCCCTCGTCTGGCGATATGAAGCAAGGCCGGTACCTGTGAAGAAGGCCCAGTGCCTGTGAAGCTCGCCGCCCCGTGACACTCTCACGTAATAATGAGTGGGGCAGTACACGCCCCGGAGTCTCAGGGGTGCCGGCCTCAGGCCCTGGGGCTCCCTCCCATGCCTAGTGGCAGCACTTAGCTCTGCGCTGGTGAGAAGACGTCCAAGACTAGACTAGGTGCCGGACGCGGCCTTTTTCTGCTTTCATTGCTTTTCTCTTGGTTGTTGCTTTCCCTTGCTGGATTTAAGTCGGACTCGAATTTGAGATTTGTGTGTGTTCGAGGAAGGGGTGCTTAGTCTCGTTTGAGCAATCTCTCGCATTTCGGTTATGACCTCGCCTCAGCTGCCTCCCCTCATGAGCCCCTCGTGAGCCGGGTCTGGCCTAGCTTGCGTGCAGCCCAGACTGCCGCTGACACACCCTCTCAGGAGGTTTTTCACTGCAGATCCTACGGATTCGATCAGGAGGCATTCGAGGCGCCACAGCCTCCCGCAAGCTATCTCAGGACCTGCTCGGGACAAAGGTAAACTAGCCAGCCAGCTCGTCACATAGCCAACCACTTGGCACGGGCATGTGGGTGAAGTAGCATTCACCATTATGATGAACATAAGTTTTACAATGAGGGGCACCCCCTCCCAAAAATGCTCTTACAACCATCAGGACAAAAGCCTGAGTTCTATTCATGCAGGGTAATGAAACAGGAGAAATGCGCTGTCAGTCGGATAAATCCCCCAATGCATCCTTAGGAACGCCGCCCGAACTGTCGCTGGCGTCGCTGGCCTTGCCATCGCCCTCCGCGTTGTCGTCAGTGGCGTCAGGGCCGTTCACCACGTCGCCCTCGTCGGCGGCCACGATCGCGCCATCATCATCTGAAGCAAAGGCCCTGACGAGAGCGTCCACGTTGTCTTCCACCAAGTACGCCAGGTCGTCCCGGACGGCCTGGGGGACTGGGGCGATGGCGGCGTCAAAGTCGAAGTGAGGATCCATGTTCCGGAGGTGGCTGAAGACACGGGAAAAGGCACGCACGAGCAAGGCTCGGCTCCTCTCCTCCACCAACCTGTTGGCCCTGACCGACCGTGCCTCCAGCTGCGTCACGATGTCGGTGAAGAACTGAAGGTTGCCGGCGTAGTTAATGGCGTGTGGCTCGCCGACGGCCGCCTCGCAGATGTTACCTAAGGCCGTGTTGGCCCTCTCCCGAAGCGTGGTGAGTATGGGGGCGTGCTCATTTTCCAGGAGCTGCCGCTGACGTATCTCGTCCGCATTCTGGCGGGCGACGGCCTCTGCCTCAACCACCCGTTGGCGAAGAAGAAGCACCTCGGCATGGGAAGTAGTTGACCCCCCCTGCGCCGCCTCAAGTGCGGCCTGCAAAGCATCGACCCGCCGCGTTGCTTCCTCCAGCTTGGTCCTCAGGACGGTGGTCCTACCTTCGGCCTCGGTCCGAACCAACTCCAGCCTCTCCTCCGAGACACGGGTTTCTCGCGCAGCGACGTCGTCCTCCGCCCGTGTCACCAAGTGGTCCCTTGTCTCCAGGCGCTCGTACACGCGTGCGCGTTCGGCGGCTTCCAGCGTCAGCGCCTCCTCATGCTTCTGGAGCTCCGCTGGGTCGCCGGAAGCCACCTTCATCGACGCGAGGGCCGCCTCGCGCAGCTCCACCTGCTCCTCCAGTGAGCGGCACCGGGCCAGGAGTTCCCGTGCCCGCTGCTCCGTGGCCTCTCGCCACCGGTCAGCTTCCCGGGCTTCTTCGACGGCCCGGGAACGGGCCTCCCGAGAGGCCGCTAGCGACGCCTTGGCCTCCTCATCGTCAAGATCGCACCGACGGCGCGCGAGGGCGACAGCCGCCTCCAACTCGTGCCTCTTTGCAACCAGGCGCAGGCCCTCGGCCTCAAGGCGCGCATCCTCATCAGCGAGCTCTTCACCAAGCAGGCCCACCGTGTCAGCCGCCCTCCGGAGAAACCCTTGGCGAAGGGTGCGACGCTCCTGGGCGCGCTCGAGTACGTCTTCCACACCATCATCCGCCCCAAGCGAGCGCCAGGGGGCACGAATCAGCACTCCCCCTCCGGGCAGGGGGCTGGCGCCCTTGAGGCTACCAGGCACGCCCTGCCGGAAGCTCGACATAGAGCCACTCCATCTCCAAGTGAAGAGCGCAGGAAGTACCCCAGCCAATCACGGTCCATGACCAGACGAGAAGCCCACGGCAAACTGGCTATGCCACGAGAAGGCTCGCAAAGGAAGGTCGCGGGGCGCGCAGGGCCGTGTTGCGCGTCGGGATGGTTTGTCTCTCCAACCGGCCTCACCATGAGGGCTCCACTGCTCGGAGTGATCAATGACGGAGGCGATGGGGATGGCTCCTCAGTCATCTCCGTGAACTCGGAGGGAAGGGCCCTGCGGAGCAAGGATCAGGAAAGGCAACAGCGGAACCTAGAGCTAGGAAGAGAAGAGGCTTACTCGTTGATGGTGAAGTACTTCCTACGCTTCAGCAGGCGACAAGGGTAATTGTCGCCCAGGGCCTCCCTCCTCTTCCGGAGGGCCTCAAAGTCAACACAGAAGCGACCCAAGAGTTGAGTGCAGGGGTCAGCCTGCGACGAGGAGGAAGCACCAAGACGACCCGCGTCGGGAGCATCTGCCTGATGCGCGCCGCCGGTCGCCTCACCAAGAAGAGCAGCTGGGGCCTCGGGGGCCTCAGCCGCAGGCACTGCAGGCGGCTGCTCGCCGCCTTCAGCTACGGCAGCACGGGCCTCAGGGGCCGCTCCCTCATGAGCGCCGCCCAGTGCTGTCACCTCGGCAGGGGCACCCTCGGCCTCCAGAGGCCCATGTCTCCCTACTCCGCCACTTGAGGAAGAGTCGCCTTGGCCAACCACAAGGGGAACCACCACCACTGGGTTCTTGCGAGGCCCCTGGAGGCTAGCAGGGCGCGGGCCCCATTCGTCGATGACGGGCATCTGACCCACAAAGTCACTTCTATTCGAGCAGAGGTACAGCAAGGCCCCTCCTTGCCGGATGCCGCCGGGGGAAGGATCCCCAGTCAAGACCAAGAGCACCTTCCTCAACGCTTTAGGCGTCAGGTCCTCTTCTTGGAGCCGCATACGATCCCCACGACCGCTGAAGGCCCACATTCGGTGAGAATGGCATTGGAGAGGGTCAACACGGCGTAGCAGGATCTCGTTCACCACCTTGGGCGCCGTCACGCAGAGCTCCCTCAAGAACTCAAAGCGACGCCAGACAAAGGCGAGCCGGGGGCTCGCGAGCGTCTCCTAACACCAGCCTGAGTTTGGGACAGCAGGCGAAGATGGCTCCGTCAGCAGGGGGCTAGGCACCCCTACGTCCACATACAGCCACCGCTCGTGAAACCCAGGAGCGGGCGGAGGAAGACTGAAGTCAATTCCTGAAGCCGCCGTCTCAGGCGCAGCAACGAAGCTCACGCACCCCGAACATTGGGTGAGGTCGACAAGGCGCAAAGAAAAGAAGTGGCGCAGCAAGGCAACCGAAGGAAGGATGCCCACCATCGCCTCGCAAACGAAGGCGAAAACCGCGAGAAGAGTGATGGATTCAGGACCCAGATGCATCATATGGATCTGATAATGGGAGATCACGGCGTTGAAGAAATCAGAAAAGGGGGAACCAGTCCCGACCACAGGGAGTCGACGAAGTATCGGACCTCGGTGGCAATCCTGTCAATGGAGAAGCGGGACGCGGGCCAGGCCGTCGTCCTCCCGCATTCGTTGAAAATGGTGGCCAGAGCTGAGATGACCTTGCTCAAGCCCTCTTGATTTATTATGATCGGCCGATCGACGGCGGGGGCCGCCGACGACGATGAGCGAGGCGGCGACATGGGCTTCTTCCCTCTTCCCTTCTTCGGCGGAGCCATGACGGCAGGAAGGGGGAGGAGAAGGTTCGAGATTTGATTGGATGAGGAAACTGGAGTTCCAGAGGAGAAAGGACATAGAGCACTAGAGCAGCGAAAAGGGGAGTGGCTGTGTGCGGCAACGAGTCCGCCTAGCAAGGCATAAAATAAGGAGGTGTGGGGGAACAGTGCCGCCCACGTCCAATCAACCGCCACGTGGCGCCCAAGGCCGCAGGCTATTAGGGCCCGCGATGCTTCGCACTTGCCCTTTCGCCTCTCTGCTCGGCCAAGTCCGGGCGCGCCGTGGGCCCGGGGGCTACTGTCGGCGTTCTGGGAATGGGGGTCCCCAGACTTGCCTGCCTGCGGCCTGCGACATGGCTCAAAGGGGGCCCAGCGCGGCCCATCTTCATCAACACAACCTCAAGACCCTCGCGAGGGGCCAAGCCACGCGGGGCAGACGACAAGGAGCTTCCTCAGGCACAGTCTCATCAGGCTGGCTCACGAGGAGGCGGAGAGTTCAAGGCAGGGTACCTCGTGAGGAGCCCATGACGCAAGCCATGACGACCAAGGGCGCTAGTCGGGCGCCAGCCCGTGCAGTGTCGTCCTTTCCTCCTTGGTGCAAAGGGAGCAAGCGCAGGCGAGAGCATCAAGCAAAGGCATCCATTTTGGTGCTACAAGACCAAGACTAGCCCAACGGCAGGGAGGAAGTCATTGTGGAGCCCAAGCAGGCATCACCACCAGAGCCTTTGACAAGCGAGGACCAACTTTAGTCAGGATAAGTGTACCAGATGTTCCCCTTCAAAATGGCCAATTGTTGGCGCTCTTCCCGCTCAATATTTGGGAAGAGGCCCAGGGCCTTTGCCTATAAATAGGACTAGCCACCCCCAGGAGAGAGGGGGGGAGAGAGATCGAGATGGAGAGATAGAGGCATCGAGAATCCAAGAGCCAGAACCAAGTAGCACCAACCAAGAACAGACCCTCGCGAGGCTGTTCTTCCTTGTATTGTTCATCATCAGCCCAAGAGGCAATCCACCACACCACACACTGGAGTAGGGTATTACACCACAATGGTGGCCTGAACCAGTATAAACCTTGTGTCTCTTGTGCGTTCTGTTCATAATTTAGATCCTAGCGACTCGGCGAGGAGCAAGTAGGCAGAGGGCAAAATCTCCGCGCGCACCCCAGTGTTCGAACCTCAAAGGTCTGCCGGAACCCGAAATCCGACACAGCTTTCTCTATAATTCCCTTCAATAAGCTATTTTCTTTCTGAAGTGTAACTTGGCTAAGAGAATCATTAGTGGAATCAAGAGAACTACTAGAAGCAACAATATTGGATTTGAAATTATTATTGTTACTACTAGAGGAAGGATCTTTCTTGTACTTGTTACTAGACTTGACTTGAGGCATGTAAGTAGATAAGAGTAAACGCTTGGCAATGTAAGAAGAACTTTTCTTACGAAGATCATCATTAATTTCCTTTAAGAACTCATGCTCTTGCTCAAGATTTAGCTTTTCAAGGCGTAACTTCGCATGAGCTCTTAAAAGTTCTCAATGATCTTTGAAGATAGTTTCATGAGCTAACTTAAGAGTGTTTAGTTCTTTAGTTAGAAGCTCAATCTTCTCCTTATCATTGTCATTCGTTTTATCTTGATTAGCATGATTGATTGACGTATCATCATAGTATTCATCACTAGAGTTGTCAACAAGTAAATCATCATCCACAAGCAAGTCATCTTCATCACTATTGAAATCAACATACTCGGGATGTGTTACCTTTGGACCTTTGGCCATGAAGCATCTTCCAAATCCTTCATTTTGTGAGTCAAATATGTCGTAGGAGTTGGTTGACATAAGTGCTAGACCGGCAACACCTTCATCTTGAGTATATTCGGAGTCGGAGTGATAGCTTCTCTCGGAGTGATTGTCGGAGTCGGAGCCGGATACCAATTCACCAACATGAGCTTGATGTCTTCGTTTTGTGTAGCTCCTTGATGACTTGTCCTTCCTTTCCGAATCCTTTCTTCTCCGTGAGGGTCTTCGTTCATAACGATTCTCTCTACTCCTCCTTTCTCTTGGTGGTGATTCTTCTCTTTTGCTTCTTCTTTTTGGAGAATCTTCTCTTCTTTTGTAGGGTGCCATACACTCATTGGAATAGTGTCCAGGTCTCCCACAATTGTAGCAATTTCGCTCTCGACTAGAAGATCTTTTGTCATTGTAGGACCTTGACTTGGAGCTTCTTTCTTTGCTTCTACTCTTGTAGAATTTGTTGAAGTTCTTCACCATTAAGCTCAATTCTTCATTGAAGGTTTGTTTCTCACTTGATGATGTGGGGGCTTCACTTGAGGCTTTGTAAGCACCACTTGTCTTGTTGTGAAGTTCCTCCTTATCCTTGAGTGACATCTCATGAGCAGCAATTCTTCCGATGACTTCCGTTGGCTTGAGATCTTTGTAGTTTGGCATCATTTGGATCAATGTGCACACGGTATCATACTTTCCATCCAATGCTCTTAGGATCTTCTTGATGATGAATCTGTCGGTCATCTCTTCACTCCCTAAGCCGGCAATCTCATTTGTGACAAGTGCAAGCCTAGAGTACATTTCAGCAACACCTTCACCATCCTTCATTTTGAACTTGTCAAGCTGACTTTGGAGCACATCCAACTTGGATTCCTTGACGGAGTCGGTACCTTCATGCATATCAATCAAAGTATCCCAAATTTCCTTTCATTCTCAAGACGGCTGATTTTGTTGAATTCTTCGGGGCACAATTCGTTGAAGAGGATATCACAGGCTTGAGCGTTGTATTGCAACATCTTCAATTCATCCGCGCCAGCTTCACGGTTTCGTTCTCTCCCATCAAAGAATTCACCTTGCAAGTCAATACACACAATAGCCCAAACGGCAGGGTTATGTCCAAGAATAGGCATTGTCATCTTATGCTTCCAACTAGCAAAATTAGTATCATCAAAGTAAGGACCTCTACGGTGATAATTTCCCTCACTAGACGCCATACTCTCCTAGGTTGTGAAACCAAGGCTATGACCACCAAAAGCTATGGAAATCAAAGCAAATGGAGACCAAAGCTCTGATACCACCTGTAGGACCTTGAAGTATGTCTAGAGGGGGGGTGATTAGACTACTTGACCAATAAAAACTTAGCCTTTTCCCAATTTTAGAGTTTGGCAGATTTTAGCTACTTTAGGACAAGTCAAGCAAGCATGCAAAAAGTATATGAGCAGCGGAAATTAAAGCATGCAACTTGCAAGAAAGTAAAGGGAAGGGTTTGCAGCATTCAAACGCAATTGGAGACACGGATGTTTTTGGCGTGGTTCTGATAGGTGGTGCTATCGTACATCCACGTTAATGGAGACTTCAACCCACGAAGGGTAATGGTTGCATGAGTCCACGGAGGGCTCCACCCACGAATGGTCCACGAAGAAGCAACCTTGTCTATCCCACCATGGCCGTCGCCCACGAAGGACTTGCCTCACTAGTGGTAGATCTTCACGAAGTAGGCGATCTCCTTGCCCTTACAAACTCCTTGGTTCAACTCCACAATCTTGTCGGAGGCTCCCAAGTGACACCTAGCCAATCTAGAAGACACCACTCTCCAAGAAGTAACAAATGGTGCGTTGATGATGAACTCCTTGCTCTTGTGCTTCAAATGATAGTCTCCCCAACACTCAACTCTCTCTCATAGGTTTTGGATCTGGTGGAAAGAAGATTTGAGTGGAAAGCAACTTGGGGAAGGCTAGAGATCAAGATTCATATGGTAGGAATGGGGTATCTTGGCCTCAACACATGAGTAGGTGGTTCTCTCTCAAAAATGGTAAGTTGGAAGTGTAGGTTTGTTCTGATGGCTCTCTCAATGAATGAAGAGGAGGTGGAGGGGTATATATAGCCTCCACACAAAATCTAACCGTTACACACAATTTACCAAACTCGGTGGGACCGATTCAACAGACTCGGTCGGACCGATTTAGTAAACCTAGTGACCGTTAGGATTTTCGGTGGGACTGACATGTCATCTCGGTGGGACCGATATGGTTAGGGTTAGGGCATAATGTACTCTCAGTGAGACCGATTACACAAACTCGGTGAGACCGATTTTGGTAATAAGCTTTCCAAAGAGTTAGTCAGGTAAACTCGTGTCATGACCGGTTTTCCAATAAAAATATTTATTGAAAAGCCAATCTTTTAAGTCCAGTATGAGAGAAATCCTCCACACTAGCAGACAAATTCTTGATACAATAAGCCAGTAGCATAAAATATATTACAGGGTCGAACTACGGTTGCTCAACCAAATTATTACAAGCACGCCAATAATTATACATAATGGCGGACACGACACAGGGGTGTGGAGGCATACTACTGACTCGAGGATAGGACGGTGGTGGAAAAACATAGCGGGGAGAGAAATACAAGACTCTACGTCTATCATCTCATCGGGCGTCGAGGAGAGGCTCGATGAATTTATTTGGTAGCGGAAGAGGACATAATATAGTGACCAAATCCAGGGTCGCACAAGACTGACTGGGACTCCTCTAGGTGTCGGACTCGCTATCAAACTCTTCATCCATGAGATCGCCTTCGTCAGCATCTGGCCAAATCAACAAGCCAGTGAGTACTTTGAAAGTACTCGCAAGACAGTTCGGACGTAAGATATAACAAATGTGTGCATGGATGCAACATGATTAATTCCTTAATGCACAATAAATAAAATTGGCATAACGGGTAAGTAAAAAGGGAAACGGCGGTAGTCCGCCTGAAATTCCACAGAACATAAATAAGGACCGATCGGGTGTCTGAAGCGACGCCTCGAAAGGTGAACAAATAAAAATAAGGAAATGATGCCACAGTCGGGCATCTTAGCGACACCACATAAAGGGCTTGCAAAGAAATGCCACGGTCGGACGTCTGAGCGACATCGCAGAAAGGGCTTTAAAAGAAATGCCACAGTCGGACGTCTGAGCGACATCGCAGAAAGGGCTTTAAATGAAATGCCACAGTCGGACGTCTGAGCGACATCGCAGAAAGGGCTTTAAATGAAATGCCACAGTCGGACGTCTGAGCGACATCGCAGAAAGGGCTTTAAATTCACCAGTAAACAATACTCATAATAAACATTCAATCCATGAGAATAAACGGGTTAGTCCATCCACAGGGATAATCATTCAATCGGACTTAGCACTTATGCGATTCACCGGAGTCTCTGTCATCAAAGCTGACAATTGATTAGGATAAGATGGAACGAAACTTGATATGGAAGAGATGATTTGGAGGAATATATGACTCTGCAGAGTTTGTACAAAATTTTTCCCACAGTCAACGGATTTCCGTAGTCACGAAGGACTAGTTCCGTTTATGGTATTTCGGAAGAAACACAGCTAACCGCTACACACCCATCCTACCTCTCGATGCTAGGAATCACCCTAGTCATCGTCCAAGAAAAACTTTTGAGACGGGGATATCACAATCTCGAATAGCATGGGATCAAATTTATATACGCGCGCTCTAAGGGGTGCCCCCCTCTCGGTCCCAACCGGAAACACCCATGCCCCCTGACCGGATGACTGGCTTTAATCCAGGGCCATGGAACCATCATCACAGCCTCTCGTCTTTGGTGTGTACCATGAAAGTGGTTTGCAACTTACTAAACCATATTCCTTGCGGAAAACATGTGGTAGTACAAGGAAGGAAATGATAGGTACTGGACCGATATGGTTTGACACTGAAGTCACATAGTCTGGCGTAAGACTGGCATGCTACAACACTGCCATCGTACCCATCCTCATGCCAACACATGGCCATTCATATTCACATTCATCCACGTATGGATCATCGAACTCACTCACCTTATTATCACATAAAATAACGTTCATCGGTATGCTCACCAACATGCCATCAAACTAACTAAATGCGAAACATGCCAAGACACTCATCATATCAAAAGTTCAAACATGCTTGCCTGGTTCAGAGTAGTCGGAGCCTAGCTCGGTAAAGTTCGCGGCTCCGTCACCTCCCTCGGTATCTACGGTTTAAAGAAAATAAATGCGCTAACGTAAATACCAAGGAGTGCACAGAAGGTAAACCAAATATTTTTCAAATAAATCTGATAAAAAACTAGACAAAATTTTAAAGAGAACAGAAAAAGAATCAATCAAAAATACTTTTCTGATTAAAAGTTATAAGGGTTTTTGTCCAGGGACTTATCTGTAATGAAACAGAAGATTTCCAGGAGCTAGTTTATAAAAACAGAAAGCGCTTCGGTAGCAACTACGCCAGCCCGAAGAGAAAACGCATTCTGCCCGAAGGCGCTTCTAGAAAACGATTCGAAAGAGAGAGCAGAGAGGCTGACGGTGGGGTCCCACCCGTCAGGTTCAAATGTTCAAATGGGGCGGCAGAGTTCGCCGGCGCCCGAGAGCCGCGGTGGTCGCCGGCGGCGATCCACGGCGAGGCAGAGAGATCGAAGAGTACCTCCGTGCTCAGGGCACCCTTCCGCGTCAGTTGATGGTGGTGGAGTCGGTCGGCAAGCACCACGTCGACGGCGAGCTTTGCTCCGGCGGACGGCGGCTCGGGTGGTCGAGGGGCTCGTCGGAGAGGGCTGCAAAGGTTAAATTGAAGAGGGGGTCATGCTCCTGGCAGCTAGAGAGGGTAACGAACGGGGTTTGAGCGCCGGAGATGGCCTCACCAGAACGAATCGGGCTGGAGGCCGAGGCGGGGCGAGGCGGCCGGAGCTGGGGGAGGAGACCTCCTCGAGGTCCCCCTAGTGGCCTGGCGGGGTGTTGGTGAGTAGTGGGGGTGCTGCGTGCACGAGAGTGAGCTCGGGACCCCTTTATATAGGCGGTCCGAGGCGGTTGCTGTGAACGAGGATCACCGGCGAGCGATTACGGTGGCGCAGTGCTCGGTCGGGGTGGTTAGGGGGTCGAGCGTCATCACGGAGGTTCAATGGGTCCGTTTTGGTGTTAAACTGGCCGGGGTTTGGGTGTTAAGGCCGAGCTCGACGGAACGGTGATGGTGCGGGCCCGTCGGCGGCGGAGAGCGCGTTCCGTGCTTGCCGGCCACGATGGCTGTGCTACGGTCGTGCGCTGGCGTGCATGAGGCCATGCGGAGAGCCAGGGTGCGATGGACGGCGCGGAACGGCGTTCTGCCGTGGTGTGCCTCCTGTCGGCCGCCACGGGAGGTCCCGACGCTGCAGAAGACGCCGGCGAGGGCGAGCCAGCGCGCTACCGACGCGGAACGGCGTTCTGCCGTGGTGTGCCTCCTGTCGGCCACCACGGGAGGTCCCGACGCTGCAGAAGACGCCGGCGAGGGCGAGCCAGCGCGCTACCGACGCCAGGAAGGCTCCACGCACGCGTGTGAAGCTTCGGACAAGAGGAAGAGGCGGCGAGGAACGTGCCAAGGGCACTGTGGCCGCGTGACTGAAACTGACGGACTGAAGATGACACTGAAACTGAATTTTCTGAACCTTGAACAGTAACAGTGCCCACAAGGTGTTCGACCGAATGAAATTGGCCTCTGGTGATTTTTCCTTGAGCTGATTTTTGGTGGAGTGGCTTCTCCTTGCTCAAGTAGGCTGCATGATTTTTGGTGGAATTTTTGGAGCAGTGTGGATATGAATTTCACCAAATTTGGCAAATCTGGTCCAAACTTGCAGAGACTGTATTTTGAAAAATTTGAACAGAGGAGGAGTGGATCAAGATGGTTCTGGGTTGTGGGTTCAAAGGACAATCCAGGAGAATTGGTTTGAGTTCAAAACTCAAATGAAAAAGTGTACTTGCTTTGAAAATCCCTCAGGCTCCAAATAATTTTCAGAATTGAATTGGGGAAAAAATAATTAGAATAGAATCCAAAACCAGTTTGGATTAGTTGGGACAGAGAATTTAGGTTGATCACAAGGGGGAGGGGAGGTTTTGGAGGGGTTTTACCACATGGGCAAAAATGCCAAGTCATGGTGGTACCAAGATATGAAAATCCCAAATTTTCATAGAGCTTCACTTAAAAAAAAATCTCCCCTCAAAACCACAAAGTTCTTGATATAAACCAAATAAAATTTTTGGAGTGTCACAACACCTACCCCCTTAGGAAAAATCTCGTCCCCGAGATTTCAGCTGATCCTTAAATAAGTGTGGATGCTCTGTCCGAAGAAAATCCTCGCTTTCCCAAGTTGCTTCACTGTCGGTGTGATTGCTCCACTGGACTTTGAAAAACTTGATGGTTTTCTGTCGGGTCCTCCTTTCAGACTCCTCTAATATTCTTATGGGACGTTCTCGATAAGTGAGGTCTGGCTGTATGTCAATGTTCTCATGAGATACTTGTTTCTCTGGGTTGCTTACGCACTTCCTTAATTGAGAGACGTGGAACACGTCGTGAATGTCGGACAAGTCTTCGGGTAAGTCTAGCTGGTAGGCTACAGTGCCTCTTCATGCCACTATGCAAAATGGTCCAATGAATCTTGGTGCTAATTTTCCTTTAATCTTAAACCGTTGCAATCCTCTCATCGGGGATACTCTCAATTATACGAATTCACCGGGTTCGAAGCTGACCCTACGATGTTTCTGATCATAATAACTTTTCTGTCGACTTTGAGCGGTCTTAAGTCGGTCCCTGATTAGCTTGACTTTTTCCTCGGCTTCTCTGAGCATATCTGGTCCGAAGATGCGGCTGTCTCCGGTCTCTGACCAATTTAACGGGGTACGACATCTCCTTCCGTATAGGGCTTCGAAAGGAGCCATTTGCAGGCTGGCCTGGTAACTGTTGTTGTATGCGAACTCGGCATATGGCAGGCTGTCCTCCCAACTGGTTCCATAGGTGAGGACACATGCTCTCAGCATGTCTTCTAAAACCTGGTTTACGCGTTCTGTTTGTCCATCAGTCTGTGGATGGTATGCGGTACTGAAGGCTAGTTGGGTTCCCAGAGCCTGTTGTAATTGCTCCCAAAATCTTGAGACGAACTGAGTGCCTCTGTCGGAAATTATAGTCTTCGGGACACCGTGCAGACAGACTATGCGGGAAAGATAAATCCTGGCAAGCCTCTGAGTGGTGTAGGTTGTCTTCACTGGAATAAAGTGTGCTACTTTGGTCAACCTGTCAGTGATGACCCATATGGCATCATTCCCGTGTCGTGACCGAGGTAATCCGACAATAAAATCCATCCCTATTTCATCCCATTTCCACTCAGGTATTTTGTTAGGTTGCAGTAGTCCGGCTGGTCTCTGATGTTCAGCTTTTATGCGTTGACATGAGTCGCAACATGCAATGAAGGTGGCTATGTCCCTCTTCATACCGTGCCACCAAAATCTTTCCTGAATATCCTTATACATTTTGGTTCCTCCAGGGTGGATCGAATATGGAGTGGTGTGTGCTTCAGTTAAAACTTGCTGTTTAAGGTCTTCTATGTTTGGCACGCATAGCCTTTCTCCATACCATAATATTCCTTCATTGTCTATGACGAATTCCGAGGCCTTGCCCATACTCAACTTCCTTTTAATTCCTTCAATGCTGGGGTGACCGGACTGAGCCTCTTTAATTTTCTCCACAAGGTGTGGTTGTATTTCCAAGTTTGATATGGTGCCTTCTGCTACCATTATCAAGTTGAGCTTGACAAATTCTTGATGGAATTTGGGCCTCAAGCTGTGCAGATAGTTCCCGTCGGAGCTGGGGTTCCGACTCAGGGCATCGGCCACTACGTTTGCTTTCCCTGGATGGTAATGGATACCAACATCGTAATCCTTTACCAATTCTAACCAGCGGCGTTGCCATAAATTTAGTTCTGGCTGCGTAAATATGTATTTGAGGCTTTTGTGATCCGTATATATCTCACATCGATTCCCAAGTAGAAAATGCCTCCATTCCTTGAGTGCATGAATAACTGCTGCCATTTCTAAATCATGAGTGGGATAATTTTCCTCGTGTTTGCGAAGTTGCCTTGAAGCGTAGGCGACAACCTTGCCTTCTTGCATCAACATGCATCCGAGACCCTTTCTGGATGCGTCACAAAATACTTCAAAATTCTTGTGTATATCGGGTACAATTAATACTGGTACTGTTGTTAATTTCCGCTTTAGCTCTTGGAAACTTTTCTCGCAGGCTTCTGTCCATTCAAACTTATTATCTTTCTTGAGTAACTGTGTCATAGGCTTGGATATGGTGGAAAATCCTTCAATAAATCTGCGGTAATACCCTGCCATTCCCAAGAAACTTCGTATGTCTGTTACGCTGGCTGGTGACTTCTAGTCAAGTACGGCCTTGACTTTCTCTGGGTCCATTGCTATACCGTCTTGAGTCAGCACGTGGCCTAGAAAACCTACTTGTCTTAGCCAAAATTCGCACTTGCTGAACTTGGCATACAATTGGTGTTTCCTTAGCTCTCCTAGTACAATCCTGAGATGTTCTGCGTGCTCTTCTGGTGTTTTGGAGTATACCAGAATATCGTCGATGAATACTACGATGAATTTGTCCATAAACTTCATAAATACTTTGTTCATGAGGTGAACAAAATATGCCGGGGCGTTAGTTAATCCAAATGGCATCACTGTGAACTCGTACAGTCCATATCTGGAGGTGAAGGCTGTTTTGGGGATATCTTCCGTTCGTACCTTCAATTGATGGTATCCTGACCTTAAGTCAATTTTTGAGAATACCTTGGCCTGAGCAAGTTGATCAAACAAATCGTTTATCCTTGGCATCGGGTATTTGTTTTTGACTGTGACCATGTTAAGTGCTCGATAGTCGATACACAATCTCAGCGTTCCATCCTTCTTCTTGGCAAATAAAATTGGTGATCCCCAAGGTGAGGAACTGGCCCGAATGTATCCTTTATCCAGTAATTCCTTTATTTGCTTCTTCAATTCGATCAACTCGGATGGTGCCATTCTGTATGGTTTCTTGTATATGGGGGTGGTTCCTGGTGCTAGCTCAATGCGGAATTCTATTTCTCGATCTGGTGGCATGCCTGGCAGCTCTTCAGGGAATACATCTGGAAATTCACACACTACTGGAACCTTGTTTAGCTCAGAAACGTCCACCTTATTTAATCTCGGTTGCCGGGGTCTTTTTCCTTCCTTGCCTGATACTCTTATTGTCTTCCCTTGGTGGTGTGTGAGAATCACGGTCCTGTTGAAACAGTCGATAAAACCTTTATTGGTGGTTAGCCAATCCATCCCTAGGATGACATTCAGTCCTTTATTTTCCAATACAATAAGATTTGCGTAAAACTCCAATCCTTCAAACTCAATGACCACATTCTGACAGTAATTCTGAGAAACTTGCTGAATCCCAGGGGACTTGATTATTATGGATTTCTCCAAAGGAAGCATCAAAAAATTATTTTGCAAAGCAAAACTTTTCGAGATGAAAGAGTGAGAAGCTCCAGAATCAAACAAAACCATTGCAGGTATTGTGTTGACAGGAAACGTACCGAGTACGATATCCGGAGCATTTTGTGCCTCCTCTTTGGTTACGTGGTTCAGATGACCCTTCCTGTGGTTATTGTTGGGATTGAAATTGTTTCGCTTGGGCGCGGAATTGTTGCCGTTGTTTGGCTTTGGGGTTGAATTCCTTGGCTTGGGGCACTGTTTGGCATAGTGCCCTTCTTCTCCACAAGCGTAACAAGTAACGCCGGGGCGATAGGTGAATTCCTTGTCCGTTGCATGAAAATTCTTGATTGGGCGTGAGACATTGGATGAGAATTTGGGTGTCCCACCCTTTTTAAAATCTATCTTGCTTCGGTGATTGCGAGTGTGATTAGTCTAGTCCCTTTTTCGCTTGCGGATATCTTCCAGACTGCGTCTCTCATTTTCCAGAGTAATGGCCTTGTCCACCAGCGTTTTAAAAGCAGGAAAAGTGTGCATGACTAGTTGGCATTTAAGTGCGGGTGCCAGACCATCAAGGAATTTCTCCATCTTCTTGATTTCAGTCATACGCTCCTCATTGGCGTAGCGGGATAATAGGGTAAATTGACTGTTGTAATCTGACACTGTCATGTTCCTTTGTTTGAGGTCATCAAATTCTCTCTTCTTGATTTTCATAATACTCTTAGGAATATGTGCACCACGGAAACCTTCCTTGAAATCATCCCAGGTTATGTCATTTTCGTTGGGATGCATGTGCAGAAAATTCTCCCACCACGATGCGGCTGCTCCTGTGAGATAGTGCGGAGCATATAATACCTTCTCGGGGTCTGAACATTTTGCAATAATTAATTTTCTCTCCATATCTCGAAGCCAGTCCTCGGCTTCAAGAGGCTTGTCAGTACGAGAAAATGTTTGAGGACGTGTCTTCTGTAGCTCAGATAACTTGGAGTGCTGTTGATACTGTCCATGGTGATTTCCCATGTTGATGACTTGGTTCATTATTTCACGATGTTGTTGCTGACACTGTTCATAAAGGCGGCACATTTGTGAAAGTGCCGATTCATTTCCCGGTTGGCTTGACTGTCCCTGAGTGAACTCGTTGCTGGGTTGTGCATCATAATTTTCCTCTGATGGAATTGGCATGGAGCGAGTCCAAGGACGAGACATTTTTCACTCTGGGGATATATTTTGTAAAACCCATAAGAAAAGCGGAAAGAGTCGCAAAAAAAGAAAATCCATAAAATGCATAAAGCTGGCAAATAGAATTAAATAACTCAGCTTACTTAAGAAAAACAAATCGACTTGCGCACGGAGAAGGACTGCTCAATACATATCTTACACGCGGGCGGTAATTATACAATACATCACTCAGGATATGCGTACATAATCCTGACATGTTATTAAGGCTAGTGCACTTCTCCCGATCCTACATGATGCGCAAACAGGCTACTTCTCACAGCCTATGCACATATCTTACAAAGTGATACAATACACGGCAGCTAAGCGTACTTAGGCAGAGATGTTGACGATCTCTCTTGCCCTGCCGAGGGCGAGGCGTAGCGAGGTTGGGGACTCGACTTCCTCCTCGCTAATGGGCTCCATACGTGTAGTGTTGCGCAGAGCGGGCGGAGCGGTTGCCAGGGGCGGAGCAACACGTACAGGAGTGGGCGCGAAGGTTGGTGTAGTGCGCACTGGAGTGGGCGCAGTAACTTGGTTGAATTCTTCGGTAGAAGGCAGACGACGAGCAGGCGTAAAAGATGCTGACGACGAGACAAAAGTCGGTGGCGGAGCGATGGGTAGGAGCTCCCTCCTGTTGGCAGCACAGCCATGGACTGAGTCCATGCGGGTAGCTACGAAGTCGTCCACCAGGTTGTCGAAGGCTGCCTCCAGGGCCCGGAGATACTCAATGAGCATCTCAAAAGCCTCCTCTCGTTCTCCTCTGGGGCAGGAGTATGCGTAGTGACAGGTGTAAGGCACATGGCACGGAAGATAACGGTAACGACGAGTCTTCATCACGGGAAGGACATCCCTGAGACGAGCTATCGCCTCGCGGGCTGCCATCTGCATAGCATGCCTCTCCGTAGGCATGGCTCTTCCCACGAACCGGAAGCGACGTGACTCACCACGCCCTCCCCTGAACTGCACCGCGGCCTGGTGCATGGTCAGACTGTCGTTGACTCGGTGCTGGTAGAGTGTGAAGACTGGGCGCACGGATGGCCCCATCGCGACCTGAACGATGAAAGAAAGAAGCTTGACGAACCCATCGGGCACGTTGGCGAAGGTCTAAGACTCGCAGCTGACGTCGGCCATCTACAAAAGTAGGCAAAATTCTGCAGGGTCAGATCATAAATTTATGCTGACTAACAGAAAATGACTACAATTGCAAAAGCATAAAATAGCCCTGTCATGCTAATAACTAATTAGCGATCGCACCTAGTGGCTTCCTACAGTCAGCCTGGCTCTGGTACCAAGCTTGTCACGACCGGTTTTCCAATAAAAATATTTATTGAAAAGCCAATCTTTTAAGTCCAGTATGAGAGAAATCCTCCGCACTGGCAGACAAATTCTTGATACAATAAGCCAGTAGCATAAAATATATTACAGGGTCGAACTACGGTTGCTCAACCAAATTATTACAAGCACGCCAATAATTATACATAATGGCGGACACGACACAGGGGTGTGGAGGCATACTACTGACTCGAGGATAGGACGGTGGTGGAAAAACACAGCGGGGAGAGAAATACAAGACTCTACGTCTGTCATCTCATCGGGCGTCGAGGAGAGGCTCGATGAATTTATTTGGTAGCGGAAGCGGATATAATACAGTGACCAAATCCAGGGTCGCACAAGACTGACTGGGACTCCTCTAGGTGTCGGACTCGCTATCAAACTCTGCATCCATGAGATCGCCTTCGTCAGCATCTGGCCAAATCAACAAGCCAGTGAGTACTTTGAAAGTACTCACAAGACAGTTCGGACGTAAGATATAACAAATGTGTGCATGGATGCCACATGATTAATTCCTTAATGCACAATAAATAAAATTGGCATAACGGGTAAGTAAAAAGGGAAACGGCGGTAGTCCGCCTGAAATTCCACAGAACATAAATAAGGACCGATCGGGTGTCTGAAGCGACGCCTCGAAAGGTGAACAAATAAAAATAAGGAAATGATGCCACAGTCGGGCATCTTAGCGACACCACATAAAGGGCTTGAAAAGAAATGCCACGGTCGGACGTCTGAGCGACATCGCAGAAAGGGCTTTAAAAGAAATGCCACAGTCGGACGTCTGAGCGACATCGCAGAAAGGGCTTTAAAAGAAATGCCACAGTCGGACGTCTGAGCGACATCGCAGAAAGGGCTTTAAAAGAAATGCCACAGTCGGACGTCTGAGCGACATCGCAGAAAGGGCTTTAAAAGAAATGCCACAGTCGGACGTCTGAGCGACATCGCAGAAAGGGCTTTAAATGAAATGCCACAGTCGGACGTCTGAGCGACATCGCAGAAAGGGCTTTAAATTCACCAGTAAACAATACTCATAATAAACATTCAATCCATGAGAATAAACGGGTTAGTCCATCCACAGGGATAATCATTCAATCGGACTTAGCACTCATGCGATTCACCGGAGTCTCTGTCATCAAAGCTGACAATTGATTAGGATAAGATGGAACGAAACTTGACATGGAAGAGATGATTTGGAGGAATATATGACTCTGCAGAGTTTGTACAAAATTTTTCCCACAGCCAACGGATTTCCGTAGTCACGAAGGACTAGTTCCGTTTATGGTATTTCGGAAGAAAACACAGCTAACCGGTACACACCCATCCTTCCTCTCGATGCTAGGAATCACCCTAGTCATCGTCCAAGAAAAACTTTTGAGACGGGGAGATCACAATCTCGAATAGCATGGGATCAAATTTATATGCGCGCGCTCTAAGGGGTGCCCCCCTCTCGGTCCCAACCGGAAACACCCATGCCCCCTGACCGGATGACTGGCTTTAATCCAGGGCCATGGAACCATCATCACGGCCTCTCCTCTTTGGTGTGTACCATGAAAGCGGTTTGCAACTTACTAAACCATATTCCTTGCGGAAAACATGTGGTAGTACAAGGAAGGAAATGATAGGTACTGGACCGATATGGTTTGACACTGAAGTCACATAGTCTGGCGTAAGACTGGCATGCTACAACACTGCCATCGTACCCATCCTCATGCCAACACATGGCCATTCATATTCACATTCATCCACGTATGGATCATCGAACTCACTCACCTTATTATCACATAAAATAACGTTCATCGGTATGCTCACCAACATGCCATGAAACTAACTAAATGCAAAACATGCCAAGACACTCATCATATCAAAAGTTCAAACATGCTTGCCTGGTTCAGAGTAGTCGGAGCCTAGCTCGGTGAAGTTCGCGGCTCCGTCACCTCCCTCGGTATCTACGGTTTAAAGAAAATAAATGCGCTAACGTAAATACCAAGGAGTGCACAGAAGGTAAACCAAATATTTTTCAAATAAATCTGATAAAAAAACTAGACAAAATTTTAAAGAGAACAGAAAAAGAATCAATCAAAAATACTTTTCTGATTAAAAGTTATTAGGGTTTTTGTCCAGGGACTTATCTGTAATGAAACAGAAGATTTCCAGGGGCTAGTTTATAAAAACAGAAAACACTTCGGTAGCAACTACGCCAGCCCGAAGAGAAAACCCATTCTGCCCGAAGGCGCTTCCAGAAAACGATTCGAAAGAGAGAGCAGAGAGGCTGACGGTGGGGTCCCACCCGTCAGGTTCAAATGTTCAAACGGGGCAGCAGAGTTCGCCGGCGCCCGAGAGCCGCGGTGGTCGCCGGCGGCGATCCACGGCGAGGCAGAGAGATCGGAGAGTACCTCCGTGCTCAGGGCACCCCTCCGCGTCAGTTGATGGTGGTGGAGTCGGTCGGCGAGCACCACGTCGACGGCGAGCTTTGCTCCGGCGGACGGCGGCTCGGGTGGTCGAGGGGCTCGTCGGAGAGGGCTGCAAAGGTTACATTGAAGAGGGGGTCATGCTCCTGGCAGCTAGAGAGGGTAACGAACGGGGTTTGAGCACCGGAGATGGCCTCACCAGAACGAATCGGGCTGGAGGCCGAGGCGGGGCGAGGCGGCCGGAGCTGGGGGAGGAGACCTCCTCGAGGTCCCCCTAGTGGCCTGGCGGGGTGTTGGTGAGTAGTGGGGGTGCTGCGTGCACGAGAGTGAGCTCGGGACCCCTTTATATAGGCGGTCCGAGGCGGTTGCCGTGAACGAGGATCACCGGCGAGCGATTACGGTGGCGCAGTGCTCGGTCGGGGTGGTTAGGGGGTCGAGCGTCATCACGGAGGTTCAATGGCTCCGTTTTGGTGTTAAACTGGCCGGGGTTTGGGTGTTAAGGGCGAGCTCGACGGAACGGTGATGGTGCGGGCCCGTCGGCGGCGGAGAGCGCGTTCTGTGCTTGCCGGCCACGGTGGCTGTGCTACGGTCGTGCGCTGGCGTGCATGAGGCCACGCGGAGAGCCAGGGTGCGATGGACGGCGCGGAACGGCGTTCTGCCGTGGTGTGCCTCCTGTCGGCCGCCACGGGTGGTCCCGACGCCGCAGAAGACGCCGGCGAGGGCGAGCCAGCGCGCTACCGACGCCAGGAAGGCTCCACGCACGCGTGTGAAGCTTCGGACAAGAGGAAGAGGCGGCGAGGAACGTGCCAAGGGCACTGTGGCCGCGTTACTGAAACTGACGGACTGAAGATGACACTGAAACTGAATTTTCTGAACCTTGAACAGTAACAGTGCCCACAAGGTGTTCGACCGAATGAAATTGGCCTCTGGTGATTTTTCCTTGAGCTGATTTTTGGTGGAGTGGCTTCTCCTTGCTCAAGTAGGCTGCATGATTTTTGGTGGAATTTTTGGAGCAGTGTGGATATGAATTTCACCAAATTTGGCAAATCTGGTCCAAACTTGCAGAGACTGTATTTTGAAAAATTTGAACAGAGGAGGAGTGGATCAAGATGGTTCTGGGTTGTGGGTTCAAAGGACAATCCAGGAGAATTGGTTTGAGTTCAAAACTCAAATGAAAAAGTGTACTTGCTTTGAAAATCCCTCAGGCTCCAAATAATTTTCAGAATTGAATTGGGGGAAAAAATAATTAGAATAGAATCCAAAACCAGTTTGGATTAGTTGGGACAGAGAATTTAGGTTGATCACAAGGGGGAGGGGAGGTTTTGGAGGGGTTTTAGCACATGGGCAAAAATGCCAAGTCATGGTGGTACCAAGATATGAAAATCCCAAATTTTCATAGAGCTTCACTTAAAAAAAATCTCTCCTCAAAACCACAAAGTTTTTGATAAAAACCAAATAAAAATTTTGGAGTGTCACAACTCGGTGGGACCGATTCACTTATTTCGGTGAGACCGAAATGTCACGAAAGGGAAACAGGGAGTTTACATTGCATTCTCGGTGGGACCGATCGCTCACTTCGGTTAGACCGAAACGTTACGTTGGGAAACAGAGAGATTACAATCCCATCTCGGTGAGACCGAGATCCCTATCGGTAGGATCGATTTGCCTAGGGTTTGTGGCAGTGGCTATGACATTCAACCTCGGTGGCGCCGGATAGAAAGAATCAGTGGGGCCAAGTTTGACTTTAGGTTTAGGTCATTTGTGGATGTGAGGAAGTAGTTCAGGGTATTTGGAGCATATCACTAAGCACATGAAGCAAGATGCTCATTAAGCAACACCTCATCCCTCCTTGATAGTATTGGCTTTTCCTATAGACTCAATGTGATCTTGGATCACTAAAATATAAAATGAAGAGTCTTGAGCTTTTGAGCTTGAGCCAATCCTTTGTCATTAGTATTTTGAGGGATCCACTTTCATCATCCATGCCATGCCATTGATTGAGCTTTCCTGAAATAATAGTCTTGGAATAGCATTAGCTCAATGAGCTATATGTTGTTATGAATTACCAAAACCACCTAGGGATAGTTGCACTTTCAGCAACAAAGATCTTGCCTTCGGATCTGAGGTAGAAGGTATACCCAATGGTTTCCTTGGGGTATCCTATGAAGACGCATTTTTCCGACTTGGGTTCGAGCTTTTCAGGTTGAAGTTTCTTGACATAAGCATCGCATCCCCAAACTTTTAGAAACGACAGCTTAGGTTTCTTCCCAAACCATAATTCATACAGCGTCGTCTCAACGGATTTAGAAGGTGCCCTATTTAAAGTGAATGTAGCTGTCTCTAGAGCGTATCCCCAAAATGATAGTGGTAAATCGGTGAGTGACATCATAGATCGCACCATATCCAATAGAGTGTGATTACGATGTTCGGACACACCGTTACGCTGAGGTGTTCCAGGCAGCGTGAGTTGTGAAAAAATTCCACATTTCCTTAAGTGCGTACCAAATTCGTGACTTAAATATTCTCCCCCACGATCTGATTGTAAGAACTTTATCTTTCAGTCACGTTGACTCTCTACCTCATTCTGAAATTCCTTGAACTTTTCAAAGGTCTCAGACTTGTGTTTCATCAAGTAGACATACCCATATATACTTAAGTCGTCAGTGAGAGTGAGAACATAACAATAGCCTCCGCGAGCCTCAACACTCATTGGACCGCACACATCAGTATGTATGATTTCCAATAAGTTGGTTGCTCGCTCCATTTTTCCGGAGAACAGAGTCTTGGTCATTTTGCCCATAAGGCATGGTTAGCATGTGTCAAATGATTCTTAATCACGAGACTCCAAAAGTCTATCAGCATGGAGCTTCTTCATGTGTTTCACACCAATGTGACCAAGGCAGCAGTGCCACAAGTATGTGGGACTATCGTTATCAACTTTACATCTTTTGGTATTCACACTATGAATATGTGTAACATCACGTTCGAGATTCATTGAGAATAAACCATTGACCAGTGGGGCATGACCATAAAACATATCTCTCATATGAATAGAACAACCATTATTCTCGGATTTAAATGAGTAGCCATCTCGTATTAAACGAGATCCAGATACAATGTTCATGCTCAAAGTTGGCACTAAATAACAATTATTGAGGTTTAACACTAATCCCGTAGGTAAATGTAGAGGTAGCGTGCCTACGGCGATCACATCGACCTTGGAACCATTCCTGACGCGCATCGTCACCTCGTCCTTCGCCAGTCTCCGCTTATTCGGCAGCTCCTGTTTTGAGTTACAAATATGAGCAACCGCACGGGTATCAAATACCCAGGAGCTACTACGAGTACTGGTAAGGTACACATCAATTACATGTATATCACATATACCTTTGGTGTTGTCGGCCTTCTTGTCCGCTAAGTACTTGGGGCAGTTCCGCTTCTAGTGTCCGCTTCCCTTGCAATAAAAGCACTCAGTCTCAGGTTTGGGTCCATGCTTTGGCTTCTTCCTGGCAACTGGCTTACCGGGCGCGGCAACTCCCTTGCCGTCCTTCTTGAAGTTCTTCTTACCCTTGCCTTTCTTGAAACTAGTGGTTTTATTGACCATCAACACTTGATGTTCCTTTTTGATCTCCGCCTCCGCTGATTTCAGCATTGAATATACCTCAGGAATGGTTTTCACCATCCCTTGTGTCGGTGTACTAAAGTAGGGGTACCTTAGTATCCCGAACTTGTGCATGGGCAGTCGCAGTGCCCCACGGCAAGGCTTGCCGGACGTCCGCCAAGATCCTCCGTAGCTCTCATTGGTGCCATTCAAGAACAAAGTGCTTTTGACAAAAAACACAAGGCCCCGGCAAGAGGAGATTCCCGGGAAGGACAAGGCCCCGGCAAGAGGAGCTTGCCGGGAAGGCCAACCAAGGCATTTCAAGAAACTTGCCGTGACGCGCCGCGCGTCCCGGCAAGACCCGGAGAGCGACAAGCTTCCGGGCGCGACAAGACAATGAACCCAGCAAGGCGCTTGCCGCGGCGAAGCCACCACTCTGTGCCTACGCTCCAGCGCATCCGTCGACGTGTCGCCGCAAGACCGTTCCAGGCACACGTGGCGGGAGGCTGTGCAGCCAAGCGGTGCGAGGTGGCGAGTGGAGATGACAAGAAGGCCATCATGGCAAGCGGTGGCGCCCCAAATGGTCGTTTTCTGCACTGTTTGGGTGGCCGGACGGGCATTAAATTCCCTTGTCCCCTGCCGTCAGAGTTAGGTAGGGTACGATGTAGCAACAGTTGTACCAACCCCCCCTTTTCTACATTTTTACCCCTGACTGCGTTGCCACCTGTCGGTGACCCCTTTAGCTTATAAAAGGAGGCCCATGCGCAACGTAGAGGGGGTTCGACGATTTCGAAACCACAGAACGTTCACGCTCTTGAACAAAATACAAACACAAAAGCAGCAGTAGGAGTTTCATCTCTCCGGAGAGCTACGAAGCTGGGTAAAAATCCCTCGCGTGCCTCGCCTCGATCTGCACTTCGTGCGCCCTCTGCTCCCTGCTGGACCGAAAAGGGGCCCTGCCCCATAGGTGTTCGTTTCCCACGATATCTTTGGCGCGCCAGGTAGGGGGCGTCGAGGTTGTGCGAACCTGATCCGGTGTTCGTGTGCGCTACATCAACATCTTCATCGACATGCCACCGAAGAAGAAGACTTCGGAGGTGGCTGCTCCGTCCGCGTCGCTCCCACCACCACCGGAGCAAACGGGTGGTGGGGTAGACGCCGGCGGAGGAACGGGCGCCGACGAGGGAGCTCATTATGCTACCAGATCCAAGGACAAGGCCCCACAAACTTCGGCGTCTGTACATGCACCGCGCCCCTCTCAGGAGGCGCGGGACCGACAACGCATTGGTGCTCCAAGTACCATGCTTGCGTTGGAGCAAGGCCGAGCTGGTGGATCTCAGGACGCTCGGGGGCTCCTGTCGGTGTACTAAAGTAGGGGTACCTTAGTATCCTGAACTTGTGCACGGGCAGTCGCAGGGCCCCGCAGCAAGGCTTGCCGGACGTCCACCAAGATCCTCCGTAGCTCTCACTGGTGCCATTCAACAACAAAGTGCTTTTGACTAGAAACACAAGGCCCCGACAAGAGGAGATTGCCGGGAAGGACAAGGCCCCGGCAAGAGGAGCTTGCCGGGAAGGCCAACCAAGGCATTTCAAGAAACTTGCCGTGACGCGCCGCGCGTCCCGGCAAGACCCGGCGAGCGACAAGCTTCCGGGCGTGACAAGACAACGACCGCGGAAAGGCGCTTGCCGCGGCGAAGCCACCACTCTGTGCCTACGCTCCAGCGCATCCGTCGACATGTCGCCGCAGGACCGTTCCATGCACATGTGGCGGGAAGCTGTGCAGCCAAGCGGTGCGAGGTAGCGAGTGGAGATGATGAGAAGGCCATCGTGGCAAGCGGTGTCGCCCCAAACGGTCGTTTTCTGCACTGTTTGGGCGATTGGACGGGCATTAAATGCCCTTGTCCCCTGCCGTCAGAGGTAGGTAAGGTACGCTGTAGCAGCAGTTGTACCAACCCCCCTTTTTTACATTTTTACCCCTGACTGCGTTGCCACCTGTCGGTGACCCCTTTAGCCTATAAAAGGAGGCCCATGCACAACGTAGAGGGGGTTCGACGCTTTCGAAACCACAGAACGCTCACGCTCTTGAACAAAATACAAACACAAAAGCAGCAGTAGGAGTTTCATCTCTCCGGAGAGCTCCGAAGCTGGGTAAAAATCCCTCACGTGCCTCGCCTCGATCTGCTCTTCGTGCGCCCTCCGCTCCCTGCCGGACCGAAAAGGGGCCCTGCCCCATAGGTGTTTGTTTCCCACGACATCTTTGGCGCGAAGTCGGCCGAGGCGCTGCG
>NC_041389.1:111046031-111050473 GCF_002162155.2 Triticum dicoccoides | reverse complement strand
ATCTCTTCTGGTCGACAGAGACGCGGGCGCATCCGCGCACGCAGGTACTCTCCGCCGAAGCTTCTACTTCGAAGTGGTGCCCAAAAGGTTACTACTTCTTCCCATTGTTCTTCTACTGCGGGCTCTGCCCGCCCTTTTCCGATTTCTTTTGCGACGTCATGAACACATACGGGCTCAATCTCCTTGATTTCACACCCAACGCCGTTCTGACAATGGCGGTTTTCGCGCATCTTTGCGAGAACTTCGTCGGAATCCACCCCAACGTTTCCCTTTTCCGCCACTATTTCATCCCCCGGGTCGAGAAAGGAGAGCCCTTGTCTGGTGGGATCGCCTGGGTCTCGAGGGTTGGCAAGAAGTAAGTCTATCTAGAGGGGGAGCTCCGCAGCAAGTGGGACGAGTGGAGGGCTGAATGGTGTTGGATTGTTGACGCAGATCCGCAGCCATTCACCAATTTGCGCCAAACCCGAGTAATGCGCGGCGGCGACTGGAGCGCCCTGGCGGCGGATGATGCTAAGCTGAAGATCGCCACCACCCGGATTCTGCGGCTCAGGCTTGCCGGGCTTACTGTAGGGGCCATTGGCGCGGACTTTCTCCGTCGCTGTATCGCCCCCCTGCAGGAGAGGGGGAGGCCCGCCTGGCTGTTCGGCGGCCTGGAGGATATCATGAGGCTGCGCCCAGGCCTCAATTTCAACTTCACTGTCTTGGAGTTGGATGGGACGCTCAAGGAACTGTTCAAGCACGACGCCAACCATCCGGAGTGGTTCAGGCTGCTGCAGGGCGTCATCCCGCTGTGCAACAACTCCCAGCTTGATCGCATCCGCGCAATGATGCCGGAGTGTGACTCGCACGGGGTTATCCCAACTTGGCGGGAGCCCTCCGACGACATCGTGCGGCAATTCTTCGACGGCTTGGTAGAGGTAGCAGTCCGTGCCGACGAGCAGAGGCTCCTCACCCGCGACACCAACGATGACGAGATGCGGTACATCGCCACCAGGGCTGAAGAGGCGGCGGCGGCCGCCACCGCGGGCGTGTTCGGTTTCACGTTGGAGGAGGCAGAGGCGGCCGAGGCGGCAAGCCTTGCCGACCGAGAGGACCTTCGCGGGGAGGTCGTTGGCGAAGGAGAGCCCGAAGCTGAAGCAAGCGAGCCCGCCGAGGGCGCGAGCGGCCAGCCGTCTTCGAGCAGCTTGCCGCCGGTGGAGCCCCCAGCGCAGCCCCCAGCTCAACCAAGAAGGCGCCTCCGTAGGACTGGAGATACAGCAGGGCGGCAGGCAGGCCAACAGCCGCAGCGCTGTGGGACACGCTCCACCACGGCAAGCACCATTGCCGCGGGAGCATCTCAAGCCGTGTCGGCAACTAGGGCGGGGTCTTCCCGTGCCACCACACCTGATCCTGCCGTAGCTCCTGCCAAGCGTCCAAGGGAGCCCACTCCTCCGCTTCGTCACGCTGAAAGAGTACCGGACTTCGACCTCTCCGCGCTGAGCTCCGACGAGGAGGAAGAAGAGGAGGAGGAGTAAGACTTTCTCCTTGTTGTACTTGTATTTCTTTGATTTTTGCTGTTTCTTGTCTTGTGTTTGATCTGCTTCCCTCTGAACCTCGTTCCATTTGAGGACACTGGCCGAGAGAGCGGCGAAGAGGGCCAAGGTCCCCGTGGTTATCGTCGAGAACGATCCTGCTGTGATGGTAGAGGACGCGTCCACCTTGACGGACCCGGCAATCTCTCCTCGAAGCAGCCCCCAGCGCAGCCCCCAGCGTAAGTATTTGTTCACTTCCCGCTGTGGGGCGTGCATGGGTGCTCTTTCTTTGCTGATATCTTGATTGTTGTCTTGCTTGTGTAGGAGCAGAACAGGCCCATCAGGAGCAACCAGAAGCCGCTCCGGAGGTGCAATCTGCTTCAACTACGCCGCCAAGGGGCGATTCTCCGGCAAGGGAGCGCTCTCCGGCAAGGGAGCGGTCCCCGGCAAGGGGCAGTTCCCCGGCGAGGGACGGGACCAGCGATCCTTTGGTGGTGGAGCCCATGATCACAGAGCCCAGCACATGTAACCCTCCTTGTCGGAAATCTTCCCTTGGGTTTTTCTTCTTCTGATTTTCTTTATTTTTTGGATATTTGCTTGAATTTTCCTCCCTCTCCCAGTCTTCAGATCCTCCCTCCACGGAGCCGATGGAAACTGAGGCCACCGGCGAGGAGGATGCACGCGGCAACACTGATGATTCCGCCGCCACCGAGGAAGAGGCCGGCGCTGACGATCCCTCTGGCAAAGAGGCCGCCAAGGCTGCTGGCGCAGGAGCTGGCGAGGGGTTCGGCGATCGCACTGACGACCCGAAGGGCGCAGGAGCGCAAGGCGCTACACCGACCGCCGACCCCTCCGCCGCTGATGCCGCACCGGGCTCCGAAGAGCCCCAGCCCGGCGCCTACTTGAAGGCCGGCGAGGGTGTCTTCATCAGGCTTCCCTGGGCGTCGAGCTCCAGGGCGCCGGTCGAAGGAGAGGAATTTGACGGAGAAGTACTCGCCTCTGCTGGGCTGACAGTGGTTGACGCGCCAAGCAGCAGCAGCAGCGAGTCCGAAGAGGAGCAGCTGCTCCGGAAGTTGGTGTCGCTCTACCGCGCCCGACAAGCGAAACTGGAGTCCCGGGAAGCGCTTGTCGCGCAGGAGGGAGTTGACATAGAGAAGCATGCGGAGGAGCTCCAGAGCCGCAACCAAGAGGCCCTCCGGTCCATTGCGGAGGAGAGGGTGCAGCTTGTCGAGGCGCAGAAGGCCTTCCTCCTCGAGAAGGCAGAAGCTGAGGAGCAACAGAGGCTTGCCGCTGAAGAGATGTCCACCCGGGAAGGTGAAATGACACAGCGGAAAGTCAATCTGGACAGCTACGAGGAGGAGCTCGCCACACGCGAGCAATCACTTGGCGGGGCGCTCAAGGAAGCGAAGGATGCTGCCGCATCTACCGAGGCCGCCAAGAAGGAATTGGAGGTGAAGATGACGCAGCTGGAGGCTGATTTGAAAGGGAAGGATGAGGAGCTTGCCGCACTCCAGCGCGAACGCGAGAAGGATGCCCTTGCTCATGGCGATCTGCAAGTTCAACTCGCCGATAAGGTCAAGGAACTGAACGCCGTCAAGGACTCAAATGCTGATCTGGAGCTGAAGCTGGTCACGTTGACTGAGACGCTGGACGGCGCCAAGAAGCGAGAGGACGACTTGAAGAAAGAGATCAAGGACAACGAGGAGCTGCTGACGAGGGCCGCCGAGACTCAAAACACCTTCAGGGCTACGGTGGAACTTTGGACGGAGGGCCTCGTCAATATTGCTGCAACCATCGACGAGGAGCTGGCGCAACTGGACTTGGCGGGCTTCGGGTACTCCTCCGACGAGAACCTCCAGCCCAGCGCCAAGCTTACTCTGTTCTTCAAGGGCGTGGTGATGGCTCTCCAGCAGCTCCGGGAAATGATCCCAAAGCAGCTGGCTGACGAGTCGCAAGCAATCTGCGCCAGAGTCTTGGAGAAGGTGTTGGTGAAGGTGCTCACACCGGCATGAGCGTGGTGCGGTCGCCTGGACGGGATGCTGCTCCTTCTAACCCAGTTAGAAGTTTGAGCGTATCCCGCTCCTCGCACCGTTCACCACCACCGCCCAAGACTCCAGAAGAAGCGTTGGCTCGAGCCCAACTGCTCCTGGACTACCCTCCAGTGCCGGACAAGATCGACGACTGGAGGGCCACCATCCAGAGCCTCATCGGCTTCGCCAACGGCGACACTCCCCGGCAACCAAGCACATCGAAGCCGCGGCGAGACGCCCAAGCGCGGGCCGATGACGACAAGACCAGAGGAGGTGCAACTTCCGTGCACTCTCCGCCCCGAAGGCCAAGATCGCCGACTCGTCCACTACTAGAAAAACCGCTACTAATGGTGCACCTAATTTGGTTATTAATGGCGCATCACTGGTGCGCCATTACTAGCACGCCATTATTAATTTTTACTAATGGCGCACCAGTGGTGCGCCATTAGTATAGGCCACGGTGCGCCATTAGTATGCCTCCTAGGGGCCATGTATACCCAGGTGCTTTGGCATACTAATGGCGCACGCAACGGGATGCGCCATTAGTAACTTCGGCATACTAATGGCCACTGTTTAGTGATGCGCCATTAGTGATGCGCCATTTTGAATCTAGATCTGGATCGTGATTTTTTGCCCATTTTTTGCTCGTTTTTTTGCTTGTTTTTTGGCACGACATTATTTCAAATTTTGTTCCTGTTTTTGGATCTTGTATGTTCTTTTGCCATGGTCTTTTGCCGGAGAGGAGTTCGCCGGAGAGGAGGAGGAGGAGGTCGCTGGAGAGGAGTTCACCGGAGCATCGGAGAGGAGGAAGGAGAAACCATGAGGGGATGGGAGGAGAGGAGGGAGGAGGAGCTCACCGGAGAGGAGGGAGGAGAAGCTCACCGGAGAGGAGGGAGGAGGA
>NC_041389.1:111044955-111046021 GCF_002162155.2 Triticum dicoccoides | reverse complement strand
GCGACATACTAATGGCGCACTGTCCTGTGATGCGCCATTAGTGATGCGCCATTTTGAATCTAGATCTGGATCGTGATTTTTTGCCCATTTTTTGCTCGTTTTTTTGCTTGTTTTTTGGCACGACAATATTCTCAAATTTTGTTCCTGTTTTTGGATCTTGTTGCCATGGTCTTTTGCCGGAGAGGAGTTCACCGGAGAGGAGGAGGAGGAGGTTGCTGGAGAGGAGGAAGGAGAAACCATGAGGGGATGGGAGGAGCTCACCGGAGAGGAGGGAGGAGAAGCTCACCGGAGAGGAGGGAGGAGAAGCTCACCGGAGAGGAGGGAGGAGGAGCTCACCGGAGAGGAGGGAGGATACTAATGGCGCACCATGGTCAGGTGCACCATTAGTAACTTTTTTTTTATTTTTTTGACTTATTTTGAATTTTGAAGGCGGGAAGATAGTAATGGCGCACCATGGGTAGGTGCGCCATTAGTAAGTTTGAATTTTTTTGATTTTTTTTGCCTCTCTAGATCTTAAAAGCCCCGTATCTTTTTTTCTGTTAGGTTTTTGAGGATTTTGAAAATGTTTAACGGGGTTAGTGTAGGCCACGGTGCGCCATTAGTATGCCTCCCAGGGGCCATGTATACCCAGGTGCTTTGGATACTAATGGCGCACCACAACTGGATGCGCCATTAGTAACCGCGGCATACTAATGGCGCACTGTCCTGTGATGCGCCATTTTGAATCTAGATCTGGATCGTGATTTTTTGCCCATTTTTTGCTCATTTTTTTGCTTGTTTTTTGGCACGACAATATTCTCAAATTTTGTTCCTGTTTTTGGATCTTGTTGCCATGGTCTTTTGCCGGAGAGGAGTTCGCCGGAGAGGAGGAGGAGGAGGTCGCCGGAGAGGAGGAAGGAGAAACCATGAGGGGATGGGAGGAGCTCACCGGAGAGGAGGGAGGAGGAGCTCACCGGAGAGGAGGGAGGAGGAGCTCATCGGAGAGGAGGGAGGAGGAGCTCACCGGAGAGGAGGGAGGATACTAATGGCGCACCATGGTCAGGTGCGCCATTAGTAACTTTTTTTT
>NC_041389.1:111033564-111044945 GCF_002162155.2 Triticum dicoccoides | reverse complement strand
CATGAGGGGAGGGGAGGGGAGGGGATGGGAGGATCGAGGAGGAGGTCGCCGGAGAGGAGGAGGAGGGAGGAGGAGGTCGCCGGAGAGGAGGAGGAGGTCACCGGAGAGGAGAAGTATGGTGGAGGAGAGAAGGGAAGATGGAGTGGAGGAGAGGAGGAGATGGAGTGTAGGAGAGGTGGAATGAAGAGATAAGGAGGAGAGGACCACGACCAGCCATATATACGGCATACTAATTTTTTTGATTTATTTTTTTGATTTATTTTGAATTTTGAAGGCGGGAAGATACTAATGGCGCACCATGGGCAGGTGCGCCATTAGTAATTTTTTTTGACTTATTTTGAATTTTGAAGGAGGGAAGATACTAATGGCGCACCATGGGCAGGTGCGCCATTAGTAACTTTTTTTTTTATTTTTTTCACTTATTTTGAATTTTGAAGGCGGGAAGATAGTAATGGCGCACCATGGGTAGGTGCGCCATTAGTAAGTTTGAATTTTTTTGAATTTTTTTGCCTCTCCAGATCTTAAAAGCCCCGTATCTTTTTTTCTGTTAGGTTTTTGAGGATTTTAAAAATGTTTAACGGGGTTCCCCCGGTTAAATTTGGATGTAACTTTTCGAGTAGATGATTTTTCATATAAAAAACTTTTTCATCCGAGTTAGTATGCAAAAGTTATGCCCATTTTTACAAATTCTCGCGAGATTTTGCAAATGAAGTCAAAATTCATATTTGCAAATTTTCCCAACAACTAGGCCACATATCACATGGGAAACTTATTTTGTTTTCTTTTTTTGACATTTTTATTATTTTCTTTTATTTTATTTTAAAACTGAAAAGGCGATCCACCGGGGGGGGGTGCATTCGGTGGAAGTGGTGGCCAAGTTACTAATGGCGCACCGTGGCATGGTGCGCCATTCCTAGTTCAACTAGTAATGGCGCACCACCCCCACGGTGCGCCATTAGTAGTTTTGAAAAAAAATCAAAAAAAAGTTTTAAATTTTTTTTACTAATGGCGCACCGTGGGAGTGGTGCGCCATTACTACTAGTTCAACTAGTAATGGCGCACCACTCCCACGGTGCGCCATTAGTAGTTTTGAACAAAATTTTAAAAAAAATATTTTTACTAATGGCGCACCGTGGATGTGGTGCGCCATTAGTATTTGGACACTAATGGCGTACCAACACATGGTGCACCATTAGTATATAGTAATGGCGCACCACATGTCTGGTGCACCATTAGTGTCAATTCCATCTATAGCCCTTTTCCTAGTAGTGATCGGGTCAACCTCGACAGCGACTCCACCGCGTCGTCGGATCCGCGAGCTCGTCGCGATCAGAGCGAAGTTCTTCAAGAACGGCATCAAGAAGACGCTCGTACCCGCATCGAGCGCCAAAGAGAAGCGCGGTGTCAGTCCGACCAGCGCGCTGGGCCCGCTGTCGACATGCATGCACCAGGGGAACCAGGTGACTTGCCATACGCGGTAGGTTGCCCTGCATTTACCCGTGAGCTGCGGCAAGTCCAGTGGCCCAGTACCAAGAACTTCAAGCCAGACGTACCCGAGAAGTACGACGGCAGGATACATCCGTCGGAGTTCCTCAGCGTCTACACCATCGCGGTGCAGGCGGCCGGGGGGCGCGACGAGAAGATCCTCGCCAACTACTTCCCGCTGGTGCTCAAGCCCAACGTCAGATCGTGGCTCATGCACTTGCCGGACGACTCCATCTCCTCATGGGCGGATCTGTGCCATCAGTTTGTCGGCGCCTTCACAGGCGGCCACAAACCCCATGGCCAAGAAAGCGATCTTCATCTGCTCGCCCAGAAGGAAGGAGAACCCCTTCGCAAGTACATTCAGAGATTTAGCCAAGTACAGCGCAACATCCCAGACGTCCACCCTGCCGCGGTCATCAGCGCGTTTCATCAGAACATGCGAAACCGCAGGATGAGGGAGGAGATGGCGATTCGCAAGATTAGAGATGTCAGTGAGCTATATGCCCTGGCCGACAAGTGCGCATGTGCTGAAGAGGGGAGGAAACTCCCCGGAGAGAATGCAGGAGCAGAAGGGTCTGACAGCGAGGATGCCGCCCCGGCAAGGAAAAACCGGCGACGGAACAACAGAAAGAGGAAAGCAAAAGATGTGCTAGTCGTCGAGCAGTCCGGCAACGGAGGCGGCGCCGAGAAGGCCAAAGCTAACGACTCCGGCGAGGCCGTGGTGGCCGCCGACAAGCAGGACGGCTCCGGCAAGCAGTACTGCAAGATCCACCGCACCAAGGGCCATGATCTCCAGACCTGCAAGAAAGTTGAGCAGCTTGTAGAACTGCAGAAGGCTGAATACGAGCGGTGCGACAAGGAGAAGGCCCAAGAAGGTGGTGGAGGATCCGGCAAGAAGCGTCCCGGCCGGGGGGGGCCGCGGCAAGGCCAAGCAGCGGCAAGGAGACAGGCCTCCCCCCGGCCGCGACAAGGATGAAGATGAAGACGAAGATGAAGAGATGGATGAGGATGAGGCCGACGAGCAGGAGTTTCAGAAAGGCAACAGAGGTTTTGTGCGTCGACGGCGGTGCTTCTCTGCATACCTCGCACCGCCAGCTCAAACAGTGGGTGCGGGAAGTTAATGCAGCAGAACCGTCAGTTGAGTAGCGCAAGCCTCTGAAGTGGTCCAGCACGCCCATCACCTTCATGTTGAGGATCACCCTGATCGCATAACTGCGGTCGGGTGCTTGCCGATGTTGGTTTCTCCAACTATCCACAACCTCAAGGTCACAAAGATGCTGGTTGACGGCGGGGCCGGCTTAAATCTGATCTCCTCCGCGGTACTCCAGAAGCTCCAGATCCCCGACAGCGAGCTCGAAGAGACCGGCACTTTCCAAGGAATCAACCCAGGAAGGAGCAAGCCGAAGGGGAAGATCACGTTGCCGGTAACATTCGGCAGCGAGCTAAACTTCAGGACTGAGAGGGTCACGTTTGACGTTGCTGATTTCCCATTTCCCTACAATGGGATACTCGGTCGTCCAGCACTCACCAAGTTCATGGCAGCCTCTCACTATGCTTACAACGTACTCAAGATGCCCGGTCCGATAAGTGTCATTTCTGTCCATGGCGACAAGAAGGATGCTCTTATCTGTACCGACAAGATCTACCGGGAAGCAGCAGCCGCAGCAGAACGCAAACCACTTGCCGCTGAAGCTCCCGGGGGGAAGAAGAAGACCAAGTCCGGCAAGAGCAGCTCTGATGCCCACTCCGGCAAGCGCACCTCTTCGGAGTGCTGCGCTACCGTCGAGGACGCACCATCGAGCTCCACCGGCAAGTGCAAGAAGGCAAAGACAGCTTCACCAGAGACCAAGAAAGTGGCCGCCAAGGAGGACGGCACTGGTGGTACCTTCACCATCAGTGCCACGCTTGACCCTAAATAGGAAAGCGCGCTCGTTGCTTTCCTGCGGGCGAATGTCGACGTGTTTGCATGGCAACCGTCCGATATCCCCGGTGTTCCCAGGAAAGTAATTGAGCACCACCTTGCCGTCTGTCCTCACGCGCGGCCCGTTAAGCAGAAAGTTAGGAAACAAGCAGTGGAGCGTCAAGAATTCATTGCAGAAGAGATCAAGAAATTGGAAGCAGCAGGCCTTGTAAGAGGAGTAATCCATCCAACGTGGCTGGCCAATCCTGTAGTCGTGCGCAAGGCAAACGGGAAATGGAGGCTTTGTATTGACTTCATGATGTTAATAAAGCTTGTCCCAAAGACCCATTTCCCTTGCCGCGCATTGACCAGATCGTTGACTCCACGGCCAGATGTGATCTACTATCATTTCTTGATGCATATTCAGGGTATCATCAGATCTTCATGGAAGAAGAAGATGAGGAGAAAACCGCATTCATTACTCCATTTGGCACATACTGCTTTGTACGAATGCCTTTCGGATTAAAGAATGCTGGTTCAACATTTGCAAGGGTAGTCCACGAAGCTTTTGAGCCACAGTTGCACAGAAATGTGGAAGCTTACATGGATGACATAGTGGTCAAGAGCAAGGACAGAGCAACTCTGATCCAGGATTTGGACGAGACCTTTGCAAATCTGCGCAAGATCAATCTCAAGTTGAACCCCGAGAAGTGTGTGTTTGGGGTCCCTTCTGGCAAGCTTCTCGGGTTCTTTGTATCTCAGCGGGGGATTGAAGCCAATCCCGACAAGATCAAGGCCATTGAGCAGATCGAAGCACCAAAGTGCGTCAAGGATGTGCGAAGGCTTGCCGGCTGTGTAGCTGCTCTCAGCAGGTTCATCTCTAAGTCCGCGGAGCGCGCCCTGCCATTTTTCAAAATTTTGAAAAAGGCAGGTCCAATGAAATGGACTCCGGAAGCAGAGGCCGTGCTCCAGGATTTGAAGAGATACCTGTCCTCCACTCCAATACTTGTCGCACCTAAGCCACAAGAGAAGTTGCTGCTGTATCTAGCGGCAACCAATCAAGTGGTTAGTGCTGCGTTAGTGGTGGAGAGGGAGGCGGATGATGAGCCAGTGGCCGCAGCAAGCACATCCAGCGACAAGCAGGGGGCTTCTCCGACAAGCTCTAGTCCCGACAAGGATGAATCAGCACAGCCACAAGAGGAAAAACAGAAGAAAATGGTGCAGCGCCCAGTTTATTTTGTCAGTTCCCTTCTGCAGGGGGCTAGGTCAAGGTACTCTGGTGTGCAGAAATTGCTTTTCGGCCTTCTCATGGCCTCGAGGAAGCTGCGTCATTATTTGCAAGCACAAGAGATCACAGTTATCACTCGCTTTCCGTTGAAGAGGATATTGCAAAATCCAGAAGCAACAGGCAGGATTGTCGAGTGGGCACTGGAACTATCAAGCTTTGGCCTCAAGTTTGAGAGTACCTCAAATATCCAGAGCTGAGCATTGGCAGAATTCACAGCGCAATGGACGCCAACACCTGATGAAGAAATTCTGGAAACGAGAATCCCCATCAAGGAGGCAAACAAAGAATGGGTCATGTACTTTGATGGTGCCTTCTCACTGCAAGGCGCCGGTGCGGGCGTGTTGCTTGTCGCACCCACCGGAGAGCACCTCAAGTACGTGGTCCAGATGCACTTTCCCAAGGAGCAAGCAACAAACAATACTGCAGAGTATGAAGGTTTGCTTGCCGGACTCAGGATCGCTGCAGACCTTGGGATCAAGAAACTCATTGTCAGGGGTGACTCACAACTTGTCGTCCGCCAAGTAAACAAAGATTATCAGAGTCCGTTGATGGAAGCTTACATTGACGAAGTGAGAAAGTTGGAAGAGCATTTTGACGGCCTGCAGATGGAACACGTTCCGAGAGCCCAAAATGACATTGCAGACGGCCTGTCAAAATGCGCCGCACTCAAGTTACCTGTGGAACCAGGAATTTTTGTGCTCAAGCTCACTCAACCATCTGTAACACCGTCGATGGACAGAGCAAGAAGAGGAAGTTGGTTTCTGGTGACTATTTTCCGGCAGAGCTCCCCGAAGCTGCCGCCAAGAAGGTCCCCAAAATCAACACAAAGAGTGCTGAGGGGCAGTCTGCTCCGACAAGCCCTAGGGTTTGTTCCGTTGAAGCAGACGCCCCCGACAAGTCTTGCTCCGGCAAGCTTGCCGGGGAACATCATGCTCCGGCTGAACCGCAGATTCTTGCCGTAGAAGCGGATGTTCCCGCAGCAGCATATGTGCCTTTAGTCCTTGTTGTCGAGCCACAAGCTCTAGCATGGGCACAGCAGATTGTCCGTTTCCTTCAAACAGGAGAACTTCCCGAAGAGCAAGAAGAAGCGGAGAGAGTAGCCTGACAATCAAGTATGTACCAGTTTGTCGATGACATACTGTACAGAAGAAGATTCAACGGAGTGAAATTGAAGTGCATTCCCCGGGAAGATGGACAGGAACTGTTGGCGGAGATACATGGAGGCATATGTGGCCACCACATTGGCGCAAGAGCACTTGCCGGCAAGGCATTCCGGCAAGGTTTCTTCTGGCCGATAGCCCTCCAGGATGCAACTGCACAAGTAACCAAGTGTGAAGCGTGCCAGTTCCACTCCAAGCAGATACACCAACCAGCTCAAGCTCTCCAGACGATCCCTTTATCCTGGCCATTTTCGGTCTGGGGGCTCGACATCCTCGGCCCCTTTCCCCGAGCTGTTGGGGGCTTTGAGTACTTGTACGTTGCAATCGACAAGTTCACAAAGTGGCCGGAAGTGGAAGCAGTGAGGAAGGTGACGGCACAGTCAGCAGTCAAGTCCTTTAGGTCGATTGTTTGCCGTTTCGGGGTCCCTAACAGGATCATCACAGACAATGGCACACAATTCACGAGCCGCACGTTCATGCAATACGTCCAAGATCTTGGCGCCAAGATCTGCTTCGCTTCTGTTGCTCACCCAAGAAGCAACGGTCAAGCGGAGAGGGCGAACGCTGAAGTGTTGCGCGGGCTCAAGACCAGAACTTTCGACAGGCTGCACAGGTGCGGAAAGAACTGGATTGAGGAGCTGCCGGTGGTTCTTTGGTCGATCAGGACAACGCCAAATCGAGCCACTGGCCAGACACCTTTTGCTCTTGTCTACGGAGCAGAAGCAGTTCTCCCCACGGAACTCGTATACGGATCGCCTCGAGTGCTCGCTTATGATGATCTTGAGCAAGAGCGGCTGCGACAAGATGACGCGCTGCTCCTTGAGGAAGATCGTCTTCAGGCTGCTGTACGAGCTGCTCGATACTAGCAAGCTTTGCGCCACTATCATAGCCGCAAAGTTAATGCCCGAAGTCTCGAGGAAGGCGACCTTGTTCTTCGGCGCGTTCAATCCGCCAAGAATTCCAACAAGTTGACGCCGAAGTGGGAAGGCCCTTATCGGGTGAAACGAGTCACTAGGCCTGGCGTTGTCCGCCTTGAGACCGAAGATGGCTTTCCGGTGAGCAACTCTTGGAACATAGAGCAACTTTGAAAGTTTTACCCATAAGGCGCGGTTGCCGGAACCTGCTGTTCCGGCAACCACCTTTTGTACAAGCCTTGCCGCTGTTGCATGTAACCCTTTGTACAAAGCCAGGCGCAGATCCCGTGCATAAATAAAGATCACATGCTCTGCAAACGTTGTCAAATTTCATGCTTTCTTTCTTTTGCATGTATTATCTGACACTTTGTGCAGCTCTTGCCCCCGGTAAGCAATAACGAGCCTTAAGGCTCCATATCGTTATTTTCTCTTCTTTCTTTTCCTCAAAAAGAAGGTTCCTTCACCCACAAGTTCACCGGGGGGGGGGGAAGAAGGACATAATGGTGTGGACCAGGCGTCGTTCAAAAAAGTATAGCCTTTCCGGGACACAGACGACAGAAAAGATAAGTTGCCAAAGTTTGAGCACAGCTAGTTTTGAGATTTTTCTTTAAGTTATTCTCCTTGAACGACCGTGCTTTGTATAGAAAACCTGTGTGCGGAGGAACCAACTCGTAGCTAGTTGCGCCCTTACCTTGTTTCGATTCCGCTCAACAACGTAAGTGTGCTGCGACTAGTTCCGACAAGGTTTCTTGCCGGAGGCAACACCGCCAGCAGGCTACTGATGTTCCGCACTCAGCGCTCGCGGCAAGGGTGCCTGCGCCGGCAAGTTCCCTAAAAGCGTAGGGTAAAAACATACAAAGGAGGGAATCAAGTAAAGGAAATAACATAGCAAGTACTACCTAGAATAAAGTTATATTACAATAATAACTTGCCGCGCTCTAATGGATTGTTCCCGTAACATGTCTAGCAGCGGCAAGAAAAAGGAGAGAACATGCGTCCTAATCTACGCGGTCGCCGTCAACCCTCTTGACTTCATTCACCTTGTCCACAATGGGTGCGACAAGGGCTTTGAGCTCTTCAAGATCAGCACCCGCCGGCAGCTTCTTAAGGACGTTGGTGAGGTTGAGGCCCGGATTGCGGAAGAGCACCTTCACCAACACCTTCTCCAAGACTCTGGCGCAGATTGCGCGCGACTCGTCAGCCAGCTGCTTTGGGATCCTTTCCCGGAGCTGCTGGAGAGCCGTCACCACGCCCTTGAAGAGCAGAGTAAGCTTGGCGCTGGGCTGGAGGTTCTCGTCGGAGGAGTACCCGAAGCCCGCCAAGTCCAGTTGCGCCAGCTCCTTGTCGATGGTTGCAGCAATATTGACGAGGCCCTCCGTTCAAAGCTCCACCGTAGCCCTGAAGGTGTTTTGAGTCTCGGCGGCCCTCGTCAGCAGCTCCTCGTTGTCCTTGATCTCTTTCTTCAAGTCATCCTCTCGCTTCTTGGCGCCGTCCAGCGTCTCAGTCAACGTGACCAGCTTCAGCTCCAGATCAGCATTTGAGTCCTTGACGGCGTTCAGTTCCTTGACCTTATCGGCGAGTTGAACTTGCAGATCGCCATGAGCAAGGGCAACCTTCTCGCGTTCGCGCTGGAGTGCGGCAAGCTCCTCATCCTTCCCTTTCAAATCAGCCTCCAGCTGCGTCATCTTCACCTCCAATTCCTTCTTGGCGGCCTCGGCAGCTGCGGCAGCATCCTTCGCTTCCTTGAGCGCCCCGCCAAGTGATTGCTCACGTGCGGCGAGCTCCTCCTCGTAGCTGTCCAGATTGACTTTCCGCTGTGTCATTTCACCTTCCCGGGTGGACATCTCTTCAGCGGCAAGCCTCTGTTGCTCCTCAGCTTCTGCCTTCTCGAGGAGGAAGGCCTTCTGCGCCGCGACAAGCTGCGCCCTCTCCTCCGCAATGGACTGGAGGGCCTCTTGCTTGCGGCTCTGGAGCTCCTCCGCATGCTTCTCTATGTTAACTCCCGCCTGCGCGATAAGCGCTTCCCGGGACTCTAGTTTCGCTTGTCGGGCGCGGTAGAGCGACACCAACTTCCGGAGCAGCTGCTCATCTTCGGACTCGCCACTGCTGCTGCTTGGCGCGTCAACCACTGTCAGCCCAGCAGAGGCGAGTACTTCTCTGTCAAATTCCTCTCCTTCGACCGGCGCCCTGGAGCTCGACGCCCAGGGAAGCCTGATGAAGACACCCTCGGCGGCCTTCAAGTAGGCGCCGGGCTGGGGCTCTTCGGAGCCCGGTGCGGCATCAGCGGCGGAGGGGTCGGTGTTCGGTGTAGCGCCTTGCGCTCCTGCGCCCTCCGGGTCGTCAGTGCGATCGCCGAACCCCTCGCCTGCTCCTGCGCCAGCAGCCTTGGCGGCCTCTTCGCCGGCGGGATCGTCAACGCCGGCCTCTTCCTCGGTGGCGGCGGCATCATCAGTGTTGCCGCGTGCATCCTCCTCGCTGGTGGCCTCAGTTTCCATCGGCTCCATCGAGGGAGGATCTGAAGACAGGGAGAGGGAGGAAAATTCAAGCAAATATCCAAAAAATAAAGAAAATCAGAAGAAGAAAAACCCAAGGGAAGATTTCCGACAAGGAGGGTTACCTATGCTGGGCTCTGTGATCATGGGCTCCACCACCGAAGGATCGCTGGTCCCGTCCCTCGCCGGGGAACTGCCCCTTGCCGGGGACCGCACCCTTGCCGGAGAGCGCTCCCTTGCCGGAGAATCGCCCCTTGGCGGCGTAGTTGAAGCAGATTGCACCTTCGGAGCGGCTTCTGGTTGCTCCTGATGGGCCTGTTCTGCTCCTACACAAGCAAGACAACAATCAAGATATCAGCAAAGAAAGAGCACCCATGCGCCCCCCACAGCGGGAAGTGAACAAATACTTACGCTGGGGGCTGCTTCGAGGAGGGATTGCCGGGTCCGTCAAGGTGGTCTCGGACGCGTCCTCTATCATCATAGCAGGATCGTCCTCGACGATAACCACGGGGACCTTGGCCCTCTTCGCCGCTCTCTCGGCCAGTGTCCTGAAATGGATCGAGGTTCAGAGGGAAGGAGATCAAACACAAGACAAGAAACAGCAAAAATCGAAGAAATACAAGTACAACAAGGAGAAAGTCTTACTCCTCCTCCTCTTCTTCCTCCTCGTCGGAGCTCAGCGCGGAGAGGTCGAAGTCCGGTACTCTTTCAGCGTGACAAAGCAGAGGAGTGGGCTCCCTTGGACGCTTGGCGGGAGCTGCGGCAGGATCAGGTGTGGTGGCTCGGGAAGACCCCGCCCCAGTTGCCGGCACGGCTTGAGATGCTCCCGTGGCAACTGTGCTTGCCGCGGTGGAGCGTGTCCCACGGCGCTGCGGCTGTTGGCCTGCCTGCCGCCCTGCTGTATCTCCAGTCCTACGGAGGCGCCTTCTTGGTTGAGCTGGGGGCTGCGCTGGGGGCTCCGCCCGCGGCAAGCTGCTCGAAGACGGCTGGCCGCTCGCGCCCTCGGCGGGCTCGCTTGCTTCGGCTTCGGGCTCTCCTTCACCAACGACCTCCATGCGAAGGTCCTCTCGGTCGGCAAGGCTTGCCGCCTCGGCCGCCTCTGCCTCCTCCAACGTGAAACCGAACTTGCCCGCGGCGGCGGCCGCCGCCGCCTCTTCAGCCCTGGTGGCGATGTACCGCATCTCGTCATTGGTGGTGTCGCAGGTGAGGAGCCTCTGCTCGTCGGCACGGACTGCTACCTCTACCAAGCCGTCGAAGAATTGCCACACGATGTCGTTGGAGGGCTCCCGCCAAGTTGGGATAACCCCGTGCGAGTCGCACTCCGGCATCATTGCGCGGATGCGATCAAGCTGGGAGTTGTTGCATAGCGGGATGACACCCTGCGGCAGCCTGAACCACTCCGGATGGTTGGCGTCGTGCTTGAACAGTTCCTTGAGCATCCCATCCAACTCCAAGACAGTGAAGTTGAAATTGAGGCCTGGGCGCAGCCTCATGATATCCGCCAGGCCGCCAAACAGCCAGGCGGGCCTCCCCCTCTCCTGCAGGGGGGCGATGCGGCGGCGGAGAAAGTCCGCGCCAACGGCCCCTACAGTAAGCCCGGCAAGCCTGAGCCGCAGAATCCGGGTGGTGGCGATCTTCAGCTTAGCATCGTCCGCCGCCAGGGCGCTCCAGTCGCCGCCGCGCACTACTCGGGTTTGGCGCAAATTGGTGAATGGCTGCGGATTTGCGTCAACAATTCAACACCATTCAGCCCTCCACTCGTCCCACTTGCTGCGGAGCTCCCCCTCCAGATAGACTTCCTTCTTGCCTACCCTCGAGACCCAGGCGATCCCACCAGACAAGGGCTCTCCTTTCTCGACCCGGGGGATGAAATAGTGGCGGAAAAGGGCAACATTGGGGTGGATTCCGACGAAGTTCTCGCAAAGATGCGCAAAAACCGCCATTGTCAGAACGTCGTTGGGGGTGAAATCAAGGAGATGGAGCCCGTATGTGTTCATGACGTCGCAGAAGAAATCAGAAAAGGGCGGGCAGAGCCCGCAGTAGAAGAAGAATGGGAAGAAGTAGTACCCTTTTGGGCACCGCTTTGAAGTAGAAGCTTCGGCGGAGAGTACCTGCGTGCGCGGATCCGCCCGCGTCTCCGTC
>NC_041389.1:111003446-111033264 GCF_002162155.2 Triticum dicoccoides | reverse complement strand
GGCCGACTTCACGCCCTTCCCGGTCTTCGGAGCCATAGCGGAGGCGGTGGGGGAGGGCGAGGGCATTGGCGGCGACGGCTGCGACGGGCGGCGGAGCGCTGCTCTCTTTCGGCTTCAGAAGCGGAGGAGAACGGCGGAGCTTTCTGAGGAAGGAACCGCAAATGGCGAAGGTGGGGAACGGCCGCTATTTCCCCTGCTTATAAAGAGGAGAGGCGAACGTTACGCCTTTTTTCGATTAAAGAATCACCCACGATCTCTCCCACAATGCCGCGTTCGACGCCTGCCGTTACGGGAGGGCGCGGTGGATACGGAGTTAGATTTGGTGTGGACCCAGGCCGCATGTGCCCGTGCCCTATTTTGGGCCTGGCCCAACAGTGCTCGGCACCGTGTGTGGCCCAGGCCCGGGGGCTCCTGTCGGTGTACTAAAGTAGGGGTACCTTAGTATCCCGAACTTGTGCACAGGCAGTCGCAGCGCCCCGCGGCAAGGCTTGCCGGACGTCCACCAAGATCCTCCGTAGCTCTCATTGGTGCCATTCAAGAACAAAGTGCTTTTGACTAAAAACACAACGCCCCCGCAAGAGGAGATTGCCGGGAAGGACAAGGCCCCGGCAAGAGGAGCTTGCCGGGAAGGCCAACCAAGGCATTTCAAGAAACTTGCCGCGACGCGCCGCGCGTCCCGGCAAGACCCGGCGAGCGACAAGCTTCCGGGAGCGACAAGACAACGACCGTGGCAAGGCGCTTGCCGCGGCGAAGCCACCACTCTGTGCCTACGCTCCAGCGCATCCGTCGACGTGTCGCCGCAGGACCGTTCCAGGCACACGTGGCGGGAAGCTGTGCAGCCAAGCGGTGCGAGGTGGCGAGTGGAGATGACGAGAAGGCCATCGTGGCAAGCGGTGGCGCCCCAAACGGTCGTTTTCTGCACTGTTTGGGCGACCGGACGGGCATTAAATGCCCTTGTCCCCTGCCGTCAGAGTTAGGTAGGGTACGCTGTAGTAGCAGTTGTACCAACCCCCCCCCCCCTTTTCTACATTTTTACCCCCGACTGCGTTGCCACCTGTCGGTGACCCCTTTAGCCTATAAAAGGAGGCCCATGCGCAACGTAGAGGGGGTTCGACGCTTTCGAAACCACAGAACGTTCACGCTCTTGAACAAAATACAAACACAAAAGCAGCAGTAGGAGTTTCATCTCTCCGGAGAGCTCCGAAGCTGGGTAAAAATCCCTCGCGTGCCTCGCCTCGATCTGCTTCGTGCGCCCTCCGCTCCCTGCCGGACCGAAAAGGGGCCCTGCCCCATAGGTGTTCGTTTCCCACGACACCTTGCATATTGAAGTTCATCACGAAGCTCTTGTAGCTACGTGGGAGCGACTGGAGGATTCTATCGACCACCGCGTCATCCGGGAGATTAACTCCCAGCTGAGATAAGCGGTTGTGCAACCCAGACATTTTGAGTATGTGCTCGTTGACAGAACCATTCTCCTCCATCTTACAACTGTAGAACTTGTCGGAGACTTCATATCTCTCGACCCGAGCGTGAGCTTGGAAAACCATTTTCAGCTCTTGGAACATCTCATATGCTCCGTGCTACTCAAAACGCTTTTGGAGCCTCGGTTCTACGCTGTAAAGCATGCCGCACTAAACCAGGGAGTAATCATCACTACGCGACTGCCAGGCGTTCATAACGTCTTGAGTTGCTAGGAAAATGGGTGCTTAACCTAGCGGTGCATCTAGGACATATGCTTTCTTGGCAGCTATGAGGATGGTCCTCAAGTTCCGGAACCAGTCCGTATAGTTGCTGCAAACGTCTTTCAGCTTGGTTTTCTCTAGGAACGCGTTGAAGTTGAGGGCAACATTAGCGTGGGCCATTTGATCTACAAGACATATTGCAAAGATTTTAGACTGAGTTCATGATAATTAAGTTCATCTAATCAAATTATATAATGAACTCCCACTCCGATAGACATCCCTCTAGTCATCTAAGTGATCCATGATCCGAGTCAACTAGGCCGTGTCCGATCATCACGTGAGACGGACTAGTCATCATCGGTGAACATCTTCATGTTGATTGTATCTTCTATACGACTCATGTTCGACCTTTCGGTCTCTTGTGTTCTGAGGCCATGTCTGTACATGCTAGGCTCGTCAAGTCAACCTAAGTGTTTTGCATGCGTAAATCTAGCTTACACCCGTTGTATGTGAACATTAGAATCTATCACACCCGATCATCACGTGGTGCTTCGAGACAACGAACTTTCGCAACGGCGCACAGTTAGGGGGAACACTTTCTTGAAATTATTATAAGGGATCATCTTATTTACTACCGTCGTACTAATCAAATAAGAAGCAAAACATGATAAACATCACATGCAATCAAATAGTGACATGATATGGCCAATATCATTTTGCTCCTTTTGATCTCCATCTTCGGGGCGCCATGATCATCATCGTCATCGGCATGACACCATGATCTCCATCATCGTGTCTTCATGAAGTTATCATGCCAACGGTTACTTCTACTTCTATGGCTAACGTGTTTAGCAATAAAGTAAAGTAATTACATGGCGTTATTCAATGACACACAGGTCATACAAAAATAAAGACAACTCCTATGGCTCCTGCCGGTTGTCATATTCATCGACATGCAAGTCGTGATTCCTATTACAAGAACATGATCAATCTCATACATCACATATATTTCATCCAACACATCCTTTTGGCCATACCACATCACAAGGCATATGCTGCAAAAACAAGTTAGACGTCCTCTAATTGTTGTTGCATGTTTTTACGTGGCTGCTATAGGTTTCTAGCAAGAACGTTTCTTACCTACGCCAAAACCACAACGTGATATTCTATTTACCCTTCATAAGGACCCTTGTCATCGAATCTGATCCGACTAAAGTGGGAGAGACAGACACCCGCTAGCCACCTTATGCAACTAGTGCATGTCAGTCGGTGGAACCTGTCTCACGTAAGCGTACGTGTAAGGTCGGTCCGGGCCGCTTCATCCCACGATGCCGCCGAAACAAGATAATACTAGTAGTGGAAAGAAAATTGACAAAAACAACGCCCACAACAATCTTGTGTTCTACTCGTGCATAGAAACTACGCATAGACCTCGCTCTGATACCACTATTGGGGAACGTAGCAGAAAATAAAAAATTTCTACGCATCACCAAGATCAATTCATGGAGTCATCTAGCAACGAGAGAGAGGAGTGCATCTACATACCCTTGTAGATCGCGAGCGGAAGCATTCAAGAGAACGGGGTTGATGGAGTCGTACTCGTCATGATCCAAATCACCGATGATCCTAGCGCCGAACGGACGGCACCTCCGCGTTCAACACAAGTACGGTTGGGGAAGACGTCTCTTCCTTCTTGATCCAGCAAGGGGGATGGAGAGGTTGATGGAGATCCAGCAGCACGATGGCGTGGTGGTGGAAGTAGCGGCGATATCGGTAGGGCTTCGCCAAGCTCAGTGAGAGGGAGAGGTGTTACGGAGGGAGAGGGAGGCGCCAGGAGTAGGGGTGCGCAGCCCTCCCTCCCCCCTCTTTATATAGGGGCCCTGGGGGGGGGGGCGCGGCCCCCCTAGAGATTGAATATCAAGGGGGGCGGCGGCCAAGGGGGTGGCTTGCCCCCCAAGCCATGTGGGGCGCCCCCACCCCTAGGGTTTCCAACCCTAGGCGCAGGGGAGGCCCAAGGGGGGCGCTCCATCCCACCAGGGGCTGGTTTCCCTCCCACTTCAGCCCATTGGGGCCTCTGGGATAGGTGGCTCCACCCGGTGTACCCCTGGGACCCTTCCGGTGGTCCTGGCATAATACCGATGAACCCCGAAACTTTCCCGGTGGCCGAAACTGGACTTCCTATATACAAATCTTCACCTCCGGACCATTCTGGAACTCCTCGTGACGTCCGGGATCTCATCCGGGACTCCGAAACATTCGGGTTACCGCATACTAATATCTGTACAACGCTAGCATCACCGAACCTTAAGTGTGTAGACCCTACGGGTTCGGGAGACATGCAGACATGACCGAGACGACTCTCCGGTCAATAACCAACAGCGGGATCTGGATACCCATGTTGGCTCCCACATGCCCCTCAATGATCTCATCGAATGAACCACGATGTCAAGGATTCAAGTAATCCCGTATACAATTCCCTTTGTTAATCGGTACGTTACTTGCCCGAGATTCGATCATCGGTATCCCAATACCTCGTTCAATCTCGTTACCGGCAAGTCACTTTACTCGTACCATAATGTATGATCCCATGACCAACCACTTGGTCACATTGAGCTCATTATGATGATGCATTACCGAGTGGGCCCAGAGATACCTCTCCGTCATACGGAGTGACAAATCCCAGTCACGATTCGTGTCAACCCAACAGACACTTTCGGAGATACCTGTAGTATACCTTTATAGCCACCCAGTTACGTTGTGATAATTAGTACACCCAAAGCACTCTTACGGTATCCGGGAGTTACACGATCTCATGGTCTAAGGAAATGATACTTGACATTATAAAAGCTCTAGAAAACGAACTACACGATCTTGTGCTATGCTTAGGATTGGGTCTTGTCCATCACATTATTCTCCCAATGATGTGATCCCGTTATCAATGACGTCCAATGTCCATGGTCAGGAAACCATAACCATCTATTGATAAACGAGCTAGTCAACTAGAGGCTCACTAGGGACATGTTATGGTCTATGTATTCACACATGCATTACAATTTCCGGATAACACAATTATAGCATGAACAATAGACAATTATCATGAACAAGGAAATATAATAATAACCATTTTATTATTGCCTCTAGGGCATATTTCCAACACGAGCATGGTTGGTTGACCGATATCATTCATTACATGTTGGGCTGCCGTTTTCCGCCCTTCTCTGGAATAAACATGTACTTTATCAGAGATAAAAAAATAAGAGTACAGACGCTCCACCATGAAGTTCTAGTAGTAGTACTACTCGTACTATTGCGCTTGGCTCTTAGCCTCTTCGTGAAGTTGAACAATGATGGTACTCCGTATGTTGGGTACTACAGTGTATGCCTCTGACGATCTGACACCGAATGGACTGGTGCATGTCCACCGAGGGTAGGTTGCATTAGTCAAAAGGCGTAAGCGAGCTTCACCTTGTCCTGCAAACTTCTCCTTGTTCTGCGAGTTGACGGGACACACCAAAAAGTAGTGCTAGTCCATACTCCCTCCTTTCGGTTAATATGGCTTAATCTTTTTTGCAGGTAAATAAGAGAGCTTTATTCATATATATGTAAGCATTCTTAGGACGATCAGCCAAGACACTGGTCACTAGGAAGCGAGGTACCCCGCAAAAAAGAAGTAGGAAGCGAGGTGTTTCATCAAGCCAGCTCTCGGCCACATTCAAAGTGCAGCAAGCACGGTTCGCAAGAAGATGCGCCGCAAGGTTTGCTGACCTGTTTACATGCTGAATAACAAAAAAATAGGAAATATTACCGAGCACTACTATTTGTAACAGGATATGAGCCAGAATTTAGCGAGAATTGTGGCGAGTGTTCCATGCAATCAACTTCCATTATCACAAGCGAGAACCCTTGAAGAGAACCAAATGTGTTGAATATTGCTTTATCACATTTTAAAATTATAATAAGAGTGCAGACGCTCCTCCATCCGGTTCGTAGTACAAGTATAGTACATATCTTTCTAGACTATAGTAGTAGTACTAGTACTAGTAAACTTTGCGCTTGGCTGTTAGCCTATTCTGGAAGTCGAACAATAATAGCACTAGTAGTGTAGTGTATGCTTCTGGCAATCTGACACCGAATTAACTGTTGCACGTCCACCGCCTGAGCGAGGGAGAGCTTGCATTAGTCAAAAGTTTCTCCTTGTCCTGTGAGCCACCGCGCGCAAGCTTCTCCCGTCCTGCAACCTTCTCCTTGTTCGGCAAGTTGATGGGACACAGCAAAGTAATGCTAGTCCATACTGCCTCCTCTCTGGTTAATATGGCTTAATTTCAAACGAGATAAATACACTGTCTGTCACTGTATATTTGTAAAAATACGGTCAGTGGACTTCATAATATGCTCAACGCGCTCAATATATATATATATATATATATATATATATATATATATATATATATATATATATATATATATATATATTCCGGTGTTTATACGGTCACTAGCTCACCCTGACTGAGTATGTGTGTGCATGCACGTGTAGGTTGATCACTTGTGCGTGACCGTGTGTGTTCCACCGTGTGCTCGGACATGCATGCATTAGGGCGTCGCGCGCGTTTTTTCATCTGTGTGTACGTGTGACTGTTGCATACACGTAGGGGGAGTACGTGTAGGGGCCACTAAGGAGCAGTCAAATCACACAGTAAGTTAGCCGGAAGAAGCAACCATCATTTCACTCTTGAATGACACGTACACAATATAAAATGGTTGATATGGAGAGAAAAAGAAAACCACTATATATACACTAGCAGGAGACTAAGCTACAAGCCTGCTTGCTTAGGTTGCTCTCTTCAAAAGCATAGAACGATGGGCCTGATCCCGCAGCTGGGGGAAGGGAACAATGTTCTGCGTAGACGCGGTCGACATCGGCGAGGGAGAAAACCCACAGTCGATGCGTCCCAATCGGGGGTCACCGCGGTATAGGCCGATGCCGCATCCCAACCGCCCTTCTAGCTACAGCCCGACGTCCCAGGTAGTCCATCTTCCTATTGGAGCCGGCTTGCTCCACTGCCGTAGCTCCATCTCCATGTCGATCTTTCTCTACTTCTACCGGCTTCTACTTGTGATGAGTTTATGTTTCATGAACTAGTGCCAATACTATTATTCTAATCACACTTCTTCAATATCTTTGCCATCAGGGATGCTCAGGTCGATTTTAGTGGAACTGCACAAAAGCATCTATGATCCGAGGGTGCCAACCGTCTTTCCTTCGACAGGTTCTACCTGGCCAGGAAATTAAATCATGTTTAGGGTTTAGGTTTTAAGTCGTAGTGACCCCATCAGTAGTTTTTCTTTCGTACATGCTCTCACAACTTTTTTCTTTAGTTGTGAAGTAAATATTGGCTATGATCTGTGAATCATTGAGATGCATCAGCATGCATGTTAGTTTTCCTTTGTATTTGATGGAATGTTGTAACGGGGCAACCTTGGAATAGGAATGAAAATGGAGTGGAAAGTTTCCGTTTTTCCGGAGAAAAAATGGAAACGGAGAGAAACCAATGTTTCGTTTCATTGGGTCGCGCCATCGAGCAAAACCAACGTTTAAATCACGTCTGTCGTATTTGTGTCTCACCCTCCTCCACGGCTCGACCCCACACGGTCGCTCGGCATGCCACTCACTGCAAACCGAGTATACCATAACTTTCCAGCCTGCTTGTCGATGGATCGCGCCATGGATTACTAGCACTACTGGAAGAGATTGACGAGTTGGGGGAGGACAGCTAGCTGTAGCACGGACTCCCAAGAACTTTTTACATGCATGTTGTAGCCGGATATTGCGACCTTTGAATGCGGAGCAGCCGCATGCACCCGGAAGCGGCGTGGGCGATGTTCTCTCGGCCGGCGCGCCGCTTCAATGCCGGCGCCAGTGAGAGGTCGCGTCCGCTCTGGACGGGCATGAATGCGGCACTGACCGTTTCGGGAGGGGAGCACACACGGGTGATGAAGAGGGTTCGGGTTGGTCAGGACCGGCCGTGGCAGCGGTCTGGACGTGCGCAAACAAGAGATGTTGTACGTTAATATTTCTACCTATATAATTAACAACGTAAATAATGTGCTAGTTGGACAAATATGATTGGAGATGGAGATGGAAATGGAATTTTATGTAAACACAGATATGCATGTCTATGTCTATGTGTGTGTGCGTGACGACTCTCGCGACCTGGAAGCGGGGGCGTGTTCTTGATCAAGTTTTCATTCTTGGTATGTTAGAAAATCAGTTTGTCTAATTCACATCTAGATGTTATTTAAGGATATCACATCTAAGCTCCCACAAGTATATAATGTAGCAACAAGAAACAAAAAAACTAGGACAAAAAAATAGACCACAAACAGAGTGGACATCAACTTAGATGTGACATAACTATGTCACATCTAGATGTGTCCTAGATAGACCCTTAAAAAATTGTCCGCCAGTTTTCGTTTCTTCTTTCCGAGAATGCGCGTATTCTATTTAAAACCACTGCTATGGAGAGATTTCTTTAATCCATTATAGCCTCTTGTTTGATAGAGTTTTTCGCGTCTCGCTCTCTCACCCTCTCCATACCAAAACAAGATGACAGTGTCCACTCTATCTCTCTCCTCACCGGTGGTCACAGATCCGGTCGAATCCCGTCCGCTGCGGGAGGTGAGGAGGTGCAGCATTGACGTTGTCGCCGTCGACGACGGAGGAAGCCGATGCGCACCGTCCTCTCAGAGCCGGCGCTGGCACGGACGAAGATCCTCCGCGCCCTTGTGCGCTGCCATTGTGTGGGCAGATCCCGCCTGCCCGCCTAAACGACATCTCGCCCACCTGAGGTATAACTTCTTGTACTGGTCCAGTTCCTCAGGTCGCTGCGTGCGGGTTTTCTTCTATGCGACTACTCCACAACTCCCCATGCATAGTAGCTAGGGTTCGTTGGCTGGTCCAACATCACCTACTAGTACTATTATAGAGGAAATGCCACTCGAAAAGTTTTCCAGATTTATGCCTCGGTGGAGCTATACATGTTGTTTCGACAAAAAGTACATGGTGGTTGTGCGGTCATTGTCCATATGGTGGTAGTACTATCACTGTTTAAATGAAGAAATGCTTTTTTTCCCGGGTATCCTGGTTTAGTTCCCATCTGGATAATTATGATGCTTCTGTTTGTTGGTGTACTTTTCATTAATTCTTATTGACAATTGAGATGTCGTTGCTAACCCTTTTTTATATTTTTGGAAACAGCGATGCGTGTCTCCATACCCGGGCATGTCTTCCTCAATTTTAGTGGAACTGCACAAAATTGGATGGCCATTGTTGTTCCACCTCACTGTCCTCTGCCACGTGGTTCTTCCTTCCTCGAGCTTGATTACTGAGAAGAAACAGACCATAGTGAGGATTTGTCGAACTTCATAGGTGCCTCATCCAAACTTGATGCCAAATGGATGATGCATCACCATGATGACCTATCGATGCTCATGGTTGCGCCTCATGGTTGCGTCGGCTGGTGAAGCTGATCGATTTTCAATGAAAAACAAGCTGTCTTCCATCAGTTCTCTTTGCTTGCTACGCACAAAGATGATATCCTTCATCAGTTCACGTTGGTTGCGTTGGAGACGCAGTCGTCTTTCACGTTGGTGCAATTTTACACACAATTGGCTATGAACCAAATGTTTCCTCGAAGAAGGATCGACGTTGGTACTAAGAGCATATGTTTTGTATTGATTTCTAAGCTTTCTCACAACTTTGTCTCCAGCTCCCCTGTAATTTTATTTGTCCAGCTATTAACTTTGATTTAAAAAATGGTGTGGACTAAAAACCCGGATGGACGTAGTAGCCCTCCATTTTTATTTACTCTCCATATTAGATTTGACTGAAGTCAAACTTTGTAATACTCTCAGACCTTTCCGATAATTGAAATTAAAATTCTTTATTTGTACACACTCTCACACGTTTCCGATAATTTGGTGCATGTGTGGTTGTTCACTTAAGGGAGGGTAGTGTACCACACGTGAAGGACAGGAAGTGCGACCAGGACGCGTGGGCATGGATTGTTAGTTCATCGGAAGTAGTACTAGTTTTCTTCACTGTACATTAAATAAAGAGTTTCGTTTCGTACTTACACAATTTAAAATGATTGTTATGGAGAGAATAAGAAAACCACTCCATTATATATTAGTCGTATAGACGAAAGTACTATATGGACGCAGCTCCATTGACTTAGTGCACCTGCCTTTGGGTTTATGACAGGTGGGCCCAAAATGTGGCTGGCTCATCTGTCTTACAGCCAAAAGCAGGTGCAGTGAAGGCACCGAAGCTCAGTCCGTACTACAGGTGTATATATATAAGCGGGAGCCTCAGGGCTTGTTGTTCGCTAGGGTTTGCACTCTCCACACGCTCGCCGCACTATATATATGTTACATGCTGGAGGCTCAGCGTTCATTTGCTAGGGTTTGCTACATTCACAGTCTCTCACCCCCTCTTCACCAGATCTAAACAAGATTGCGTTGGCCTCTTGTCTCTCTCTCCCCCTTGACAGCTGGTGTAGGAGGTGTCCGTATCCCGTCGCACCGGGAAGGGGAGGAGGTGCAACGTTCACTCTATCGCCTTCGGCGAGGGAGGCAATCCACTGCCGGTTGCGCTGTTCTCTTTCACCCAGTGCATGTGCGGGAGGGCCACCGATCCCTTCTTCCTTGCTGTCGTACATAGTGTGGGCAGATCCGGCCTCCCACCGCACGCCTTGCCACATCCCGATGACCCTAAGGTATAAGTTTCTTTGAAACCGTCGTTGCTCTAGCTGCATGTGGATATTTTTCGATCTGTAGTCGAATCTAGGTCTTGGTTCAAAGAGAAAAGAAGGGCGCGGTGGGCTGGAGCAAGAATCTAGGACGTGGTTCAATGAGGAAAGGAGGGGCAGAAAGTAGTATAGACTGGCTATCCAGCCGCTTTGTAGGTCGAAAAGGGGAAAAGGGGGTAACCCAGTACACACATCTGTAAGGAACCGATCTCTTTGTTGAAAAGGGAAAGAAACTGGGGGGTCGAGTAGTTTGTGCAGGACTAGATTTGCTGCCCTCACATAGGAAAAATGTTCAAAGAGAACAAATATGGGACCAACGCATATATGCTGCTTGGCTACATACTCTGCATCACCCATTTATACGTGTGGACACATATGGTGCTGGCATGTCCCATACATCTATTTTGTTGTTGTTAATCTAAGAATGCCACCGGAAAATTGAAGCAATGCCACTATTAAAAGTAAATTACATTTTTAATGAATGTTGTTTCAAGAGAATGTCTCTGTTAATATGAATCAATGCAACCGTTTTAGAAATGCTACTATCCTACTTTGTTTTCCATGCTAGATAAGTTAGATGCTTCTTTCTGTCACCGTTTGTTTCATCCTCCTTTATCGGCAAGTAATTGTTTCCTTTTTTGCCTCTGTTAAAACAGGGGTATCGATTCAACTTGTTGCTATTGCGACATTTTGCTTTGCTACTCGAAACACTTATGTTTTAAGAGTGTTTTGTGCAGTTCAACTTGAATGTCACACCGGTAACTTTGCATAATTCTAGAGGAACTGCACAAAAGGAGATCGAGATTTGTTTCCAGTCTTCATGGCGAGTTGTTTCAAATCTTGGTCTCATCCACATGATGTGGAGTGTGCTTTGAGATGTTGTGCTACTTGTTTTGGTACTATTTTAAGTAATTGTTGAATTGAAGCTATTGTATTTGCTGTCTTTTCCCATTAAGTAGTGAACAAAAATGGGACCAACCCAGACATGATGCTTGTTGCTTTGTTACAACAAATTCAGCATCACCCCCTTTATAAGCCAGTAATTGATGCCACTCTCAGAATTAACTACTGAATCTTATTTCAAAACTGCAACACTTGTTAGGGATTGGCGGGATTACCATTTTTGTGGCTGCATGATTCATCCTCCTTTCTTAGCCAGTAATTGATTCCTTTTTTGCCTCTGTTTAAACAGGGATATCTATTCAACTTGTTGCTCTTGCGACATTTTGCTTCGCTACGTGAAACACTTTGCTTGATTTCAGTGCAACTGCACAAAAGGAGATTGGATTTCCTATTGGTGTTGGCAGATGCGTATTTTATCTTGTCCATCTGATGAAAGGTCAGTACAGGCCTTCATCCACATGATTGTGCAGTGTGCTTTGAGATGTTGTGCTATTTGTATTGGTATTGTTTTAAATAAATGTTGAATTGAAGCTATCGTATTGCTGCCTTTTCCCATTAAGTAGTGAACAAAAATGGGACCAACCCAGACATGATGCTTGTTGCTTTGTTACAACAAACTCTGCATCACCCCCTTTATAAGTAGATGGAAGCACATACTATTGTTGTGCCCACTCTCCCTAGAACTATTTATGCTTTTCGTTAATCTAATGCCGCTGGTAAAATTAAGCAAGGCCACTCTCAGAATTAATTAACTATTGAATCTTAGTTCAAAACTGCAACACTTGTTAGGAATGGTACTATCCTGCTTTGTAGTTCTTTCTACATGTTTAACCAAGGTATTGTTAAGATAATGTCTCCGTTAAAATGAATCAGTTGCATTGTTTTAGAAATGGTACTTTTCTGCTTTGTCGTTCTTTATACATGTTGAAACAAGGCATTGTTAAGATAATGTCTCAGTCAATATGAATGAGTCACACTGATGGAGAATTGCTAGTCTCTTGCTTTGTTTCCCATTAAGATAAAGTAGATCAGTAGATGCTTTTCTTCTGGGAGTACAAGTCATGAACCGTTATTTCTCAGTAATTGTTTCCCTTATACCTATTGTTGCTTATACAGATATCAAAATTAAAGCTCGGTTTTATTCCGACTTCGATTTTAGTTGAACTGCACAAAAGGAGCCAATGTGTCCAAGGCAAACTGCTGCATTACTGGGTCCAGTTGGTCGTTCCACTTTGCAGAAAGAAGCAGTCACTGTTTGCGCTACATTATAGAAGGAATGACCGAGAAGCTTTACAGAGTATTATTAGACATCGGTGACATGACTAGTCTGCAGAGAGCATTGGCAATTTAATAACATGTGCATTGCCCTGGGCAAAAAGTGCCCAAACAAGTACAAGAAGCTACGACAGGTCTCCACGATCATAGGCATTACATATTTTGAATGGGAAAAGCTTGTCAAAGTTTAATCATTGATGTTAGCAAGAAGATGTTAGTTTAATATATTGGAATTGGAAAACCTTGTCAAAATTTGCTCATTGATGTTAGCTAAAAGACATGCATTTGATATTTTTGAGTGGGATGCCCTTGCTGCGAGTAGCGTCGAGTGTTTTTTCCTATTCCCGTGTTCAGTTTAGAAGTAAATAGTTACTCTACTGAGATATTCATGTGTTAAGAGTTTGTTCTGAATATTGTCTATGTAATTCCAGGCCTTGTGTTTGATTGCAAAGTTGAGCTTGGAATGTTGTGGCATGCGGCATCACGAGCTGTTCACCGTGCCTCCTGAGAATAATGCTTCGTATTGTTTTGCATGTCGATCTAATGCCAGTTATTTGCTTGTTAAGAAGATCATCCTCTTCTGTTGTTTCCGTGCTTAAGAAGTTCATCGTCTGATGTTTCATTCATAGCCTATACGACAAGTCGGGTAGGTTAGACGTGAAACCATATGATCTTCCAACCAACTCATGATATTAGGCCATGATTGGATCGTTGTTTTCCAACCAAAACCATTTGTAAAACTGACGCTTGTAAATTAAAGCAGATGGTCTCAGGCGAAGGCGCTTGGTTGGTCGATTTTGACTAGTACAATATCAGAATTACTTCACATACGATAAAAACGCTGAACGACACTCGGACGATTGCTAATCCAGCCATTAGCTACTGTTTCAGCCTTGTCGATGGATGGCATGATACGCACATCGTGCATGTATCGTCTGGTAATGTCGTCCATATAGCAGTGCTCGTAAAATATACAATGGTCTCTCAAATTACACGTGTAACCAACCGGTTTTACTTACAGACCTCGGGCCCTCGGTTTCATTACGCCTGTATTTTATGCATTGTTTCCGATGACGAGTAAATTACACTTGTATGTTAATACAGGTTTGAAATAAACCAGAGCTCCCAAGCGCGGCCTTACCGTTTCATGCCGTCTCAGTTTCTCGAAGGTGCTCATAGGTGTCCGATGATCCTGGCTTCCTGAATGAGCAGCGGGCGCTGTATCAGACCATCTGTAGGTCTCGCGAGGCCCTCTCTGTTGTCCTTCGAGTTGTTGCGCTCATCGTGGCACCGAGCATTGTTAACATAGTCAACGAACATCAGGATTCAGGAATGACTTTATTCTGACTGGATGACACTAGGGACCCACTAGGGCCATAGCAGTACTTACACAAGTGCCTCCTTATTATGTACAACTATATTTTTCTTGCTTTCTCCTGGTTTCTTGACATCACGGTCCCACACCATTGTCAACCTATGTAGTCAATATAAACAAGAGAATAGCACAAGGTGCGGCCGACAGCTGGGACCAAGTAGCTCGAGCAGTATTTGTGTTTTTGAGGCGTGAGCACTGCTGAGTTTTTCTAGGCGATGATTTTGTTGTTGTTCAGAGGAGAGCAGGGTATTAACTGGGCGGGCTGTGGCCCGTCTAGCCCAGGCCAGATATCCAGCGCAGATACTAATTTTTTCAAGATGAAAATGGCTAGCCCAGCTATAAGTTTTTTTGAGGAATACCCAGGCAAGGTCAACTTGTTATTCTCCGCCCCGCTGGGCTGCAAATCTTTCCTAGGAGGGATGCATTAGGCTTAACATGAAAATGGGCTTTAGAAATAATAAATGGGATGTAATTATAAAAACCGGATAGTAACTATTAAAAAATGCACCAAACACGAAATTAGTTTATAAAATATTATTTATGGATTTTGAAAATCTTAAATTTTCATTGTTACGCGCGCAATGTTTCGTTGGATTTTTACGTAATACAAATTTATATTTAATCTGATTAGAAATTTCGGGATAAAAATATTTCGGACCCCATCAAAATGTGGGAAATTTTATTGAATTCTGTCTTCAACGGTTGGTTGAAATTATTAATCGTTGTCCTAGCTAGAAAATGGGCTGTACTTTTAACAAACTATAAATGGGCTGTTGTAAATTCCATTAGAATTCAAAAATGGGATGTACATTCTTACAAAACGCAAATGGGCTATAAGTTCTCTGCCACACACTTGTGGGCCTACTAAGTGACGCGTCCCCTAAAAAAAAGTTGACGCGTATGCAAGGTTTTGTCAACTTATTATAGTCAACACGCGGTTCTAGGAGCAGTGGCCATTGGATGTCTATCCAACGGATGTCGTGCTTCTTCTTCAATCTCGGATATTCTTAGCTTCGGCCGCCCAAAAAATGATTCCTCCCCCTGACATCTGGGTCGCACCGTTTCGGAGGCTGACCTATGGGCCTACTAAGTTGGAGCGTACCAAGCGCTTTGTCAACTTAGTCAATATAAACGACTCTAGCTTCAGTGACCTACGATGTCCATCCAACGGCCGTAGTGCTTCTTCAACCTCTGGTCTTCTTGGTCTAGCCGCCCAAAGCAGCACCGGTCATGCCAACTGCTCCTGCCTCCCTTGGACGGCTGTGCTGCCGCGAAGGCCTCACCGCCCCCATACTACTCCCATCGCTGGCCAGGCCATCCCTCCACTCACCCACACCCCCTGTTATTCTGCGGCGACGGCTGCCTCACACCACAGCCGAACCAGTGAACCCTCGTACTCCTCTTCGCGCGGGCTTCCGCTGCTGCGTCTTCCCCGGCTCCGCGTCATCCCCTTCCTACGCCTCGCCGTCGTCCAACGCCCTGGTGCTCTCGGCGCGGCGTGGTCAACATGGTCATTGACCAACTTCCATCGGAAGAGTACTGTACATGGAGAGGCTGACAGCTGGGTTCACGGCGGCCGCAAGGAAGTGCCTCCTTATTACACGCAAAATAATTATTCCTCCACCTGATAGCAGGGACCCACCGGACGAGCCACCTTATTTCGCAAAAAAACATTTCCCCCCTGACTGCTGGGACCCATCGGACGGGCCACCGTATTTCACGAAAAAAACGTTCCCCCTGCTGTCAGCTCGGACCCACCGGAAGTGCCTCCTTATTACGCACAAAAAAATGAATACTCCCCCTGCTAGCTGGGACCCACCTTGGTGGGAGGCTGACTTGTGGGTCTATGACGACCCACAAGTGTAGGGGATCAATCGTAGTCCTTTTGGTAAGTAAGAGTGTCGAACCCAACGAGGAGCAGAAGGAAATTAAGCGGTTTTCAGTAAGGTTTTCTCTGCAAGCACTGAAATTGTAGGTGATAGATAGTTTTGTGATAAGATAAATGGTAACGAGTAAAAAGTAAATAAAGTAAATAAAGTGCAGCTAGGTGGCCCAATCCTTTATGTAGCAAAGGATAAGCCTGGACAATTTCTAATAATGAGAAAGGAGCTCCCGAGGACACATTGGGAATTATCGTCAAGCTAGTTTTCATCACGTTCATATGATTCGCGTTCGGTACTTTGATAATTTGATATGTGGGTGGACCGGTAGTTGGGTACTGCCCTTACTTGGACAAGCATCCCACTTATGATTAACCCCTATTGCAAGCGTCCGCAACAACAAAAGAAGTATTAAGGTAAACCTAACCACAACATTAAACATATGGGTCCATATCAGCCCCTAACGAACCAACGCATAAACTAGGGTTTAAGCTTCTGTCACTCTAGCAACCCATCACCTACTTATTACTTCCCCATGCCTTCCTCTAGGCCCAAATAATGGTGAAGTGTCATGTAGTCGACGTTCACATAATAACACTAGAGGAAAAGACAACATACATCTCATCAAAGTATCGAACGAATACCAAATTCGCATGACTACTAATAGCAAGACTTCACCCATGTCCTTAGGAACAAACGTAACTACTCACAAAGCATATTCATGTTCATAATCAGAGGAGTAATAATATGCATAAAGGATCTGAACATATGATCTTCCACCAAGTAAACCAATTAGCATCAACTACAAGGAGTAATCAACACTACTAGCAACCCACAGGTACCAATTTGTGGTTTTGATACAAGATTGGATACAAGAGATGAACTAGGGTTTTGAGAGGAGATGGTGCTGGTGGAGATGTTGATGGAGATTGACCCCCTCCCGATGAGAGGATCGTTGGTGATGACATTGGTGATGATTTCCCCCTCCCGGAGGGAAGTGTCCCCGGCAGAACAGCTCCGCCAGAGCCCTAGATTGGTTCCGCCAAGGTTCCGCCTCGTGGTGGCGGAGTTTCGTCCTGTAAGCTTGCCCATGGTTTTTTCCAGGGTAAAAGCTCTGATATAGAAGAAGATGGACACCGGAGGCCCACCAGGGGGCCCAGGAGATACGGGGCGCGCCCTATAGGGGGGGCCCCCTCCTCTCTCCTGGACAGGGTGTGGGCCCCCTGGTGTATTTCTTTCGCTCAATAATTCTTATAAATTCCAAAAAGATGTTTCGTGGAGTTTGAGGACTTTTGGAGTAGTGCAGAATAGGTTTCCAATGTTTGCTCCTTTTCCAGCCATAATTCCAGCTGTCGGCATTCCCCTTCTTCATGGTAAGCCTTGTAAAATAAGAGAGAATAGCCATAAGTATTGAGATATAATGTGTAATAACAGCCCATAATGCAATAAATATTGATATAAAAGCATGATGCAAAATGGACGTATCAACTCCCCCAAGCTTAGACCTCGCTTGTCCTCAAGCGGAAGCCGAAATCGAAAAATATGTCCACATGTTTAGAGATAAAGGTGTCGATAAAAATAAAATACGGACATGAGGGCATCATGATCATTCTTATAACAGCAACATATATAGATTTTGTCATATGATTTCTTATGCTCAAGTAACAATCAATTCACAATGTCAAGTATGGTTCGAAAACTTCATTGGGAACTAACAAACTATAATCTCAGTCATTGAAGCAATTGCAATTTATCGTAACATCAGAAAGAGTCAACAATAGAGCTTTTCAACAAGTTCACATACTCAACTATCTTATAGCCCTCTACAATTGCTAACACTCACGCAGTACTTGTGGTTATAGAGTTTCAGCCGGACACTGAGAAAGTTAGGGGCTTATTGTATTGCCTCCCAACGTATTCACCTTGAGATGATGTCAACAATAATATCACATGTTAACTTACATCCAATTGGATATATATATCATGATATTTCAAACATGAGGAGCTTTCCAAAGGATAAAATGAAAAAGGGAAAGGTGAGGATCACCTTGACTCAAGCATAAAGTAAAAACATAAAGTAAAAGATAGGCCCTTCGCAGAGGGAAGCAGAAGTTGTCATGTGCGTTTAGGGTTGATGCACAAAATCTTAATGCAAAAGAACGTCACTTTATATTACCCCTTGTATGTGGACCTTTATTATGCAGTTTGTCGCTTTTATTACTTACACAGCAAGATCGTACAAAGCTTATTTTCTCTGCACTAATAAGTCATACATATTTAGATAGCAATTTTTATTGCTTGCAACATGACAACTTACTTGAAGGATCTTACTCAATCCATAGGTAGGTATGGTGGACTCTCATGGCAAAACTAGGTTTATGGAAATTTGGAAGCACAAGTAGTATCTCTACTTGGTGCAAGGAATTTGGCTAGCATGAGGGAGAAAGGCTAGCTCAACATGTTTGGAAGGTCAATGACAATATACTTTAACTGAGATGTCGGAAAACATAAACTATTACGTTGTCTTCCTTGTCCAACGTCAACTCTTTTAGCATGTCATAAATAATGAGTGCTCCCAATTATAAAAGGTGTCCAAGATAATATATTTATATGTGAATCCCTCTTTCCTTATCACTTCCTATTAATTGCAACGATGACCAAGGCTATGTTCATCAACTCTCAACAATTTTTATGCCTCATACTTTCTATGTGTGAAGTTATCACTATTCATAAGATCAATATGAACCATTTTGTTCTTTCTACTTTCTCAAGATCATAGCACATAGGAAAGCCCTTGGCTCAACACTAATCTTTATTATAGATAGATCTCGGACTCGATTACAAAAAGAGATCACAAAGCAAAACTCAAAACTACTTGATATCAAAACTTCAATCTACTAGATCAAGATACTACTAAAAGGTCGACTAGATCAAGATACTACTAAAAGGATCGAACTAAAAAAAGCGGTAAAGGTAGGAGTGTGATGGTGATACGATACCGGGGCACCTCCCCCAAGCTTGGCAGTTGCCAAGGGGAGTGCCCATACCCATGTGATTATTTCTCCTTCTTCACGGTTGGTGTTATGATCTTCTTGGCGATGATGCCCTTCTGGATATGGTTTTCCTCCTCAAGGTTGTTGACTTGTTATTTGAGGTCCATAATTTCTTTACGGAGCTTGACCGTAACGGCCAAAGCTCCTTTTATGCAAGGATGCTGCATAGCATCTGGAGAACAAGTGAAACTCTTTTTCATATTTTCATAAGAAAGAAATCTAAAGTTGGAAGGGGTGACCGAAGTAGGGATAGCCAGGCTAGGTAATTCCCCCATAGTGAATTCTTCTTGAAGACGAGAGGTAACTTCTTGATCTTCTTCCATGGCATCTATCCTTTTCAAATCAGCCTCCATCTCGTCCTCCGTTGATGGTCCAAAGTGATAAGCATCGCTTTTTGCTCCTAAACTAGGTGTTGGATGAGACACCCGGCTCTACCCGACTTACTCCTGAGAAGACATCTTGCTTTTATTCTGCAACAGGAACAGCTCGAAACGAAAACAGAGGATATTTGCATGATACAGTGGTCAAAACCTTCAGGAGTATATATAATGAATTTTTACCGACCAAAATATGTAACGTGCAACAAAACGGAGTCCGAGAGTCTCACAAGGTGCCCACGAGACAGGGGGGCGCACCCAGTAGAGGGGGGCGCGCCCTCCACTCTCATGGGGGCCTCGTGTCCCTTTCAGACTACTTCTTTCTTCCTAAAATTCTCAAATGTTCCACAACTGATAAAAATTGCCATTGGAGTTGTTTTGGAGCCGGTTTACTTACCGTACCACATACATATTCCTTTTCGGAGTCTGGAACATTCTGGAAAGTGTCCCTTATGTATTCTTCAGGGGTTACGATTTCAATAATATTTGTTTCAACATTGATAGGATTACGTGAAATATAATGTTTAATCCTTTGACCATTTACCACCCTCAGATTTGTGCCTTCGAAGTTGTTGACTTTTATGGCACCAGAACGATAGACCTCCTCAATAACGTAGGGACCTTCGCATTTTGAGAGAAGTTTTCCTGCAAAAAATCTTAAACGAGAGTTGAATAATAACACATAATCTCCTACGTTAAACTCACGCTTTTGTATCCACTTATCATGCCAGCGTTTGACTTTTTCTCTGAATAGATTGGCATTCTCATAGGCTTGAGTTCTCCATTCATCAAGTGAGCTAATATCAAACAACCTCTTCTCACCGGCAAGTTTGAAGTCATAGTTGAGCTCTTTAATAGCCCAATATGCATTATGTTCAAGTTCAAGAGGTAAATGACACGCTTTTCCATAAACCATCTTATATGGAGACATACCCATAGGATTTTTGTATGCAGTTCTATAGACCCATAATGCATCATCAAGTTTTTTGGACCAATTCTTTCTAGATCTATTCATAGTCTTTTGCAAAATTAATTTGAGCTCTCTATTGCTCAACTCTACTTGACCACTAGACCACGGATGATAAGGAGATGCGATTCTATGATTGACATCATATAAGCAAGCATCTCACGGAAAGCACCATGAATAAAATGTGAACCACCATCAGTCATAAGATATCTAGGGACTCCAAACCTCGGAAAAATAACTTCTTTGAGCATTTTAATAGAAGTGTTATGATCAGCACTACTAGTTGGAATAGCTTCTACCCACTTAGTAACGTAATCAACAGCAACTAAAATATGTGTATAACCATTAGAGGCAGGAAAAGGTCCCATATAATCAAAGCCCCAAACATCAAACGGTTCAATAACAAGAGAATAATTCATAGGCATTTCTTGACGTCTACTAATGTTACCTATTCTTTTACATTCATCACAAGATAAGACAAACTTACGAGCATATTTTAAGAGAGTAGGCCAATAAAAACCAGATTGTAGTACCTTGTGTGCAGTTCTGTCTCCAGCGTGGTTTCCTCCATAGGATTCAAAGTGACACTTGCGTAGGATATGTTCCTGTTCATGCTCAGGCACACAATGTATAATAACACCATCTACTCCTTTATAAAGGTGTGGGTCATCCCAGAAGTAATGTCTTAAATCATAAAAGAACTTTTTGTTTTGCTGGTATGTGAAAATAGGCGGTATAACTTTAGCAACAATGTAATTAGCATAATCAGCATACCAAGGAGCAGTACGAGAAGCATTAACGACCGCTAATTGTTCATCAGGAAAGCTATCATCAATAGGCAGTGGGTCATCAAGAACATTCTCTAACCTAGACAAGTTGTCTGCAACGGGGTTCTCAGCTCCCTTTCTATCAATAATATGCAAGGCAAATTCTTGGAGCAAGAGAACCCATCTAATGAGTCTAGGCTTAGCATCTTTCTTTTCCATAAGATATTTAATAGCAGCATGATCAGTGTGAATAGTAACTTTGGAGTCAACAATATAAGGTCTAAACTTATCACATGCAAACACAACTTCTAAGAACTCTTTTTCAGTAGTAGCATAATTTCTCTGGGCAGTATCAAGAGTCTTACTAGCATACTGGATAACATTCAATTTCTTATCGACTCTTTGCCCTAGAACAGCACCTACAGCATAATCACTAGCATCGCACATAATTTCAAAAGGTAAATTCCAATGAGGTGGCTGAACAATAGGTGCGGTGATCAAAGCTTTCTTAATTATTTCAAATGCTTCTACACAATCATCATCAAAGACAAAAGGAATATCCTTTTGCAATAAATTAGTCAGAGGTCTAAAGATTTTAGAGAAGTCCTTAATGAACCTCCTATAAAAACCGGCATGACCAAGGAAACTTCTTATGCCTTTTATGTCCTTGGGACATGGCATCTTTTCAATAGCATCAACCTTGGCTTTGTCAACTTCAATACCTCTCTCGAAAATCTTATGCCCCAAGACAATGCCTTCATTAACCATAAACTGACACTTTTCCCAATTCAGGACGAGACTAGTGTCTTCGCATCTCTGCAAAACTCGATCAAGGTTGCTCAAACAATCATCAAAATAGGATCCATAAACGGAAAAGTCATCCATGAACACCTCACAAATTTTTTCACAAAACTCAGAGAATATAGCCATCATGCATCTTTGAAAGGTACCAGGTGCATTACATAAACCAAAAGGCATACGTCTATAAGCAAAAGTACCAAAAGGGCAAGTAAAAGTAGTTTTAGATTGATACTTTGCTGATACAGGTATCTAAGAAAAACCAGAATAACCATCTAGAAAGCAGAAATGAGTGTGTTTGGATAGTCTTTCTAGCATTTGATCAATAAAATATAAAGGGTATGATGTTTCTTAGTAGCTTTGTTTAACTTACGGAAATCAATTACCATCCTATAACTTGTAATAATTCTTTGCGGGATCAATTCATCTTTATCATTAGGAACAACGGTAATACCTCCTTTTTTAGGAACACAATGGACAGGGCTTACCCATTCACTATCAGCAACGGGATAAATAATACCTGCCTCAAGGAGCTTTAGTATCTCCTTTCTTACCAGTTCCTTCATCTTGGGATTTAATCATCTTTGAGGATCTCTAACTGGTTTGGCATCTTTCTCCACTGTAATTTTGTGTTGGCATAATGTGGGACTAATGCCCTTAAGATCATCCAGAGTATATCCAATAGCTACTCGGTGCTTCTTTAGAGTTTTCAATAATCTTTCTTCTTCTTTCTCTGAAAGGTTAGCACTAATAATAAGAGGATATATTTCCTTTTCATCAAGATAAGCATACTTAAGATTATCAGGTAATGGTTTGAGTTCAAACACGGGATCACCCTTGGGTGGAGGGGGATCCCCAAGAATTTCAATGGGAAGGTTATGTTTCAGCTTAGGTTCCTATTTAAGGAACACTTCATCTATTTCCTTTCTGTCGGTGTACTAGAGTAGGGGTACCCTAGTATCCCGAACTTGTGCACGGGCAGTCGCAGCACTCCGCGGCAAGGCTTGCCGGATGACCGCCAAGGTCCTCCGTGGTTCCTTTGGAGCCATTCAAGAACAAAGTGTTTAAGTCAAGGAGAACAAGGCCCCGACAAGAGGAGCTTGCCGGGAAGGCCAACTGAGGCATCTCAAGGAACTTGCCGCGACGCGCCGCGCGTCCTGGCAAGGCCCGGTAAGCGAGAAGCTTCTGGATGCCCGGCAAGAGGAGCTTGCCGGGAAGGCCAACCAAGGCATCACAAAGCCCGGCAAGCAACAAGCTTCCGGACGCGACAAGACAACGACCGCGGCAAGATGCGCGTGGCGAGAAGCTGTGCAGCTGTCCCTTAGGAAAAATCTCGTCCCCGAGATTTCAGCTGATCCTTAAATAAGTGTGGATGCTCTGCCCGAAGAAAATCCTCGCTTTCCCAAGTTGCTTCACTGTCGTTGTGATTGCTCCATTGGACTTTGAAAAACTTGATGGTCTTCTGTCGGGTCCTCCTTTCAGACTCCTCTAATATTCTTACGGGACGTTCCCGATAAGTGAGGTATGGATGCACGTCAATGTTTTCATGGGATACTTGTTTCTCTGGGTTGCTTACGCACTTCCTCAATTGCGAGACATGGAACCCGTCGTGAATGTCGGACAAGTCTTCGGGTAAGTCTAGCTGGTAGGCTATAGTGCCTCTTCGTGCCACTATGCAGAATGGTCCAATGAATCTTGGTGCTAACTTTCCTTTAATCTTAAACCGTTGCAGTCCTCTCATAGGGGATACTCTCAAGTATACGAACTCACCGGGTTCGAAGTTGACCCTACGATGTTTCTGATCATAATAACTCTTCTGTCGACTTTGAGCGGTCTTAAGTCGGTCTCTGATTAGCTTGACCTTTTCCTCGGCTTCTCTGAGCATGTCTGGTCCGAAGATGCGGCTCTCTCCGGTCTCTGACCAATTTAACGGGGTACGACATCTTCGTCCATATAAAGCCTCAAATGGTGCCATTTGTAGGCTGGCCTGGTAGCTATTGTTGTACGCGAACTCGGCGTATGGCAGGCTTTCTTCCCAACTGGTTCCATATGTGAGGACACATGCTCTCAGCATGTCATCTAAAACCTGGTTTACGCGTTCTGTTTGTCCATCAGTTTGTGGGTGGTATGCGGTACTGAAGGCTAGTTGGGTTCCCAGAGCCTGTTGTAAATGTTCCCAAAATCTCGAGACGAACTGAGTGCCTCTGTCGGATATTATAGTCTTCGGGACACCGTGCAGACAAACTATGCGGGAAAGATAAATCCTGGCAAGCCTCTGAGTGGTGTGGGCCGTCTTCACTGGAATGAAATGTGCCATCTTGGTTAATCTATCAGGTATTTTGTTAGGTTGCAGTAGTCCGGCTGGTCTCTGATGCTTAGCTTTTATGCGTTGACATGAGTCACAACATGCAATGAAGGTGGCTATGTCCCTCTTCATACCGTGCCACCAAAATCTTTCCTGAATATCTTTATACATTTTGGTTCCTCCAGGATGGATCGAGTACGGGGCGGTGTGGGCTTCAGCTAAAATTTGCTGTTTAAGGTCTTCTATGTTTGGCACGCAGAGCCTTTCTCCGTACCATAATATTCCTTCATTGTCTATGACGAATTCCGAGGCCTTGCCCATACTCAACTTTCTTTTGATGCCTTCGATGCTGGTGTGACCGGGCTGAGCTTCTTTGATTTTCTCCACAAGGTCGGGTTGTATTTCCAAGTTTGATATGGTGCCTTCTGCTACCATTATCAAGTTGAGCTTGGCAAATTCTTGTTGGAATTCGGGCCTCAAGCTGTGCAGATTGTTTTCGTCGGAGCTGGGGTTCCGACTAAGAGCATCGGCCACTACATTTGCTTTTCCTGGATGGTAATGGATACCAACATCATAATCCTTTACCAATTCCAACCAGCGTCTTTGCCGTAAATTTAGTTCTGGCTGCGTGAAAATATATTTGAGACTTTTGTGATCCGTATATATTTCACATCGACTCCCAAGTAAGAAATGCCTCCATTCCTTGAGTGCATGAATAACTGCTGCCATTTCTAAGTCATGAGTGGGATAGTTTTCCTCATGCTTGCGAAGTTGCCTTGAAGCGTAGGCGACAACCTTGCCTTCCTGCATCAACACGCATCCGAGACCCTTCCTGGACGCGTCACAATATACTTAAAAATTCTTGTGTATCTCGGGTACAATTAATACCGGTGCTGTCGTTAACTTCCGCTTTAGCTCTTGGAAACTTTTCTCGCAGGCTTCTGTCCATTCAAATTTCTTATCTTTCTTGAGCAACTGTGTCATAGGCTTGGATATGGTGGAGAATCCTTCAATAAATCTGCGGTAATATCCTGCCATTCCCAAGAAACTCCGTATGTCCGTTACGCTGGCTGGTGACTTCCAGCCAAGTACGGCCTTGACTTTCTCTGGGTCCACTGCGATACCGTCTTGGGTCAGTACGTGGCCTAGAAAGCCTACTTGTCTTAGCCAAAATTCGCACTTGCTGAACTTGGCATACAATTGGTGTTTTCTTAGCTCTCCTAGCACAATCCTGAGATGTTCTGCGTGCTCTTCTGCTGTCTTGGAGTATACCAGAATATCGTCGATGAATACCACGACAAACTTGTCCATAAACTTCATAAATACTTTGTTCATGAGGTGAACAAAATATGTTGGGGCGTTAGTTAATCCAAATGGCATCACTTTGAACTCGTACAGTCCATATCTGGAGGTGAAGGCTGTTTTGGGGATATCTTCCATTCGTACCTTCAATTGATGGTATCCTGACCTTAAGTTAATTTTTGAGAATACCTTGGCCTGAGCGAGTTGATCAAACAAATCGTTTATCCTTGGCATCGGGTATTTGTTTTTGACTGTGACCATGTTAAGTGCTCGATAGTCAATACACAATCTCAGCGTTCCATCCTTCTTTTTGGCAAATAAAATTGGTGATCCCCAAGGTGAGGAGCTGGCTCGAATGTATCCTCTTTCCAGTAATTCCTTTATTTGTTTCTTCAACTCGATCAACTCGGATGGTGCCATTCTATATGGTTTCTTGTATATGGGGCTGGTTCCTGGTGCTAGCTCAATGCGGAATTCTATTTCTCGGTCTGGTGGCATGCCTGGTACCTCTTCAGGGAATGCATCTGGAAATTAACACACTACTGGAACCTTGTTTAGCTCAGAAACGTCCACCTTATTTAATCTCGGTTGCCGGGGTATTTTTCCTTCCTTGGTTGATACTCTTATTGTCTTCCCTTGGTGGTGTGTGAGAATTACGGTTCTGTTGAAACAGTTGATAAAACCCTTATTGGTGGTTAGCCAATCCATCCCTAGGATGACATCCAGTCCTTTATTTTCCAACACAATAAGATTTGCGTGAAACTCCAATCCTTCGAACTCAATGACCACATTCTGACAGTAATTCTGAGTAACTTGCTGAATCCCAGGGGACTTGATGATCATGGATTTCTCCAAGGGAAGCATCAAAAAATTATTTTGCAAAGCAAAACTTTTCGAAATGAAAGAGTGAGAAGCTCCAGAATCAAACAAAACCATTGCAGGTATTGTGTTGACAGGAAACGTACCGAGTACGATATCCAGAGCATTTTGTGCCTCCTCTTTGGTTACGTGGTTCAGATGACCCTTCCTGTGGTTATTGTTGGGATTGAAATTGTTTCCCTTGGGCGCGGAATTGTTGCCGCCGTTGTTCGGCTTTGGGGTTGAATTCCTTGGCTTGGGGCACTGTTTGGCATAGTGCCCTTCTTCTCCACAAGCGTAACAAGTAACGCCGGGGAGATAGGTGAATTCCTTGTCCCTTGCATGAAAATTCTTGATTGGGCGTGAGACATTGGATGAGGATTTGTGTGTCCCACCCTTTTGAAAATCTGTCTTGCTTCGGTGATTGCGAGCATGGTTAGTCTGGTCCCTTTTTTGCTTGCGGATGTCTTCCAGACTGCGTCTCTCATTTTCCAGAGTAATGGCTTTGTCCACCAGTGTTTTAAAATCAGGAAAAGTGTGCACGACCAGTTGGCATTTAAGCGCGGGCGCCAGACCGTCAAGAAATTTCTCCATCTTCTTGATTTCAGTCATACGCTCTTCATTGGCGTAGCGGGACAATAGAGTAAATTGACTATTGTAATCTGATACTGTCATGTTCCTTTGTTTGAGGTCATCGAACTCTCTCTTCTTGATTTTCATAATACTCTTAGGAATGTGTGCACCACGGAAACCTTCCTTGAAATCATCCCAGGTTATGTCATTTTCGTTGGGATGCATGTGTAGAAAATTCTCCCACCATGATGCGGCTGCTCCTGTGAGATAGTGTGGAGCATACAATACCTTTTCGGGGTCTGAACATTTTGCAATAATTAATTTTCTCTCCATATCTCGAAGCCAATCCTCGGCCTCAAGAGGCTTGTCAGTATGAGAAAATGTTTGGGGACGTGTCTTCTGTAGCTCAGATAACTTGGAATGCTGCTGATACTGTCCATGGTGATTTCCCATGTTGATCACTTGGTTCATCATTTCACGATGTTGTTGCTGACTCTGTTCATAAAGGCGGCACATTAGTGAAAGTGCCGATTCACTGCCCTGTTGGCTTGACTGTCCCTGAGTGAACTCGTTGCTGGGTTGTGCATCAAAATTTTCCTCTGGTGGAATTGGCATGGAGCAGTCCAAGGACGAGACATTTTTCACTCTGGGGATATATTTGTAAAACCCATAAGAAAAGCGGGAAGAGTCGCAAAAACAAATCCCTAAATGCATAAAGTTGGCAAATACAATTAAATAACCAAGCTTACTTAAGAAAAACAAATCGACTTGCGCACGGAGAAGGACTGCTCATGACATATCTTACACGCGGGGGGTAATTATACAATACATCACTTAGGATATGCGTACATAATCCTGACATGTTATTTAGGCTAGTGCACTTCTCTAGATCCTACATGATGCGCAAACAGGCTACTTCTCACAACCTATGTACATATCTTACAAAGCGGTACATTACATGGCAGCTAGGCGTACTCAGCCGGAAACGTTGACGACCTCCTTTGCCCTGCCGAGGGCGAGGCGTAGCGAGGTTGGGGACTCGACTTCCTCCTTGCTAATGGGCTCCATACGTGTAGTGTTGCGCAGAGTGGACGGAGCGGTTGCCAGGGGCGGAGCAACACGTACAGGAGTGGGTGCGAAGGGTGGTGCAGTGCGCGCTGGGGTGGGCGCAATGACTTGGTTGAATTCTTTGGTAGAAGGCAGGCGACGAGTAGGCGTATAAGATGCTGAGGACGAGACCAAAGTCAGTGGCGGTGCAATGGGAAGGAGCTCCCTCCTGTTGGTAGCACAGCCATGAACTGAGTCCATGCGGGTAGCTACGAAGTCGTCCACCAGGTTGTCGAAGGCTGCCTCCAGGGCCCGGAGATACTCAATGAGCATCTCAAAAGCCTCGTCTCGTTCTCCTCTGGGGCAGGAGTATGCATAGTGACAGGTGTAAGGCACATGGCACGGAAGATAACGGTAACGACGAGTCTTCATCACGGGGAGGACATCCCTGAGACGAGCTATCGCCTCGCGGGCTGCCATATGCATAGCATGCCTCTCCGTAGGCATGGCTCTTCCCACGAACCGGAAGCGGCGTAACTCACCACGCCCTCCCTTGAACTGCACCGCGGCCTGGTGCATGGTCAGACTGTCGTTGACTCGGTGCTGGCAGAGTGTGAAGACTGGGCGCACAGATGGCCCCATCACGACCTGAACGATGAAGGAAAGAAGCTTGACGAACCCATCGGGCACGTTGGCGAAGGTCTGAGACTCGCAGCTGTTGTCGGCCATCTACAAAAGTAGGCAAAAATTCTGCATGGTCAGATCATAAATTTATGCTGACTGACAGAAAATGACTACAATTGCAAAAAAAATATAAATTAGCTCTATCATGCTAATAACCAATTAGCGATCGCACCTAGTGGCTTCCTACAGTCAGCCTGGCTCTGGTACCAAGCTTTTCATGACCGGTTTTCCAATAAAAATATTTATTGAGAAACCAATCTTTTGAGTCCAGTATGAGAGAAATCCTCCTCACTGGTAGACAAATTCTTGATACAATAAGCCAGTAGCATAAAATATATTACAGGGTCGAACTACGGTTGCTCAACCAAATTATTAAAAGCACACCAATAATTATACATAATGGCGGACATGACACAGTGGTGTGGAGGCATACTACTGACTCGATGATAGGGCGGTGGTGGAGAAATACAGCGGGGAGAGAAATACAAGACTCTAAGTCTGTCATCTCATCGAGCGTCGAGGTGAGGCTCGATGAATTTATTTGGTAGCGGAAGCGGATATAAAACAGTGACCAAATCCAGGGTCGCACGAGACTGACTGGGACTCCTCTAGGTGTCGGACTTGCTATCAAACTCTTCATCCATGAGATTGCCTTCGTCAGCATCTGGCCAAATCAACAAGCCAGTGAGTACTTTGAAAGTACTCGCAAGACAGTTCGGACGTAAGATATAACAAATGCATGCATGGATGTGTCATGAATAATTCACCAATGTACATTCAAAAAAAATTAGCATAACAAGGTAAGTAAAAGGGAAACGGCGGTAGTCCGCCTGAAATCCCAACAAAACATAAATAAATACCGATCGGGTGTCTGAAGCGACGCCTCGAAAGGTGAATAAATAAATATAAGGAAATGATGCCACAGTCGGGCGTCTTAGCGACACCACATAAAGGGCTTTAAAAGAAATACCACAGTCGGACGTCGGGGCGACATCACAGAAAGGGCTTTAAAAGAAATGCCACAGTCGGACGTCGGGGCGACATCATAGAAAGGGCTTTAAAAGAAATGCCACAGTCGGACGTCTGGGCGACATCACAGAAAGGGCTTTAAAAGAAATGCCATAGTCGGACGTCTGGGCGACATCACAGAAAGGGCTTTAAAAGA
>NC_041389.1:111001726-111003203 GCF_002162155.2 Triticum dicoccoides | reverse complement strand
GTTGGGGCGACATCACAAAAAGGGCTTTAAAAGAAATGCCACAGTCGGACGTCGGGGCGACATCACAGAAAGGGCTTTGAAAGAAATGCCACAGTCGGACGTCGGGGCGACATCACAGAAAGGGCTTGAAAAGAAAGTAAAATACAACAATGCCACAGTCGGACGTCTGAGCGACATCGCAAAAAGGGCTTTTATTCACAAGTAAATAATACTCATAATAAACATTTAATTCATGAGAATAAATGGGTTAGTCCATCCACAGGAATAACCATTTAACCGGAATTAGCACTCATGGATTCACCGGAGTCTCTGCCATCAAAACTGACATTTGATTAGGATAAGATAATATCAATCTAGGACATGGAATAGATGATTTGGGGAAATATATGACTCTGCAGAGTTTGTACAAAAATTTTCCCACAGCCAACGGATTTCCGTAGTCACGAAGGACTAGTTCCGTTTATGGTATTTCAGAAGAAAACATAGCTAACCACTACACACCCATCCTACCTCTCGATGCTAGGAATCACCCTAGACATCGTCCAAGAAAAACTTTTGAGACGGGGAGATCACAATCTCGAATAGCATGGGATCAAATTTATATACGCGCGCTCTAAGGGGTGCCCCCCTCTCGGTCCCAACCGGAAACACCCATGCCCCCTGACCGGATGACTGGCTTTAATCCAGGGCCATGGAACCATCATCACGGCCTCTCCTTTTTGGTGTGTACCAGGAAAGCGGTTTGCAACTTACTAAACCATATTCCTTGCAGAAAACATGTGGTAGTACAGGGAAGGAAATGAGAGGAACTGGACCGATACGGTTTGACACTGAAGTCACATAGTCTGGCATAAGACTGGCATGCTACGACACTGCCATCTTACCCATCCTCATGCCAACACATGGCCATTCATACTCACATCCATCCACTTATGGATCATCGAACTCACTTACCTCAATATTGCATAAAATAACGTTCATCGATATGCTCCTCAACATGCCATGAAACTAACTAAATGCAAAACATGCCAAGACACTCATCATATCAAAAGTTCAAACATGCTTGCCTAGTTCAGAGTAGTCGGAGCCTAGTTCGGTGAAGTTCGCGGCTCCATCACCTCCTTCAGTATCTACGGTATAAAGAAAATATATGCGCTATCGTAAATACCAAGGGGTGCACAAAAAGTATTACAAATATTGTTCAAATAAATCTGATAAAATTTTTAAAGAGAACAGAAAAAGAATCAATCAAAAATACCTTTCTGTTTAAAAGTTATAAAGGTTTTTATCTAGGGACTCATCTGTAATGAAACAGAAAGTTCCCAGGGGCTAGCTTATAAAAACAGAAAACGCTTCGGCCGAAACTACGCCAGCCCAAAGGGAAAGCGCATTTTTCCCGAAGACGCTTGCAGAAAATGATTCAATAGAGAGGGCAGAGAGGCTGACGGTGGGGTCCCACTCGTCAGGTTTAAACTTT
>NC_041389.1:110985455-111001220 GCF_002162155.2 Triticum dicoccoides | reverse complement strand
TGAAGATCAAATTGAAGAGGGGGTTAGGCTTCTGGTAGCTAGAGGGGGTAACGGACGGGGTTTGGGCGTCGGAGATGGCCTCACCGGAGCGAATCGTGGTGGAGGCCGAGGCGGATCGGGGCGGCCGGAGTTGGGGGAGGAGACCTCCTCGAGGTCCTCCTAGTGGCCTGGCGGGGCGTTGGTGAGGAGTGGTGATGATGCGTGCACGAGGGTGAGCTCGGGGGCCCTTTTTATAGGCGGCCCGAGGAGGTTGCCGTGAACGGGGGTCTCCGGCGAGTGATTACGGCGGTGCCGTGGTTGGGCAGTGGGATTAGGGGCTTGGGCATCGCCGTTGAGGTCCACCGGTCCCATTTAGGTGCTAATCGGGCTGGGATTTGGTGCTATGGGCGATCTCAACGGAACGGGGGTGGCGCGGCCCGTCGGCGGCAGGGAGCACGTTCCGTGCTTGCCGGGCCACGGCGACGGTGCCACGGGCGTGCGCTGGCATGGCAGGGACACGCGGAGAGCCAAGGGGTGTTGGGCGGCGCCGGGTGGCGTGGCGAGAGGGCTCGGGCCCTTGTTGGCCGCCACGGAGGGTGCAGCCACCGCAGAAGCTTCCAACGCCGGCGAGGCTCGTTGCTACCGACGCCAGGAATCGGCCAAGCGTGCGTGCAGGGTGCTGGCCAGGGAGAAGAGGCTGCGTGCAACGCGCCAGGGCGCACTGTGGCCGCGTGACCGAGTCTGACGAAGGGAAAACGACTGAATCTCTGAACTTTCTGAACTTGCAAAGGAACAGTACAGCTCAGGTGTTCGACAGAATGTTTTTGGCCTCTGGGGATTTTTCCTTGAGCTGATTTTTGGTGGAGTGGCTTCTCATTGCTCCAGTAGGATGCATGATTTTTGGTGGAATTTTTGGAGGAGTGTAGATATGAATTTCATCAAATTTGGCAAATCTGGTCCAAACTTGCAGAGACTGAATTTTGAAAAATTTGAAAAGAGGAGGAGTGGATCAAGATGGTTCTGGGTTGTGGGTACAAAGGACTATCCAGGAGAGTTGGTTTGAGGTCAAAACTCAAATGCAAAAGGGTACTTGCTTTGAAAATCACTCAAGCTCCAAATAATTTTCAGAAATGATTTGAGAGGAAAAATAATTAGAATAAAATCCAAAACTTGCTTGGATTAGTTGGGACAGAGAACTTAGGTTGATTACAAGGAGGAGGGGAGGTTTTGGAGGGGTTTTACCACATGGGCAAAAATGCCAAGTCATGGGTGGTTTCCAAGATATGAAAATCCCAAGTTTTTCATAGAGTTTCTTTTTAAAAGAAAAAGATTAAACTCCCAAAATAAATTTGAGGGGGAACCAACAGAGAAGAAGTTTCAAAAGATCAAACACCAAAGTTTGAAAAAGATAAAATCCTTGCCAAAGCAAAGGAAGTTTTTTAAGAGGAAGGTTTTTTGGAAAAAAAAATTAATGGCCTCTTTTCAAAAACCACAAAGTTTTGCGGAAAACCAAAATAAAAAATTTTGGAGTGTCACACATGGCAACCGTCTGACATCCCCGGTGTTCCCAGGAAAGTAATTGAGCGCCATCTTGCCGTCTGTCCTCATGCGCGGCCCGTCAAGCAGAAAGTTAGGAAACAAGCAGTGGAGCGCCAAGAGTTCATCACAGAAGAGATCAAGAAGTTGGAAGCAGCAGGCCTTGTCAGAGGAGTGCTCAATCCTACGTGGCTGGCCAATCCTGTAGTCGTGCGCAAGGCAAATGGGAAATGGAGGCTTTGTATCGACTTTACCGATGTTAATAAAGCTTGTCCCAAAGACCCATTTCCCTTGCCGCGCATTGACCAGATTGTTGACTCCACGGCCGGATGTGACTTGCTTTCATTTCTTGATGCATATTCAGGATACCATCAGATCTTCATGGCAGAAGAGGATGAGGAGAAGACCGCATTCATCACTCCATGTGGCACATACTGTTTTGTACGGATGCCTTTCGGACTAAAGAATGCTGGTTCAACAATTGCAAGGGTAGTCCATGACGCTTTTGAGCCACAAATACACAGAAATGTGGAAGCCTACATGTATGACATAGTGGTCAAGAGCAAGGACAAGGCAACCCTGATCCAAGATTTAGACGAAACTTTTGCAAATCTGCGCAAGATCAACCTCAAGCTTAACCCCGAGAAGTGTTTGTTCGGAGTCCCCTCCGGCAAGCTTCTCGGGTTCTTCGTGTCTCAGCGGGGAATCGAAGCCAATCCCGACAAGATCAAGGCCATCGAGCAGATTGAAGCACCAAAGCGCGTCAAGGATGTACGAAGGCTTGCTGGTTGCGTGGCCGCTCTCAGCAGGTTTATCTCTAAGTCTGCTGAGCGCGCCCTGCCATTTTTCAAAATATTGAAAAAGGCAGGTCCAATGAAATGGACTCCGGAAGCGGAGGCTGCGCTGCAGGACTTGAAGAGATACCTATCCTCCACTCCAATACTTGTCGCACCTAAGCCACAAGAGAAGTTGTTGCTGTATATAACGGCAACCAATCAAGTGGTTAGTGCTGCGTTAGTAGCAGAGAGGGAGGCAGATGATGAGCCGGCAACCATGGCAGATGCATCCAGCGACAAGCAGGGGGCTTCGCCGACAAGCTCTGGTCCCGACAAGGGTGGATCTGTGCAGGCGCATGAGGGGGTGCAGAAGAAAATGGTGCAGCGCCCAGTTTACTTTGTCAGTTCCCTTCTGTAGGGGGCTAGGTCAAGGTACTCTGGTGTGCAGAAATTGCTTTTCGGCCTTCTCATGGCCTCGAGAAAGCTGCGCCATTACTTCCAAGCACATGAGATCACAGTTGTCACTCATTTTCCGCTGAAGAGGATACTGCAGAATCCAGAAGCAACAGGCAGGATTGTCGAGTGGGCGCTGGAACTGTCAAGCTTTGGCCTCAAATTTGAGAGCACTTCAACTATCCAGAGCCGAGCATTGGCAGAATTCATAGCAGAGTGGACGCCAACACCAGATGAAGAAATTCTAGAAACGAGCATCCCCGTCAAGGAAGCAAGCAAAGAGTGGCTCATGTACTTTGATGGTGCCTTTTCGCTGCAAGGCGCCGGTGCGGGCATGCTGCTTGTCGCACCCACTGGAGAGCACCTCAAGTACGTGATCCAGATGCACTTTCCCAAGGAGCAAGCAACGAACAATACTGTAGAGTATGAAGGTTTGCTTGCCGGTCTCAGGATCGCGGCAGACCTTGGGATCAAGAAGCTCATTGTCAGGGGTGACTCGCAGCTTGTCGTCCGCCAAGTGAACAAGAATTATCAGAGTCCATTGATGGAAGCTTACGTTGATGAAGTGAGAAAGCTAGAAGAGCACTTTGATGGCCTACAGATGAAACATGTCCCAAGAGCTCAGAACGACATTGCCGATGGCCTGTCAAAGTGCGCCGCACTCAAGTTACCTGTGGAACCAGGGATCTTTGTGCTCAAGCTGACTCAACCATCCATAACGCCATCAACTGGACAGAGCAAGAAGAGGAAGTTGATTTCTGGTGACTATTTTCCGGCAGAGCTCCCCGAAGCCGCCGCCGAGAAGGTCCCCAAGATCAACACCAAGGATGCTGAGGAGCAGTCTGCTCCGACAAGCCTTATGGCTTGTTCCGTTGAAGCAGACGCTCCCGACAAGTTTTGCTCCGGCAAGCTTGCCGGGGAACATCAAGCTCCGGCTGAGCCGCAGGTTCTCGCTGTAGAAGCGGATGTTCCGCAGCAGCATATGTGCCTTTAGTCCTTGTAGTCGAGCCACAAGCTCCATCATGGGCGCAGCAGATTGTCCATTTCCTTCAGACAGGAGAACTTCCCGAAGAGCAAGAAGAAGCGGAAAGAGTAGCCCGGCAGTCAAGTATGTACCAGTTTGTCGACGACACACTGTACAAAAGAAGACTCAACGGTGTGAAATTGAAGTGTATTCCCCGGGAAGATGGAAAAAAGCTTTTGGCGGAGATACATGGAGGCATATGTGGTCACCACATTGGCACAAGAGCACTTGCCGGCAAGGCTTTCCGGCAAGGTTTCTTTTGGCCGACAGCCCTCCAGGATGCGACTGCACAAGTAACAAAGTGTGAAGCGTGCCAGTTCCATTCCAAGCAGATACACCAACTAGCTCAAGCTCTCCAGACGATCCCTTTATCCTGGCCATTTTCGGTCTGGGGGCTCAACATCCTCGGCCCCTTTCCCCGAGCTGTCGGGGGCTTTGAGTACTTGTACGTTGCAATTGACAAGTTCACAAAGTGGCCGGAAGTGGAAGCAGTGAGGAAGGTGACAGCACAGTCAGCAGTCAAGTTCTTCAGGTTGATTGTTTGCCGTTTCGGGGTCCCTAACAGGATCATCACCGACAACGGCACGCAATTCACGAGCCGTACCTTCATGCAGTACGTCCAAGATCTTGGCGCCAAGTTCTGCTTCACTTCTGTTGCTCACCTAAGAAGCAACGGTCAAGTGGAGAGGGCAAATGCTGAAGTGCTGCGCGGACTCAAGACCAGGACTTTCGACAGGCTGCACAAGTGCGGAAAGAACTGGATTGAGGAGTTGCCGGTGGTTCTTTGGTCGATCAGGACGATGCCAAATCGAGCCACTGGCCAGACACCTTTCTCTCTAGTCTATGGAGCAGAGGTAGTTCTCCCCACGGAACTCGTATACGGGTCGCCTCGAGTGCTCGCTTATGATGATGCGCTGCTCCTTGAGGAAGACCGTCTTCAAGCTGCTGTACGAGCTGCTCGATACCAGCAAGCTTTGCGCCGCTACCATAGCTGCAAAGTTAGTGCCATAAGTCTCGAGGAAGGCGACCTTGTTCTTCGGCGCGTTCAGTCAGCCAAGAATTCCAACAAGTTGACGCCGAAGTGGGAAGGCCCTTACCGGGTGAAACAAGTCACTAGGCCTGGCGCTGTCCGCCTTGAGACCGAAGATGGCTTTCCGGTGAGCAACTCCTGGAACATTCAGCATCTTCGTAAGTTTTACCCGTAAGGCGCGGTTGCCGGAACCCGTTCCGGCAACCACCTTTTGTACAAGCCTTGCCGCTGTTGCATGTAACCCTTTGTACAAAGCCGGGCGCAGATCCCGTGCATAAATAAAGCTCATGTGCTCCACACATCTTGTTAATTTCATGCTTTCTATTTTTTGCATGTATTATCTTACACTTTGTGCAGCATCTACCCCCGGTAAGCAATAACGAGCCGTAAGGCTCCATATCTTTATTTTCTCTTCTTTCTTTTTCTCAAAGAAAGGGAAGGTTCCCTCGCCCACAAGTTTGCCGGGGGGGGGGGGACGAGAAGATAATGGTGTGGACCAGGCGTCGTTCAAGAAAGTTTTGCCTTACCGGGAAGCAAACGACAGAAAAGCTAAGTTGCCAGCAGTTTTAAAACTTTTAAGTTATCTTCCTCGAACGACCGTGCTTTGTATGGAAAACCTATGCGCGGAGGAACCAACTCGCAGCTAGTTGCGCCCTTACTTTGTTTCGAGTCCGCTCAACAACTTAAGTGTGCTGCGACTAGTTGCGACAAGGTTTCTTGTCGGTAGCGGCACCACCAGCAGGCTGCTGATGTCCCGCACTCAGCGCTCGCGGCTATGGTACCTGCACCGGCAAGTTCCCTAAAAGCGTAGGGCAAAAACATACAAAGGAAGGAATCAAGTAAAGGAAATAACATAGCGATCGATACCCAGAATAAAGTTATATTACAAGCTAACTTGTCGCAGCTCTAATGGATTGTTCTCGTAACATGACTAGCAGCGACAAGAAAAGGAGGAAACGGGCGGCCTAATCTACACGACCGCCATCAACCCTCTTGACCTCATTCACCTTGTCCACAATGGGTGCGACAAGGGCCTTGAGCGCTTCCAGATCAGCATCAGCCGACAGCTTCTTGAGGACGTTGGTGAGGTTGAGGCCTAGGTTGCGGAAGGCCACCTTCACCAACACCTTTTGCAGAACTCTTGCGCAGATCGTGCGCGACTTGTCGGCCAGCTGCTTTGGGATCTTCTCTCGGAGCCGCTAGAGGGCTGTCGCCATGCCCTTGAAGAACAGAGTGAGCTTGGCGCTGGGTTGGAGGTTCTCGTCGGAAGGATACCCAAAGTCCTCCATCCCCAGCTGCGCCAGCTCCTTGTCAATGACTGCAGCGATGTTCACGAGGCCCTCTATCCAGAGCTCCACCGTCTCCCTAAAGGTGTTCTGGGTTTTGGCGGCCCTCGTCAGCAGTGCTTCGTTGGCCTTGCTCTCCTCCTTCAAGGCCACCTCCCGCTCCTTGGCACTGTCCAGTGTCTGGGTCAATGTGGCCAGCTTCAACTCAAGATCAACGTTGGACTCCTTGGCGGCACTCAGCTCCTTGCCCTTCTCGACGAGACGACCCTGCAGCTCGCCGTGAGCGTGGGCGTCCTTCTCGCGCTCACGCTTGAGCGCGGCAAGCTCTTCGCCGCTCGTCTTGAGATCGGCCTCCAGCTGCGCCACCTTCGTCTCCGGCTCCTTCTTGGCGGCTTCGGCAGCTGCAGCCGCGTCGTTTGCTTCCTTGAGAGCCCCGCCAAGTGTTTGCTCTCGCGCGACGAGCTCCTCCTCATGGCTGTCAAGGTTGACCTTCCGCTGCGTCAACTTGCCTTCCCGCGCAAAAAGCTCTTCGGCGACAAGCCGCTGTTGCTCTTCGCCTTCAGCCTTCTCGACGAGGAAGGGTTTCCGCGCCTCGGCGAGTTCCTCCCGCTCCTTTGCCAGGGACCGGAGATTTTCCTGATTGCGTTCCCGGAGCTCCTCCGCGCACTTCTCGATGTCCGCTCCCGCCTGCGCGACAAGCGCTTCCCGGGATTCCACCTTGGCTTGTCGGGCGCGGTAGAGCGACACCAGCTTCCGGAGCAGCTGCTCCTCCTCAGACTCGCCGCTGCCGCTGCTTGGCGCATCAACCAATGTCAGCCCAGCAGAGGCGAGCACTTCTCCATCAAAAGCTTCTCCTTCGACCGGCGCCCTGGAGCTTGACGCCCAGGGAAGCTTGATGAAGATGCCATCGCCGACCTTCAAATAGGTGTCGGGCTGGGGCTCTTCAGAGCCTGGCGCTGCGGTAGCGGCAGAGGGATCGGCGGTCGACGTAGCGCCTTGCGCTCCTGCGGCCTCAGGGTCGTTAGTGCGATCGCCGGACCCCTCTCCAGCTCCTGCGCCAGCAGCTTTGGCGGCCTCTTCGCCGGCAAGATCATCAGCGCCAGCTTCCTCCTCAGTGGCGGCAGCGTCGTTGGTGCTGCCGCGCGCGTTCTCCTAGCCGGTGGCCTCGGTCTCCATCGGCTCCATGGAAGGTGGGTCTGGCGGCCAGAAGAGTTAGAAAAGTCAAGCAAATATCCAAAAAGAAAATCAGAAGAAGAACACAAGGGAGGTTTTCAAGCAAGAGGGTTACCTGTACTGGGATCCATGGTCATGGGCTCCACCACCGGGGGGTCGCTGGTGCTGCCCCTTGCCGGAGACTCCTCCCTTGCCGGAGATTTCTCCCTTGCCGGAGAACGCTCCCTTGGCGGGGAATCCTCCCTTGGCGGTGTAGTCAAAGCAGATGACACGTCGGACGCGGTTTCCGAGCGCTCCTGGTGAAGCTGTTCTGCTCCTACACAAACAAACCAAGAGTCAGATATCAGCAAAGAAAGAGCACCCATGCGCGCCTAACAGCGGGAAGTAAACCACATACTTACGCTGGGGGCTGCACTGGGGGCTGCTTCGGGGAGTAGTTGCCGGGTCCGACAAGGTGGTCTCGGACGCGCCCCCTGCTGTCGCGGTGGGCTCGTCCTCGATGACAATCACCGGAGCCTTGGCTCTCTTCGCTGCTCTCTGGGCCAGGGTCCTGAGAAAGAACAAGGTTCAGAGTAAAGCAGATAAGATACAAGACAAAAACAGCAAGAATTGAAGAACTACAAGTACAACAAAGATTCTCACTCTTCTTCTTCCTCGTCGGAGCTAAGCACGGAGAGGTCGAAGTCTGGCCCACCTTCATCGCGACGAGGTGGAGGAGTAGGATCCCTTGGCCGCTTGGCAGGGGCAGTGGCAGTGGTCCGGGAAGACCCCGCTCCAGTTGCCGCAGCGGTGCGAGGCGCTCCCGCGGCAACATTGCTTGTCGCGGTGGAGCGTGTCACGCGGCGCGACGGCTGTTGACTCGTCTGCCGCCCTGCTGCATCCCCGGCCTTGCGGAGACGCCTTCTTGGTGGAGCTGGGGGCTGCGCTGAGGGCTCCGCTTGCGGCAAGCGGCCTGGAGATGGCGGGCCGCTCGCACCCTCGGCGGGTTCGCTCGACTCGGCGTCCGGCGCGGCAAGCTCTTCCTCGCCGTCGAGCCACTCTCGCTCGGCAAGGCTTGCCGCCTCTGCTGCCTCTGCCTCCTCCACGGTGAACCCAAACTCGCCCGCGGCAGCAGCTGCCGCCGCCTCTTCCGCCCTGGTGGCGATGCGCTGCATCTCCTCCTCAGTGGTGTCGCGGGTGAGGCTCTTCTGTTCGTCGGCATGGACCGCCACCTCCACCAAGCCGTCAAAGAACTGCTGCACGACATCGTCTGCAGGCTCCTGCCAAGTGGGGACAATTCCATGCGAGTCGCACAACGGCATCATTGCACGGATGCGGTCGAGCGAGGAGTTGTTGCACAGCGGAACGACACCCGCCGGCAACCTGAACCATTCGGGATGCTGAGGATCGTGCTTGAACAACTCCTTGAGCATCGCATCTAGTTCCAGCACAGTGAAATTGAAGTTGAGGCCCGGGCGCAGCCTCATGGTATCCGTCGGACCCCCGAACTCCCAGGCGGGTCTCCTCCTCTCTTGTAGGGGCCGATGCGGCGGCGGAGAAAATCCGCACCAACGGCGCCTACAGTGAGCCCGGCAAGCCTGAGGCGCAAGATCCGGGTGATGGCGATCTTCAGCTTGTCGTCTTCCGTGGCCAAGCTGCTCCAATCGCCGCCGCGCACTACTGGGGCTTGGCGCTGGGCGGTGAATGGCTGCGGGTTCTCCTCGACGATCCAGCACCAATCTGCTCTCCACTCCTCCCATTTGCTGCGGAGCTTCCCCTCCAGATAGGCTTCCTTCTTGCCGGCCCTCGAGATCCAGGCGATCCCGCCGGATAAAGGCTCTCCTCTCTCGACCCGGGGCATGAAGAAGTGGCAGAAAAGAGCTACGTTTGGGTGGACTCCGACAAAGTTTTCGCAGAGATGTGCGAAAACCGCCATGGTCAGAACGGCGTTGGGGGTGAAGTCAAGGAGGTGGAACCCGTAGGTGTTCATGATATCGCAGAAGAATTCAGAGAAGGGCGGGCAGAGCCCGTAGTAGAAGAACAATACGAAGAAGGGGTATTCGTTTGGAGCCCGTTTCGAAGCAGCGGCGGAGAGTACCTTCGTGCGCGGATGCGCTCGCGTCTCCGTCGACCAGAACAGGTAATACCACTCCCTCAGCTCCGTCGCGGCGAGCTCGGGGGGGAAGGTTGCCCGCTCCTTTCGCAGCGCCTCGAGCCGCAGCGCCTCGGCCGACTTCACGCCCTTCCCGGCTTTCGGAGCCATGGCGGAGGTGGTGGGGGAGATCGACGGCGTTGGTGGCGACGGCGGCGATGGGGGCCGGAGCGCTTCTCTCTTTCGGCTTTGGAAGCGGAGGGGAGCGGCGGAGATTTCTGAGATGAGAACAATGACTGGCGAGATGGGGGAACTGCCCCTGTTTCCCCTGCTTATAAAGAGGGAGGAGGCGAACGTTACGCTTTTTCCGAATAAAGAACCACCCACGATCTCTCCCACGACACCGCATTCGACGTGTGCCGTTAGGGGAGGGCGCGGTGGATACGGAATGGGATACGGCGTAACCCAGGCCGCGCGTGCCCATGCCTTGTTTTGGGCCTGGCCCAACAGCGCTCGGCACCGTGTGTGGCCCAGGCCCGGGGGCTCCTGTCGGTGTACTAGAGTAGGGGTACCCTAGTATCCCAAACTTGTGCACGGGCAGTCGCAGCACTCCGCGGCAAGGCTTGCCGGGTGACCGCCAAGGTCCTCCGTGGTTCCTTTGGAGCCATTCAAGAACAAAGTGTTTAAGTCAAGGAGAACAAGGCCCCGGCAAGAGGAGCTTGCCAGGAAGGCCAACTGAGGCATCTCAAGGAACTTGCCGCGACACGCCGCGCGTCCCGGCAAGGCCCGGTAAGTGATAAGATTCCGGATGCCCGGCAAGAGGAGCTTCCGGGAAGGCCAACCAAGGCATCACAAAGCCCGGCAAGCGACAAGCTTCCGGACGCGACAAGACAACGACCGCGGCAAGACGCTTGCCGCGGCAGGCTACCACTCTGTACCCGCGCTCCAGCGCATCCACCAACGTGTCGCCCTGGGACCGTTCCAGGCACGCGTGGCGAGAAGCTGTGCAGCCAGCGGTGCGAGGTGGCAAGCGGAGATGACAAGATAGCCATCGTGGCAAGCGGTGGCGCCCCTAACGGTCACTTTTTTGCACTGTTTGGGCGACGCAGACGGGCATTTAATGCCTTTGTCCCCTGCCATCAGGGTTAGGTAGGATGCACTGTACAAGTAGGTGTACCAACCGCACCTCTTTTCCATTTTTACCCTTGCATGCGTTGCCACCTATCGGTGACCCCTTGAGCATATAAAAGGAGGCCCATGCGCAACGTAGGGGGGTTCGGAACCAGAAAACACTCACGCTCTCTCTCGTTAGCAGCGAGCGTGTACTGTAGCAATTAGCGCTCTCGAGCAAGAACACAATATAATCAGACAAGCAGCAGTAGGAGTATTATCTCTCCGGAGAGCTCCGAAGCTGGGTAAATCGCTCATGTGCTTCGCCTCGATCCGCTCTTCGTGTGATCTCCACCCCCCGCTGGACCAAAAGGCGCCCTGCCCCATAGGTGTTCATTCCCACGACACTTTCTTTCCTTCGTAAACATATTGTTTTCATGGTCTAGAAAATATTGTTCTAATGGATCAGTTGGAGGAATAGCAATGGAAGCAAGACCAATAATCTCATCCTTACTAGTTGGTTCCCTATCACGAGGTTGTCTACTAAACTTAGCAAAATTAAACTCATGGGACATACCATCTATTCTTTTCACAATTAATCTTAGCACTAGCGGTATTCAAGAAGGGTCTACCAAAAATAATGGGACAAAAATCATCTTGTGGGGAACCAAGAACAAGAAAATCAGCAGGGTATTTAACCTTCCCACACAAAACTTCAACATCTCTAACAATCCCAAAGGGTTTAATGGTATCCCTATTAGCAAGCTTAATGGTAACATCAATGTCTTCTAATTCAATGGGTGCAATGTCATGCATAATTTCTTGATATTAGGTATAAGGTATTGCACTAGCACTAGCACCCATATCACATAAGCCATGATAACAATGATCTCCTATTTTAATAGAAATAACAGGCATGCCTATGACAGGTCTACGTGTCTTAGTATCTGGCCTAGCAATATTAGCAGTCTCACCACAGAAATAAATAACATGCCCATCTAAATCATCATCCAAGAGATCTTTAACCATAGCAATACTAGGTTCAACATTAATTTGCTCAGGAGGTGTATAAGTCCTAATATTACTCTTACGAACAACAGTCGAAGCTTTAGCATGATCCTTTATCCTAACAGGAAAAGGAGGTTTCTCAACATAAGTAGTAGGAACAATAGGATCACTATAGGTAATAGTCTTTTCTTCGACTGTAATAGGTGCAACTACTTTCACTTCAATAGGAGGATTATATTTAAACCACTTCTCTTTAGGGAGATCAACGTGAGTAGCAAAAGATTCACAGAAAGAAGCTACTATCTCAGAGTCAACTCCATACTTAGCGCTAAATCCACGAAAAGCATCGGTATCCACAAAAGACTTAACACAATCGAACTTAGGTGTCATACCTGACTCCTTACCATCGTCGGAACCCCGATCTTCAGAGTTGCGTTTAATTCTTTCCAATAAGTCCCATTTGAAATCAATAGTCTTTAGCATATACGAACCAACACAGGAAGTATCGAGCAGGTTGCGATCATTGAGAGAAAGCCGAGCATAAAAGTTTTGAATAATCATTTCCCGGGAGAGCTCATGATTGGGGCATGAATATAACATTGACTTAAGCCTTCCCCAAGCTTGAGCGATGCTTTCACCTTCGCGAGGCCAGAAATTATACATGTAATTACGATCACGATGAACAAGATGCATAGGATAGAACTTCTGGTGAAATTCCAACTTCAATCGTTTATAATTCCAAGATCTCGTATCATCACATAGCCTATACCATGTCAATGCATCTCCCTTCAAAGATAAAGGGAAGACCTTCCTTTTCACAACATCATCGGAAATACTTGCAAGCTTAAATAATCCACAAACTTCATCCACAAAGATAAGGTGTAAATCGGGATGCAATGTTCCATCTCCTGCGAATGGATTAGCTAGCAGTTTCTCTATCATACCCGAAGGAATCTCAAAGTAAATATTTTCAAAAAGTTCAGTAGGTTGAGGAGAAACTCTTTGCTCTTCTGGTCGGGGTGAAGATACCCCGAACAAGCCCCTCAAAGGATTAGTTTCCATAGTCACAGGTAACAGAAAATTTCAGCGCACTATATAAATGTTTCCTTACCAAGTTCCACTCACCAAAAGCGCTACACTCCCCGGCAACAGCGCCAGAAAACAGTCTTGATGACCCACAAGTGTAGGGGATCAATCATAGTTCTTTCGATAAGTAAGAGTGTCGAACCCAACGAGGAGCAGAAGGAAATGATAAGCGGTTTTCGGTAAGGTTTTCTCTGCAAGCACTAAAATTGTAGGTGATAGACAGTTTTGTGATAAGATAAATGGTAACGAGTAAAAATTAAATAAAGTAAATAAAGTGCAGCAAGGTGGCCCAATCCTTTATGTAGCAAAGGATAATCCTGGACAATTTCTAATAATGAGAAAGGAGCTCCCGAGGACACATTGGGAATTATCGTCAAGCTAGTTTTCATCACGTTCATATGATTTGCGTTCGGTACTTTGATAATTTGATATGTGGGTGGACCGGTACTTGGGTACTGCCCTTACTTGGACAAGCATCCCACTTATGATTAACCCCTATTGCAACTACAAAAGAAGTATTAAGGTAAACCTAACCACAACATTAAACATATGGGTCCATATCAGCCCCTACCGAAGCAACGCATAAACTAGGGTTTAAGCTTCTGTCACTCTAGCAACCCATCACCTACTTATTACTTTCCCATGCCTTCCTCTAGGCCCAAATAATGGTGAAGTGTCATGTAGTCGACGTTCACATAACAACACTAGACGAAAAGACAACATACATCTCATCAAAGTATCGAACGAATACCAAATTCACATGACTACTAATAGCAAGACTTCACCCATGTCCTTAGGAACAAACGTAACTACTCACAAAGCATATTCATGTTCATAATCAGAGGAGTAATAATATGCATAAAGGATCTGAACATATGATCTTCCACCAAGTAAACCAATTAGCATCAACTACAAGGAGTAATCAACACTACTAGCAACCCACAGGTACCAATTTGTGGTTTTGATACAAGATTGGATACAAGATATGAACTAGGGTTTTGAGAGGAGATGGTGCTGGTGAAGATGTTGATGGAGATTGACCCCCTCCCGATGAGAGGATCGTTGGTGATGATATTGGTGGTGATTTCCCCCTCCCGGAGGGAAGTGTCCCGGCAGAACAGCTCCGCTAGAGCCCTAGATTGGTTCCGCCAAGGTTCCACCTCGTGGCGGCGGAGTTTCGTCTTGTAAGCTTGCCCACAATTTTTTTCATGGGAAAAGCTCTGATATAGTAGAAGATGGACACGGAGGCCCACCAGGGGGCCCAGGAGATATGGGGCGGGCCCTATAGGGGGGCCCTTCTCTCTCCTGGACAGGGTGTGGGCCCCCTGGTGTATTTCTTTTGCTCAATAATTCTTATAAATTCCAAAAAGATATTTCATGGAGTTTCAGAACTTTCGGAGAAGTGCAGAATAGGTTTCCAATGTTTGCTCCTTTTCCAGCCAGAATTCCAGCTGCCGGCATTCCCCCTCTTCATGGTAAACCTTGTAAAATAGGAGATACTAGCCATAAGTATTGAGATGCAATGGGTAATAACAGCCCATAATGCAATAAATATTGATATAAAAGCATGATGCAAAATGGACGTATCAGCCTACTAAGTTGACGGGGACGGAGGGCTTTGTCAACTTAGTCAATATGAACGATTCTAGCTCCAGTGACCGTACGATGTCCATCCAACGGCCATAGTGCTTCTTCAACCTCTGGTCTTCTTGCTCCAGCCGCCCAAAGCAGCGCCGGTCGTGCCGTCTGCTCCTACCTCCCGTGGCCGGCTGTGCTGCCGCGTCTTCACCGGCTCCGCGTCATCCTGTTCCTAGGCCTCGCTGTCGTCCACCGCCCTAGTGCTCTCGGCGCGGTGTGGTCAACATGGTCAAGGAACGACTTCCATCAGACGTGGACTGTACGTGGAGAGGCTGACAGCTGGGTCCACGGCCGCAGCAAGGAAGTGCCTCCTTATTACGCGGAAAATAATGATTCCTCCACCTGACAGCAGGGACCCATCAGACGGGCCACCGTATTTCGCAAAAAATACGTTTCCCCTTGACTGCTGGGACCCACCAGCTACACCTTCGCATGCAAGGAAGTGCATTCGGGCAAAAAAAATGATTCGGCCCCCTGACTGCTGGGACCCACCAGCTACATCTTCGCACGCAAGGAAGTGCATCCGGGCAAAAAAACGATTCGCCCCCTGACTACTGGGAACCACCAGCTACATCTTCGCACGCAAGGAAGTGCGTCCAGGCAAAAAAAACGATTTGCCCCCCTGACCGCTGGGACCCACCAGCTACATCTTCGCATGCAAGGAAGTGTGTCCGGGCAAAAAAAAACAAAACAAAACAATTCCCCCTGACTGCTGGGACCCACCAGCTACACCTTCGCACGCGAGGAATTGCGTTTGGGCAAAAAAAACAATTAGCCCCCATGACTGCTGGGACCCACCAGCTACATCTTCGCACGCAAGGAAGTGCCTGACAATCGGGACCCACCTGGTCGAAGCGTACGTAGCGTTGTCATTCTGGTCGCGAACGTGTACGTACATATATACTAGTGGATGTAGAGGCACACACGTGTTGTAGTAGAGGCGCGCACGAAGCATGTACACGTACGTACAACGGCCAGGGTGCAAGAAAGAAAATACGGCCACGTATGTGTACATATGGGCGGGGTCTTGAACGCCTACACACGCATATGTACGGCCAGGGCTCGTGTACATGGCTGGGTCGGAACGGAGAAACAACATCATCATCGTGTTCATGGGGAGCCAACCGGCTGGGTCGGAACGGAATGCGTCATCATGTTCATCGGGACGGCTTGGACGGAACAGGCGATGGAAACTAGTTCTGGCGTACCGCAGAATGGAGGAAACGTCCTTGTGTTAGACCAGCCACGCTTAAACGGGGGTCCTGTTGATCGGGAGGGGTCTGGCGTACCGCAGAACGGAGGAAACGGACCTCCTACAATCGAAATGGGGGTCCTGTTGATCGGGAGGGGTGTGGCATACCGCAAAACGGAGGAAACGAACCTCCTACAGTCGAAACGGGGGTCCTGTTGATCGGGAGGGGTGTGGCGTACTGCAAAACGGACGAAACGGACTTGTGTTGGAGCGCTACGGTTGAAACGGGGGTCATGTTCATCGGGAGGGGTGTGGCATACTGCAAAACGGGACTCCACGGGATACTATTTATCTCCATCGTCGACCTCCTCCAGCCTCCACGGGCTACAGTCGACCTCCTCCA
>NC_041389.1:110974048-110984894 GCF_002162155.2 Triticum dicoccoides | reverse complement strand
GATCGGCTTCAGTTAGCAGCAGTAGTGAAGGAATCGCTCGATCGGGTTCAGTTAACAGCCATCGATCGATCGCTCGGGTTCAGTAACGCGTAGCCTGCAGCGCAATCGCTCAGGTTCAGTTAGAGCCCAACGCCTCGCTCGGGTTCAGTTCGAGCCAACGCCTCGCACACACGCGCGTACATGTACGAGAGAAACGCGCATCTCTCGGCCCCCGACCTCCCACCGTAACCGGGAGCTCCCCGAAATTTTCCTCGCCCTCGCTTCTACCACGGTTTTTTCCGTCATGGACGACCCAAAGAATGTCATGCAGCTGCGTCTCTGGCCCGCCCAGGACGAAAAGCCCATTTTTTGTCATAGAAGTAGGAGCCCACCACATCTATGATGATACCGGGTTTTTTCACAATTATCGTCATGGAAGTGTCATATGTATGATAGAAAAAAATTTCGTTCGGCCCAAAATGTCACGGATGTGTCTTTTTTTGTAGTGAAAATCGAGCTCTGGCACCTCTACAAATCCCTGCTTCCCTCTGTGAAGGGCCTATCTATTTACTTTTATGTTGAGTCATCGTCCTCTTATTAGAAAGCACCCACTGTAGAGCACCGCTGTCATTTGCATGCATTACTATTAATTTATATTGGGTATGACTATGACTGGATCTCTTTTACCATGAATTACAATGTTAGTCATTCCTTGATCTTCAAAGGTGCTCTGCATTTATGTTTTGCGGTCTCAGAAAGGGCTAGCGAGATACCATCTTGTTATATCATATTATGATTGTTTTGAGAAAGTGTTGTCATCCGAGAATTATTATTATTGCTCGCTAGTTGATTATGCCATTGATATGAGTAAACATGAGACCGAAGTGTTGTGGTGAATATGGTTAGTTCATAATCTTTGCTGAAAACTTGAATGCTGGCTTTACATATTTGCAACAACAAGAGGAAACGGAGTTTGTAAAAGTTTTCTTTATCACTTTCAGTTTATCAACTAAATTGCTTGAGGACAAGCAAAGGTATAAGCGTGGGGGAGTTGATACGTCTCCGTCGTATCTACTTTTTCAAAAACTTTTGCCCTTGTTTTGGACTCTAACTTGCATCATTTGAATGGAACTAACCCGAACTGACATTGTTTTCTGCAGAACTGTCATGGTGTTATTTTTGTGCAGAAATAGAAGTTCTCGGAATGACCTGAAAATCCACAGAGAAACTTTTTGGAATTAATTAAAAATACTAGCAAAAGAATCAGCACCAAGGGGGCCCACACCCTATCCACGAGGGTGCCCCCCAGGCCGCGCCCCCTGCCTCGTGGGCCCCCTGAAGCTCCACCGACCTCAACTCCAACTCCATATATTCACGTTCGGGGAGAAAAAAATCAGTGAGAAAGATTCATCGCGTTTTACGACACGAAGCCGCCGCCAAGCCCTAAACTCTCTCGGCTGGGCTGATCTGGAGTCCATTCGGGGCTCTGGAGAGGGGGATCCGTCGCCGTCGTCACAATCAACCATCCTCCATCACCAATTTCATGATGCTCAGCTCCGTGTGTGAGTAATTCCATCGTAGGCTTGCTGGATGGTGATGGGTTGGATGAGATTTACCATGTAATCGAGTTAGTTTTGTTAGGGTTTGATCCCTAGTATCCACTATGTTCTGAGATTGATGTTGCTATGACTTTGCTATGCTTAATGCTTGTCACTAGGGCCCGAGTGCCATGATTTCAGATCTGAACCTATTATGTTTTCATGAATATATGTGAGTTCTTGATCCTATCTTGCAAGTCTATAGTCACCTATTATGTGTTATGATCCGCTAACCCTGAAGTGACAATAATCGAGATACTTACCGGTGATGACCGTAGTTTGAGGAGTTCATGTATCCACTAAGTGCTAATGCTTTGGTACGGTACTCTATTAAAAGGAGGCCTTAATAAACCTTAGTTTCCAATAGGACCCTGCTGCCACGGGAGGGTAGGATAAAAGATGTCATGCAAGTTCTTTTCCATAAGCACGTATGACTAAATTCGGAATACATGCCTACATTACATTGATGAACTGGAGCTAGTTCGTGTTACCCTATGTTATAACTATTACATGAGGAATCGCATCCGACATAATTATACATCACTGATCCAATGCCTATGAGCTTTTCACATATTGCTCTTTGCTTAGTTACTTTACCGTTGCCACTATTACAATTACTACACAACTGCTATTATTACTTTTGCCACTGTTACCATTACTTCCATACTACTTTGCTACTAAATACTTTGCGGCAAATATTAAGTTATCTAGGTGTGGTTTAATTGACAACTCAACTGCTAATACTTGAGAATATTCTTTGGCTCCCCTTGTGTCGAATCAATAAATTTGGGTTGAATACTCTACCCTCAAAAACCATTGTAATCCCCTATACTTGTGGGTTATCAAGACTATTTTCTGGTGCCGTTTCCGGGGAGCATAGCTCTATTCTTTGAGTCACTTGGGATTCATATCTGTTGGTCACTATGAGGAACTTGAAAGACGAAAGAACTAAGATTTATCCCTCAACTACGAGGGGAGGTAAGGAACTGCCATCTAGCTCTACACTTGATTCTCCTTCTGTTATGAGTAAGCTTGTGACACCTAAACCTGGTTCTGCTATTAATTCTGATATAACGCATGTTATTGATGATGCCACTTCTACTCACTACAAAAAAATACACTTCCGTCGTGATACGTGTTTGTCAAGTAGGTCGCATTTTTTGTCATGCATGTACATCCATGACGATTTTATGACAGAATCAAGATAGTCATACCTGTGCTATCGTAGAAGGGTTCCATGACATTACCAAAATTATCATCACGGAAGTGTCCACTTCCATGACGATAAATCACGCGTCACAGAAGTGATTTCGTCAAGGGTGACCGACACGTGGCATCCACCGTAACGGAACGCCGTTAAGCTATCAGGTCGGGTTTTGGATCCGATAACCCGTTAACAGCCCCAATCAATGGGGATTTTCCACGTGTAAAATCATCATTGGCTGGAGGAAACACGTGTCGGCTCATCGTTGGGACAAATGCCATCCACTCATTGGACAGAAGGCGCCTATGATACATCGACACGTGGCACGGCCCATCAAGTTTAAATGGGCCGGCCCAACTAAAGGCCCATAAGATTTTGTGGACCATAATGGGCCGGCCCAGCTAAAGGCCCACGAGATTTTGCGGACCATAATGGGCTGGCCCCGCTAAAGGCCCACAAGATTTCGCGGGCCATAATGGGTCGGCCCAGGTAAAGGCCCACAAGATTTTTGTGTGCCATAATGGGCCGGCCCAGGTAAAGGCCCACAAAATTCTTGCGGATCATAATGGGCCGGCCCAGCTAAAGGCCCACGAGATTTCGCCGACATTAATGGGCCGGCCCAGCTGTAGGCCCACAAGATTTTGAGGACCCTAGTAGGCCGGCCCATTAACTGGCTGCCATGTTTTGGGCCAAATGTCGGCCCATATTTGATCTGGCCATTAATGGTCTGCCACGTTTCGGGCCTAATAATGGCCCATATGAGCTCCGGTCCGTTAAAAGCCTCCCATTTTCTTGGCCAAAACACGGCCCAGATCAGGTCCGACCCTTTAAGAGGCTTTGGGCTCAATTATGGCCCATATCAAATTCGGCATGTTAACTAGACGCTATGCTTTTGGGCCCACTTGCTAAAGGCCCATTTAGTAATTCGGCCTGATATTAGTTTTGGCCTGTTAAGGGCCCGTTTAACATTTCGGCCCCTATATTAATTTGGGCCTATTAAAAGCCCGTCATATAGTTGGGCCTAACTACGGCCCGGTTTGCATCCGGCCTACTCGTAGCCGATATCTGATTGGGCCAAACAAGGACCGAGAAATCTTTGGCCTATTAAAAGCCCGTGATTTGATTCGCACAATCATGGGCCGGGGTCCATTTTGGGCTGCTGCCAGCCCGTGAGCTATTCGGCACGTTTCAGGCCCAACCTACTTCTCAGCCTCCTAAAAGCCCATTGAGTTTTCTTGCGAAAAGAGGGTCGGGGGTTACTCGGCCTATTAAAGGCCCGAATCTACTAGTGGGCCAGTTTGACGGGGCCCATGATGCGGATCATACATCGTGATTGCTTGACAGCCCGATTATGTACCGTAATTTTACAGTTTGGCCGGTTTACTGCGAAGACAGGATATATACATACAGTAAAATAACTGTAGCATCGTGAATAAGAAAAAACCTAGACTATACAATAAAGAAATAAAGGCATATTACATCCACTGGGCATCAAAGTTCACCACTATGATAATAAAGCACAAGCAGACAGCAGATTACATACACTGGGCATCATAGATCGCCACCAGTGCAAATAAACACGCCGACAAAATAATATACAAAACCGACAGCACTTCAATAGAGTTCAGGAAAGGTTAGCCCTGCTGGGGAGCTGCAGCACAAGCAGCTGAGCAAGATGATGATACTGCGCTTGTTCAACACTTATATCTTCCTCACTCTGAAAGATAAAAAAGCAGACAGATGACAGGTTTTGCACATAAAAGTATCAATGCTGACAATTCATCACATTTCTTACTGACGAATAAAGTGACACCGTTTAAATTGCGTTAACACAATATGGTATTGTTCAGGTCAAGACATGGCAGGAAATGACATTGTGAAGGAGTTGGCAGCTTCACGACACCACTGGATTACAGATCAAGAACTCATAAGTATCAATGGTTACTGTGCTGTCAATTTATTCCATTTCAGATTGGCGAATAAAGAGACGGTTTAAATAATAGTAGAATGATATGACATTGTTCATAGTTAAGACATTGCAGAATATGACATTGTGATGTAGTGGGTAGGTTCACCACATCACTGGATTACGGATGAAGAACAGAAGCATACATGTAGTGCAAAAGAAGATCACTAGCTCTGTATAGTTTAATTTACATGGTATGAAGAAGGAACTGGGTTGTACAACTAAAAACTTAAATTGAGAAGGACAAACTTTTGTTTATGAACTACATAATAAACTTTAAACATGCAATTTGATGCAAACACCAAAAATAAACAACTGTTGCAGTCATGCCTAACCAAATATACACAACAAAGTTTGAAGGCTTGAGAAGGACAAACTTACATTACATGTGAAGACAGGCTCTATAAAGCCCTTGTCCATGCTGATGGGGGGCAATTCAAGAAGTTTAGCACAGAATCTTCTTCATAAGCATTGCCTTTATTCTACATTTTGTTAAGAGTAAATATAGATGTGATAATATATGAAAAAATGGAGAATATTTAATATAAGATGAAGAGTGATGCTACATAACCAAGTAGCTATAAATGTGTGTACATCGATACAGGTAAAAGGCATAGCCAAGAGCAATGCATAGCTAAACTTCTTCTGTACCAACCTTATGGTAAGAGTAAATATAGATCTGATGTGTAGAAAATGGAGGGCAAAGGAAAATAAGCTGCAGAGTGATGGTACATGAACAACTACCTGTCAATATAAGTACAATGATAAAGGACATCATGACTTACAAGAACACTGCAGAGCTAAAAAAAATTCATTGGCATTGGATATATTCTACACTAATGTAACCATTCATACAGATCAGATAATTTGGAGCGAACAATTGATAAGCAAGCTATCATGCATACTGCTGTCACATAATGAACTAGGTATGTATGCAAGTACAGTGATACAGGACAACAGGTACTAACAAGAGCGAAGCAGCGGGCAGCATATATGTGATATCCTGTCGTTCTTTTCAAACCGGAATTCTTCTTCGAGCAGATTTCCTGCAAAAAAGATCCGTAAGGCACATGCGGAAAAGTAGAAGTTCAAATTGTCATGTGATTTCATAGACAGTACCTCATCCTGGGAACGAGACTAGTGCATAACAAGGTTTTTCCATTCAATGTCTTCTAAATTTAGCACAGGAGACTTCACCGAAAATTCATTTATAGACTTGCCATCAAAGTGTGATTTCCTCAGGTAACACCGATACTGCTGCAATGCTTCCTTGAAAAGCACAAGCAAGCTTTGCTTGTCATGACTATACAGATTGACCCTCGCCTAGTTACAATAATGTAATGTAAATCATCGATGTGTTCGATCAGTAGAAAACAGGAAAATAATAACCATGAATAATAGCACTTACACATAAGTTGGATAGGAAGATGTGAAAATGGTGTTTGTCTTCACTATAATCTTCCAATGATGGGAATATATGCACGTAGTCCCTAACAACATTGAAAGCATTGTCTTTTAAACTGGGAATAAATGGAATGGGGTTCCAATCTGCAGGAATTGGCCGTCTCTGCAGTTGGGATATGTCTTCGGCCGGCGGAATTGCTGTACTTTTTGCTGGAGTGGGATTTTTCTGTGGTACAGCTGGTGCTATGGCAAATGAAATCGGTATACCTTTTGCTGGAGTGCAGGTCCTGTGTGGTGGGGCTAGTGGTGTGGCCAGTGAAGTATGGGTACAGTCTGCTGGAGTCGGTCCTATGTTTTGTGTCACTGGTTGTACAGCCAATATAAGTGGGGCGCTGTCTGGTTTCTCCGGCACCACCACGTTTTTCAAGGACTTTGCTGGTGCTCCTTCAGGTTCGGCAATCACCCTCTTCCTTTTTGATGTCTGATGCACAAGAACAGCATTTGAGTGAAAAAACATGGTATGATGACAGATGGAATATGTATTGATAATGGATGGGCATGGCATCTCGAGTTATATGATGAGTAAACTAAGTAGATGGCGGTGCAACAAAGTAGAAGAAATGCAAGACAACATATGCAAGATACGCGCAATCAATAAAACCTTGCCAAATTAGAATAGGTACCTTGATGGGTGAACAGGACAGGCCATCTGCCTTTGACTCGTCGAGGTTAGAATAGTCATTAGAATGATATTCTGAACAAGAATCAACAGGTGGGGAGCGTACGAGTTTCATTGCTTCCAGAACGGCACTCAATGCCTTGGTGCCAATTTTGTAAGTCATTGAAGTGTTCCACAATATTCTTATGATGCGCGGATTCTGATATTCACTGTAATTGCGTATAATATCTGAGAACCATGAAAACATAAATAGTTGTGAGATTGTCTTTGTAATGCAGATGATAGGGGCGCCCCTGTAAACACTTGTGTGCTATCACTGGATTCTGATGAGAGAGCTCATGTGTGTTGTAATATGGTGCGTGCATTTATATAATCTGGAAAAAGTACAATAAAAATAGGATCTAGAAGTAAGGATAGCTGGCAGATGATAGGTTCATAATATACTGTATAGAGAGTTTATTGCCAAACCATGATAACAAGAGCACACAGCAACTAGGCAGATCATAGTGTACATAACAGGGGTACACCATAACCACAATATATAAATGGGGAAAGTGGAACTGGCTTGAAAATATAGTGTTGTATTGCCGCTAGTAATTGAAAGCCTATCCATCACGTACAGGCCAGCTCTATCGAGCATGGTAAAGAAGAGCAAGCAGATTTTGGGTAATAAAATGTTGGTTGCGCAGTGCCCACACATGATGAACCAGATCGCATTAAGAATGCAACTCCCAGCTGTCTCTCGACCATTTCAGGTGGTTGGATGAAGATCCTATGTCTCCTAACCCTTCTTCTTCCTCGTCTCTGACTATTCCCATACAGAACACCGCACGGGCAGCCGGCCGGACCACCGGCCCCCACCGCCTGTGTTCCTCCGCCACCCCCACCCCCACCCCCGCCCCAACCCCCACCCGCATCGAGTTTTCTTCCTTCGGCGAGGCCTCACAACCACCCGAGCCCCTTCGATCGCACCGGCGAACTCCGGCGAGCTCTGAAAAATCGACTGACCCAATTTTGAAATTTAGTCTACTGTGATTTAACTAGTGTGGAATATAAAAGGGGAAAACCATAAGCATTGGGAGTATAGTGTTGAGCATGCCATGGCGGATCTGAAGGTGCAAACCGGACAAAGGCAACTTCGCAACCAAGACAAGAAATCAGAGTAAAGCAGTGGCGATCTATTTTCTTGCTGCGATAAATAAGTTGAGCAGATACGAAAGAGTACCGCCTCTGGTGCAGCGCCGTGTACGCATCTACTGAGAATTTGACGGTGCTGTGGTAGCGATGGCTGTTGGCGGCGTGGAAGCAGATCTAGGAGGGTAGACGGTGGTGGCAGGGCACGATGGACGAGACGGTCGTAGGAGCGGCGCCGGCAAGGTGGACGACGGCGGGGATGAAGCGAGAGGAGGGGATGCAAGGATCCCGGTCCGAAGGCATGGATGAGAGAGGTCGATCTCTTGTAATGGACAACAACGTCGAGGTATCAGCTCCGGCATGGTGGAGGAGGACGGCGGTGGATGGGGTGGTGGACGGCGGCGGACGGAGGAAGGTGGGGGTGGAGAGGGTGTTTTGGCGCCCATGGAGTATGAATGGGGAAAAGGGAGGTAGAGAGGAAGGGGGGAATCATGTATTCAGGGTGCGCTTGTCTCAAATGCGAGGAAATTTACAAACTTAGCCCCCGTTTCAAATTTCTACTACATCACAGCAACATTAGTCGGTTGGGGATAGGACGGTAATCTCCCATACACCGAATATTTGCCGACGAGAGTTTATTTTTGGCGCCCACCGTGTATGAATATGAATCCGGGAGTAAGTCGATTTCGGCCGAGGACACACTGTGTTCTGGCCATCACTGTGTATGAATCCGGGTGAGAGGCGGTTACGTCACGTTTGGGTGAAATTACAAACCTACCCCTATGGAAACCTATAGAAATCCAGCAGATAGGCTTTGCGTGGCAGGGATAGGTAGTAGTGATTTCCATCTCACAGATTTTGGTTTCAGGCGGTTACTGCGACTTTCCCTGCTTTGTTCAAATTTTGCAGAGTGCACGTTTACCGTGCCAACTCAATTCGAATCCCGTTTGTATTCTATTTTTTTTGGGCGGGATCCATTTGCAATTGGAATTACATTCTATATACATCATTTTTTTATATATACTTTCAAAAGCACAACACCATTTATACATAAATATGGTTTACAAATGGCATGATCTTAGATTCATAAGGTTGTATCCATCAATTTGGATTTTCAAATATTTGAAACCACTTTATGTTGAAATCCAATGTATGCATTCCTCGCTAACTGTCTCTAATTAATGTGTGTTTCATGTGGGGTTTTTTTACTTCTCAAACATGTATAATGTGTTTCACACACGCAACATATAGTGTAATCCCGTTTATACATTAATTGCATATAAACCATGCATTGTTTGTAATTAAAGAATCTATTGATCACCAATATTGATAAACTATATAACATTACACGTGTGACCAAATTCAAATGAATATGCATGTTTGATACACAAATTTGTGTTATGATATTATCGATGTCGTGATCTCTAGTTTAAATATTTGAATCCCCTTTAATCCAGATATTCGTCTCATATAGCTATCACTCATGCTTATATAGGACTATCTCTCTGGACCTATATGCGTTCAACGTCTCTCAGGTATCTCTCATGCTACCTGTATGTCGACAATGATCTTTTATCTTCGTAACACACTGACTGTATTCTCTCCCTCGACCTTCGTCACTCTATCTCTCTCTAAGTATATCTCGCTCCCTGCTATGTGTCTCTAATTATGATTCTCCATGTGGAATCTCTTTCTCTCACACAAACACAAAACTTTGTCTCCCGGGGTCTCATTTCTCTCTACTATTCCCATGTGTGCCACTCGCACACCCCTCATACAGAGATGTCTTTCGCTACTTAGATATGAGAACCTATGACTCTTCCTCTTCAATATCTCTTTCTCACACACAAACACAAACTCTGTCTCCCAGAGTCTCATATTTCTCCATTGTTCTCTTGTATGTCTCCATACATAGTTAATTACCCTCAATCACACACACCCTCTCTCCCTAGAGATATCTTGCGTTCCCTCATATGTCTCTCTAGCTATCACTCTCGTTGTGAAATATCTTTTTCTCTCACAGACACGAAACTCCGTCTCTCTGGATCTCATTTCTCTCTGATATCTATTTGTATGTGACTCACATGCACCCTCTCTCTATTTCTCTCGCACCCACACACATAACCCAGCCTTCTGATCCACTCGACTCCTATCTCTAACGCACACTAGCTCTTTCTATTTATCTGTTTCTCCATCAACCTTCTTTCTCGCCCTCACTCTTGATTCCTATCACGCACACTACATATGTTTCTCTCTACATGCAGTCAAGTGCCCTCTCTCACACATATGTAACTTCACCCTTTGAACCAGCCGACGGTCATCCAACACCCAAACTAGCGGATGTCCCTGTATCTAGCATCTCCATCTCTGTATCTATCTGTAGTTTCTCCGTCAACATTTCTTTCTCGCACAGAGTCTTGCTTCCTATCACCCACACTATATATGTCTCTCCATACATATGCATTTATAGGTTGATCTCTTTTGCACAATCATTGTGCCTCACTCCCTCTGCTCGCCATAGATGCATGCTCCAGCCCACGCCACTATCTCTTAAAGACAAAAACACATGCTCAATTGTCGGGCCTTCTTCCCTGCATTCTCACATGCATGCATATTGTCATACCAATCCGTCTCTCCCATGTCGTTGATCTTATGACTTATGTCTTCTTTCTTTTATCTCGATCATGCACGTGCACACACACACACACATCCCACGTATACATGTCTACCTCTCACACATGCATGTTCAAGGTCTCTATGTCTCCATACATAGTTAATTACCCTCAGTCCTAACGCCACATCGAATCGTTCTCCTCTTTTGTGCACATAACTTCCGCCTGGATGGGTAAAACACACACTCACACTTAACAATCTCCTTCTAG
>NC_041389.1:110967814-110973433 GCF_002162155.2 Triticum dicoccoides | reverse complement strand
TAAGACTCCATCTCTGTCTCTCTCCTCTCTCTCTCTCTCTATCTCTCTCTCTCTCTCTCTCACACACACAAACACACCACACACACACACTAAGACTCCATCTCACACACACATGCTCTAGGCGGAGCATTTGTTCCTACCGCCCTTCATCCAACCTTACCCGTATGATAAACAATCACCTTTATTTACTTGCATAACATGGACAAATTCCACTTTACTTTAGTAGTCAGCAAACTTATCATCTGTACCCTTATAAAAAAAACGAGTTGGTGATGATGGTGTGCCTGCCATCTTGTAATACAGACCATAGGATCTATATCTGACGGATAGAAAGCAAACTATGATAATTTTACAAAAGATACCCGCACCTCTCTCCGCAATTAAAAAAGGAATAAGTCTCTGGAACAATCTAGCATGCATGGTGGCCGCTGCCGCCTGCCGGTGCCGTCCATCCCCATGCCTCCGCCCATTCCGACCACCAGTCACCACCACGCTCCACTCCTCCTTCCCTTATCTCTCATCCTTCATTTTTTTCGATGACATTCTCGAGATACCATTTTTCCAATAAAATTGTCGAGATATCATTAGTTTTTACACATGGGATTACTCCTGCATGGGTCAATCACAACAGGTGTTTTGTAAAAAAATGCATATTGATGTTCCGTGCAATGCACGAGAATCTTGCTTGTAATTATATAACGCAAATCATGAGCAGGAAGTGACATTTTTTTGACACAACCACGTTAACATGCCACGTAAATCACTAGCTAAAGTAAATACCATTATACTTATATCCCAATGCAAAAGGTTGAGTACATGTCCGAAGATTAGAGTCGCACACACGCACTCTATCTCTCAGAATCTCTCACACACACACCAGTTACGTGACGCCCACTTAAGCAGACACGTATGTTAAAATTTGTGCACCCGCGGGTACACGTGATGCTGCGCATTTATTTAAGCCAGAAGGCGAACCCAAATAGTAGCTGCATTCATTCCCTTCCCGCCGCCTCTTCTCTGGTCGCAGTCGCCCAGTAGCCATGGGCCGGCCGAAGGTAACAACATACGCCATACTCCCGCTGGAGCAGCGCTTTAATATGGAAATTTTAGTGGTCATTCATGCATCTTTTTGATCGGTCGCTTCCCATGGACATGCGCGGGCGGTGGAAGAGGAAGGAGAAGGGAAGCGGGCTGTGGAGTAACATTTTTTACCACAATTTCTTAGGAAACTGAGTGCAATAATTGAGTAGTTTTGCAAACTACCTGTACTACACCTGAAACGGTTCAAAACCTATACTCCCTTGCCAGCGCGCGCTTCCCGCGTGAAACAGTCAGCATCGCCCTGGGGCGTTAGTGCCGCATTAATGCCTGGCCAGAGTGGAGGCGACCTCTCACTGGCGCCGGCTTTGAAGTGGCGCGACGGCCGAGAGAGCGCGGCTTCCCGGTGCACATGACTACTCCGCGTCGAGACTAGCCATAGGCCCTGTTTGGATCCATGGGTTAGAGTTAGTTTGAGCTAGTTGGGGCTCAAATAGCCCTAAAGTATCCAAGCATGAGGGTTTAAATTTGAGCAAGTTGCACCGAACCCACTAAAAAAACTATCCCACCCAAGAGGTGCTAACTGGAGATAGTTCTCATTGGGACCACTGAAAACTCACTTTTCTCTCTCCATGAAGTGCATTTATTGTCAATCTAACCCTATCACCCAAACACCTCTTTGGCTAAAGTTAGTTCAGGGTTAGTCATGAGTTAGTCTAACCTCTAGCTAAGTTAGAGTATCAAACATGAGCAGTATAGGACATGCAAGTTGCTCAAAGCATACAGGCAAATTCGTACGTGAAAGGATTTTTTTCTTTTTGAAAACGCAACGTGAAAGGAATTTTTTTAGAATGCTCTTGGCATGTCGCTAACATGTGATAGTTAACCGACCTCAATAGACGGAAGAAACGCCAGCCCGCCGCACTTTGATAGAGACGAGGAGGGAGAAGCGACACAGGCTGCTGGATTACTAGAGATAGGTGTCGCACGGAAGCCAAGAAATATGGTGATAGTGTGGGTTAGCCATGTACTAGTATGATGTAACTACACTGGGCTATCATGTTTCGTACTCTTCCAGTCCACTGTGGAGATGATTGGTTAATTTTATATCGCTGAATAATATTAAATATTATGAGTGCAGACGCTCCACCACGAGGTTCCTTGCTCCTTCTCGGTCGTCCGAAATCTATGTTCTTCCACTCTATTTTTTATATGAGCTTTGTTCATCCTTTTGCCAACACGCGAGACATCTAGTATCAAGGTGCATGTGTTATGCAAGGATCGTTCCATCTATATGAAGAACACGTGGGACTGGAACTACGAGACGGACATGTACCCAGGAGTGGACGTACGAGCCTGAGTAATGTAGCACAGTAAGTTAAGTAGAACACTAGTAGTAAACCACCCATTAGTCGCGGTTCGTAAGGTCCTTTAGTCCCGGTTCATGAACCGGGACTAATGGGTCGTTACTAATGCCACCACCCATTAGTCCCGGTTCAAACACGAAACGGGACCAATGTGCCTCCACGTGGCCCTGTGCGCCGAGCCCAGTCAGGGGGCCTTTGGTCCCGGTTGGTGGCTCCAACCGGGACCAAAAGTCATTTTTTACAAAATTGGCTGCTTTAGGGGTTTTGGGGGTTATTTTTAGGTTGTTATTATAGCTAGCTAATAGAGAGAAGTGTCCTCTCTTATCTTTGTCCTTGGTTTATCAACGCTGCTGCTATGTTCATTGCACCGCAGATATAACATGCTCATGCATGCTTTGCATCATACATCATCATATATATATATATAATAACAAGTCCTACTAATCATGCATCATCATACAACTTCTACTCGTTATTAATAATAAGTCATACGATCATCATCCTCATAGTCATCGAACCCAACCCTACATAATTGTTCTTAGCACATGATCATCAGTATCAGGTAGGACCTACACCCTTAAGGTAAAATAGCATAAAACAATATAGACCCTGACTCTCCATTATGAAGAATGGCGATCATCCTGTCTCCAATGCTTGTCCTTCGCTGCTTATTGCTTCCAAGAAGCTCCTTACGACTGTCCGTACATTTTTTCCATTCTTTGATTGTTATGTCTCCATTTCCTTTAGAAACCCGGTATGGACAGTTGAGATTTGTAGGACGACCTGGTCGTATGTTAAAAACATGAAGGCTACCATGCGTATACATCAGATGAAACACACAATCATTCGGGATTATCTGTTGAAAAACATAGTAATAACTTCGTAGTTAGCAATGATGTACTAGTTTTAGAAGTGTGCAAAAAGATGCACGGATGTTGTAATAGTAAAAAATAATCTTACCAGGGTATCTCCATGGTAGTTACCGTAGTTCAACACGTGCACTAGTGGCACGTATTGACCATAATGTTGAGGAGTTTGATTGTAGATATTGTAATTCTCAAGATCAGTACAAAATCCGACCAGATGATTTTTCTCCTGATAAGTTAATTCAGAGCCTTCGGTGTAGTACGTTCCGTCTACCATCTTCCGCACATTATTTGAAGAATGAAAATAAGCTGTCAATGGAGATAAGTTGTCAACTACATATTTTGAAATAAACAATATAAATTAATTAATAACTATGTTTAGCTCACATGAGGGAAGAACTGGAGGTGTATCCACAAGGACCCAAATCGAAGGTGTCTCTTGCTCGATTGTAGGATCACCAAGATCCATGGTGACAAGCATACCCTCATCAAGACCATACATCTTGCAAAATGCATCCCAATTTTTGCAACCAAAATGGGTTACACTCTGAGCATTGTACAACTTTACTTGAAAATCCACACCATGATGGGTACTTAGGATAATTTTTTTGGTTTCGAAACTTTCATGGTCTTCAAAACCCATCCTTTCCAAGACATAGCGTCTTACAAAGCATGGGATAAGCTAGTCGAATTGGAAAAGATGAAAAATACACGTTAAAATAGTTGAAGTCGTGCTTAATTACGAAAAAAACTATTGTCGTCGTTGCGTACCGTATGAACATCGCAGGTCTCCTCGAGCTTAATGCTGAAGCGCCGATCTTCGTCCAGCTCAATGAACTTGTCGCAGATACCTCGGTCGTCGTGGCACCAGTCGCACTCCCCCGGGCGGTTTTCGTCGTCCAATGAGTACGACATTTCCGGCCTACGTTCATAATTCAAATACTAAACTAGATCATTATTATTAATCACGGGTTGACTATCGATGATCGATGTACGTACGTAGCTCCTCTTTCATTCCCGAATGCATTATTATACCAAATTGTGTAGCACACGGGAATGAAGGAGAACTTATCCAATATGAGCATTCAATAAGCAAAACCAAATCATAAAATAAGCAAAACCAAACCATAAAATAAAGTATAGTATTCAAATTAGCATGCATTCAATAATTATAAGCAAAAGTACATCATCTCTTGGTGTCCGTACATCGTCGAATATTATCACTAATACAACTAGAACCATAGCGCCCGACGGGTATCGACGCGGGCGGTGGACACCCAAAGATAAGGAACCATCACAGAATCATAGCTCCAGTGAGATCCCTGAAGAACCTGCCAGGTATTGTCGAACCTCCCCTCCAATGCAACCATGTAGCGACGGACGTGCTCATCCTCCTCGCTGACACGGTGACGTACCACCTCCGCGGTGTCCGGATGCCTCACCACCGTCACTGGCCCACGCGACCGCCACCAAACAAGGATCGGGTCAACAACGGGATGCCTCCTCACCAACCTACGTCCCCCGGAAGATAGCACCTCCCAATACCAACCCGGCGGAGCCCAGTCCCGAACATGGCCCTTATGAAGCAGGCCTCCACCGCCGAGTCGACGACGACGAGGATGCGGGATAGGCATCGCCGACGTCGACGCGGGAACTACTTCTATATATAGTTAAATAAAAGTAGTTTTATTAATTAAATCAACTATCTAGTTCAACTACTAAGCACTTACTATAAATAAATAAGTAGTACTTACTAAAAACAAACTACTTCTATATATAGTAAAATAAATTAGTTTATTAAATCAACTAGCTAGTTCAACTATATATAAACTACTTCTTATTTTTTTCCTTTTTCTAAATACTATGAACAAAAAAATCATTAAAATTCTATGAACAAAATTAATTACACAATCTAAATATCACCAAAAAAATCTATTAACAATAATATCACCAAACATGCATATTCAATAATAATATCACCAAAAAAATCTATTAACAGAAAAAAATCTAACATAATATGAAGAAATTAATTACTACACATTTCTAATGTAACAAAAAAAATCTAATTAAGCTAACAAAAAAATCTAACATAATATGAACAAATTAATTACTACACATGTAATCTAACAAAAAAAATCTAATCTAACAAAAAAATCTATGAACTACATATCTAAATTACTACACATCTAACCTAACAAAAAAACTATGAACTACAAAAAGAATCTAAAAAAAATCTAACAAAAATAAAAAAACGCTCACGTCGGCGTCGAGGCGGCGCGGGGCAGGGGCGACAACGGGCTTGGGGCGGCGCGGGGCAGGGGCGACGAGGATAGCGGGCTCGGGGCGGC
>NC_041389.1:110939464-110967599 GCF_002162155.2 Triticum dicoccoides | reverse complement strand
GGCCTCGGGGCGGCGACGGGGACGGCGGGCTCGGGGCGGCGCGGGGCGGGCTCGGCGGCGACGGCGACGAGGAGCAGAGGCGTGGGGGCGAGAAAGAGATGGGTTTTGGCGAAAACTGCTAAGTCCAGTATATATAGCAAGAGCATTGGACCCGGTTGGTGGCTCCAACCGGGACTAATGAACCCTTTAGTCCCGGTTGGTGCCACCAACCGGGACCAAAGGCCTCTTTTCAGCAGCCCAAAGGGCGGGAAACGAAGACCTTTGGTCCCGGTTGGTGGCTCCAACCGGGACTAAAGATGAGCATTCGTCCCGGTTGGTCCAACCAACCGGGACCAAAGAGCGGCATTGGTACCAGTTGGTGCCATGAACAGGTACCAATGGACCCGTGTAACTACTTTTTTATTTTCTGCAGCTATTTTCTTGTTGATTCTTCCTGCAGCTGTTTTTTTAGTCCCACCTCGCCAAGCGAGAGGCACTCGCAGCTGTTTATAAGCCCTGAGTGCAGATACGATGACGAAGAGGCTCAATGCACTTGCACGTTGGTTAGCTTCAAGCCTTGCAGAATACGGTAGACTGCACAGAGCTATGTGAAGTGCAGTTGACACTATTCCAAAAGGCTTGAAGCAAATTAAAGAGCATTGCGCCTCTTTTTTATTTTTAATGACTTATTACAACACAGAAATAAAAAGAAAAAAATAAATGTAGCAGAAAAGAAAAAAAACTATATAAAAAACCACTCAGAAATAAATAGAAGAAAAAATAATTCTGATTAACTTTACTAAAAAAATAGCATAGATCAGATCAGTTCTGACAGTTGCAGCCGGCGATGGTGGTCATCTCTTCCGTCAGAGGTGGTCGGCCTGAGGCTGGGTGTTCGGATCTCGGGATCCGTCATCTGGCACCAGCTGCGAGTCGGGGAGACGTAGTTGCCGGTGAAAACCGAGCTAACGGCGGGCGATGGTGGCGTTCCATGTCATTACCATGATGAAGGCATCGTCGTGTGACTACCGTTGACCCACTCGTATTGCTCCGGGGGAAACCCTAGTATCTGGTGTTCCAGACCGGACGATGGCGGCACTGCGGTGTTGTTTCTCTCTTGGGAGCATTGTTTTGTGGAGCAGCGCTGGAAGTCAGAGGAAGGAGGTGGAGCAGCTTCGTCTTGCACGGAGCTTCAGTGGAGCTGTCAAGTCATGCCTGGCCGATAGGTGTTATGCTTGGTCATGCCTGGTCGTGGGTGCTACGCACGACAGATCCACCAAGGGCTTCAAGCTGTGTCGGCTGGTGGTACTTGGCAGTATGGCGCTGAGGTGTATCAGTGGCGACCGTGACGTGTTCAGCTGTTTGCGCGGGACTAAAGATGAGCATTCGTCCCGGTTGGTCTAACCAACCGGGACCAAAGAGCGGCATTGGTACCGGTTGGTGCCATGAACCGGTACCAATGGACCCGTGTAACTACTTTTTTATTTTCTGCAGCTATTTTTTTATTGATTCTTCCTGCAGCTGTTTTTTAGTCCCACCTCGCCAAGCGAGAGGCACTCGTAGCTGTTTATAAGCCCTGAGTGCAGAGACGATGACGAAGAGGCTCAATGCTCCTGCACGTTGGTTAGCTTCAAGCCTTGAGGAATACGGTAGACTGCACAGAGCTATGTGTAGTGAAGTTGACACTATTCCGAAATGCTTGAAGCAAATTAACGAGCATTGCGCCTCTTTTTTATTTTTAATGACTTATTACAACTCAGAAATAAAAAGGAAAAATAAATGTAGCAGAAAAGAAAAAAACTATATAAAAAACCACTCAGAAATAAATAGAAGAAAAAATAACTTTGATTAACTTTACTAAAAAAATAGCATAGATGCTTATTTTTAATGACTTATTACAACTCAGAAATAAAAACCAAAGAATAAATATAACAGAAAAGAAAAAAATATAGAAAACTACTCAGAAATGAATAGAAGCAAAAAATAGTTGTGATTAACTATACTAAAAAAGGAGCATATATGCTTATTTTTAATGGCTTATTACAACTCAGAAATAAAAAGAAAAAAATAAATATAGCAGAAAAAGAAAAAAAACTATATAGAAAACTACTCAGAAATGAGCAGAGATGCGCTTATAGAGGAAATTCAACTTAAATTCATAACGAATTTCAAGAGAAATCCGTATGAATTTATGCTAAATTCCCTATATAAGGGCATCTATTTTCATTTTCAGAGGAGCTCAATAAGGTAGAGAGGGAGGGGCTTATAAACCGGTCCGATTCCCCTTCGGTTGGCGAGGTGGGACTAAACTCTGGTCGCAACGAGGACCAACCCTTTAGTCCCGGTTGAAGGCACGAACCGGGACTAATGGGCAGCCTTTGGTCCCGGTTCAAGCCACCAACCGGGACCAATGGTGTTGGGCCAGGAGCGAGGCCCATTGGTCCCGGTTCGTCCCACCAACCGGGACCAATAGTCCCAGACGAACCGGGACCAATGGCCCACGTGGCCCGGCCGGCCCCCGAGGCTCACGAACCGGGTCCGATGCCCCCATTGGTCTCGGTTCTGGATTGAACCGGGACTAATGGGCTAGACTGGCATGGACCATTGGCCCCTTTTCTACTAGTGGAAAGGCACAAATGGTATGAACATGTGTGGCATATAGGGTGTGTTTGGTTGCGTTCTCGTCTCAGCATAGTTGTTCCCTCTTCATGCATGCTCAACTCAACACCCCTCTTCATCCATGCTCTCTTCATGCATGCTTCTAGTGTATTTGTGCTAAACTAGTGTGGACTCATGCACCCTCCATACACTCTACCAAACACCCAAAAGTAGGTCGAGAAGGTAACGCTTGGGCGGCATTTGTCTCTTACTACGTACTACCACTAAATGTTGTACGTACAATGCACGGTGATGTTATGGAGTACGTGCCTAAGCACTCTACAACTACTATATTAGTTGGGGGCACATCTTAACTTTTATATTTGTTTACGTGTATGCCCCGAGACCTTCCAACTAGACGTGCCTTTCTCTCCAGGTTGCACTTTGTATCGTTCATACCACTAAGTACTACTACGTGTGGTCTCCGACCCAGATGTGGAAGAAGTGGAGACGCTCTACCACACTATTTTTTTACGCTGGGCTCTACCATGTTGTTCATGTCCCACTCCTTTCGCTGACATGTGGGACATCCAGCACGTGCCGTGTTTGGCACCCTTCGTCATAAGACTTGAAACGCTAGCATTCATCAAAAATAAAAAATAATTATAAATCGGCAGTAGTACTATTTTTTTTTTGCGAACCAATCAGCAGTGATACAATACCACGCGGTTTCCTTGCTCCTCGATATCGGAAAGAATACTTCCATTCGCCAACATGTGGAACATCGACCATCCTGGTCCACTTGCCATGCACGCAGAACTCCAAGGGAGAGTCACCCAGGTCGTCGCGCCGCAGTAACAATGACTAATGAGCCGTCAAATCACAGGCCCACTTCCCACTTTGAAGTTGCTCGGACGAAAGAACCATCATGATTCCGCTTCTTGAAGAAAACTACTGTACCAGCAGTACTGCTAGCTACAGTAGTTACTCCTATAGAGAAAGTCATAGGATAGGAATATGAAAGTCATAGGAAGTGAGATGACATGCATCTCAATTCCTATAGAGAAAGAGATGCCATTTGATGCTTAGGATAGGAATTTTTCCATTTAGTCTAGGCTAATGTACAACTAATTTGCTCTAAAAACTACAGTAGTAACTAGTAGTACTGGTACATGCTCGTACTCAGACATAGACACACACACTAACTACTAGTACTACTACTTCTCACATGCTGGCCAGACGTCGTTGTTCTCCTTCCTGGCTTTGTCGGCGACACCCCACCGTGCTTGGATCTCCGCCGACCTCTCCGCAGCAGCGCGGGCGTCCTTTTCTTTCTTGCGGCGGCGGGCCTCTCTTTTCTTGAGTGCTTTCTGACTTGTCCGCTCCCTCTGTGCGGCTTTGGCCGCCTCTTGCTCTACCGCCCATTCGGCCTTGGCATCTTCAAATTCCTCCCACATAGTTGTGAGGTCGCGAGCGGCAATGAACTCGGCACGGCAGGATGCCATCGCTTCCCTACCATTTTGTGAGCGGTCGTGGGCGGCGAGGAACTCAGCACGGTGGGATGCCATCGTTGCCTTACCGGTTAGTGTGCGGCGCGGTGGCACGAACGACGCTTGGTGAGAGCTCTGGGGTGGAGTGGCCGAACAACCGTGTAGTGCATTGGTTTGTTAAGAGCTCAAGGACAGAAGACGAAGCAAATTTGGATTCCCCTTCAATCTTGGTCATTTATTACCGAGTAAAATGCATTGGCGGTCATCGAACTTGTCTTGATAGCTCACTTTGATCATTGTATACGAGATATGGTGATTTTACGGTCACTGGCTCAGCGTATAGCTCCGTATTTGTCTGGTTGACCAGTCAAACAGTCCGCATGCGCCTCATCAGCTCGTGTTCTTTATCTATCTACGTGGGCCTACCTGTCAATGGAGAAAGAAATACTGTAAAAACCAAAATTATGCGTATGTGGGGAATCAAACCACGGACTCGTCGTTGCAACGCACCCTCATCAGCCAAATGAAAATGAAATACTTCGCGTCAGACACTCACGCTCATGCTGTCAAAGCATGCTAATGCATGCACGTCGCCCTCTAAATCAAAGTCCTGCTCATGGCGCAACGCAAATGGCGAGCTCATCACCTGCGCGCCTCGGTGGTGCCTGACATTACTGTTTAGACGTTTGATGGAGGCCTACGCGAACGCCGAGCCTGTATTCACCTGGCTCAACACCAACGGTCATACTCGGACTGCCTTGCTCATGTATATCGTCCATCACAACGATAATCTATAAAAGAACCTAAGCTAGAGAGGGTACTATGGTAGTATGGTACGGAGTATGTACTATCGTGAGCGACCAATCTTAGTGCCACTGCACACCGAAACCCCTTCCATCGCTAGCGTGCGCTTCCCGCCTGAAACAGTCACTGTCTCTCGAGAATGTCAATGCCACATTCACCGGACATAACTGCAGGTGCAATTGGTGTGTCACTGACATGCAGGCCAGATGCCCGTTGGGCCCACATGTTAGTAACCCAAACTCATCTGCAGTTAAGTCACTGAAGCAACGGCCGCATTCACGCCCGATGAACCTACTCCGGCGCCAGTTGTCCATCCGTCTGTCGCGGCTCATTGCCATTCGCCCGCTATATTAACTTGAGACCCAGCTACCAGCCATAGCCAAAGACCCACACTTATTCTCCCCCGGTCCCTTCCTTCTGTCGTCACAACTTCAACCATGGCCTCGTGGCGCTCCGAAGCTCTCTTGGACGTACTGTCGCAGGAGCAGACGAGGGACATCGGCCGCTACGCTCCGGGCGCGCTCCAAAGCTCTCTTCGACGTACTGTCGCAGGAGAAAACGAAGGAGATCGCCGGCACCCCCTCCCCCCCAGCCTACTTTCGCCGCCACGACCACGAAGCCGCCACGCGTGCGTGGGCGCAGCCGGCAGCGAGGAAGAGTAGTACATGGTAGGTCGCTGCCGCTCTGGTCCCAGGAAGGCCACCGCTACTCCACTCAGTCGACGCCAAGCTTGGTGGGGTAAGCATCGGCGGCTGATTAGCCGCTTGACGGTGACGTGGAGGCGGAAATCTTCAGAACCTTGTGCTCCGGAGGAGGAGGTTATCGAGGCATATGAGGAGGAGGCAAAGGCAATGGCCGACTTTCTCGGGTTCATGGCCGGACATGGTGGTCGGGCGCCGACGATCGTTTAGATTAGGTTTACTGTAGGTTTTAGTACAGTTTGTGCGAAATATGTAATGAATTTCGTCCAGCTTGTAGGAAAAGTTTTCGGAATGTAATGAATTTCACTCGGTTAATTTGAAATTTGCTTTGGTTGCACGAATTTCATCCGATTAGTTGATATATGTGTGCGAGCAGCATCGGATGGCATCCATCAGTGTCCTCGGATAGATGTCGGTGTAAATTTGTGGACCAGCACTGGAGATGCCCTAACTATCATGCTATAATCTCTAACAATCCTCCATTATTTGGCAGGGAACAGTTATCCCTCGATCAAAATCAGATCTGCGGTGTTTCGCACTCCTCCCGCGTAAGAGTGTAAACTCTTGCTTACATAAAAATGGAGCAAGTGGACGGCACTGTAGCACATCATATCACTCAAACTAGCCCGCCTAACGTGCGGGAAAGCACCGCCCTTGTGATTTTGTTCTGGATTTCTATCGATTGATCGCGTGAAAATGTTACGCTTTGCAAGTTCTAAAGGAAAAGGCGGCACACTTACGACTCGTACGCGTTACAACCCCGACAGTCCAGCTCGCACACCGCTCACCAGAGGGGACACGCATTGTCTTGCAATTTCACTGACATGTGGGACCGTAATTGAATAAATCGTCGATAGCCAAAATCTAATCGCTCGGCGGGCGTCGGCTGAGAAGAGAGAAACGGGGGAGGGAGAAGAGATCGCCCGCCCGCCGCACACGGTCTCCAAGAAATATATGGTGATAATGTGAGGTGGGTCATGCTGGAGTCCGAACCGCTTCCGGAGCCCGCTCTCACCGCCCTGGCCCCTCAAGACACCAGCTGCCCGCTGCATGCATGCATAACAAGTAGTACTCCTCATGTGGAGGAGAGAGAGGCATTGACAAAGTCAAGGAGTGGGCTCTGCAAGAGCCCGTCTCTACACGTGCTCCTAGGTATAAAAAAATAATTCTAAAGAAAGGCATAAAAACAATTGTGTCTTAAAAAAAAAGGTAAAAAACATTTGAGAGGAAATAGATAGAGAGAAAGTGAGAAAAAGCTGTAACCTGGGCATTACATGAGGAAGGAGGGAGTGGTGCACATGCCAAGTTCACTGGGCTGCCGTGTTCCACACTCCTCCGTCGTAACAGTGGAGACAATAGCTTTCATAAAAAATAAACAATGAATACTCGTTGCTTGTCCTCTATATCAGAAAGAATACTTTCATTCGTTGACATGTGGGACGTCGACCATCCTGGTCCACCTGCCATGCACAAAATTATCCTGGTCTATGATACGTCTCCAACGTATCTATAATTTTTTATTGTTCCATGCTATTATATTACCCCTTTTGGATGTTTATGGGCTTTATTTTACACGTTTATATCATTTTTGGGACTAACCTACTAACCGAAGGCCCAACCCGTATTGCTGTTTTTTTTTTGCCTATTTCAGTATTTCGAAGAAAAGGAATATCAAACGGAGTCCAAACGGAATGAAACCTTCGGGAGCGTGATTTTTGGAACGAACGTGATCCAGAGGACTTGGATTCCAAGTCAAGAAGCAGCCGAGGCCTCCACGAGATAGGAGGGCGCGCCCCCCTATAGGGCGCACCCCCTGTCTCGTGGGCCCCTCGGGCGTCCACCGACGTACTTCTTCCTCCTATATAAGCCTACGTACCCTGAAAACATCCAGGGAGCCAACGAAACACAATTTCCACCGCCGTAACCTTCTGTATCCGCGAGATCCCATCTTGGAGCCTTCGCCGGCACTCTGCCGGAGGGGGAATCGACCATGGAGGGCTTCTACATCAACACCATAGCCCCTCCGATGAGTTGTGAGTAGTTTACCACAGACCTATGGGTCCATAGTTATTAGCTAGATGGCCTCTTCTCTCTTTTTGGATCTCAATACAATGCTCTCCCCCTCTCTTGTGGAGATCTATTCGATGTAAACTCTTTTTGCGGTGTGTTTGTCGAGATCCGATGAATTGTGGGTTTATGATCGAGTTTATCTATGAATAATATTTGAATCTTCTCTGAATTCTTTTATGTATGATTGAGTTATCTTTTTAAGTCTCTTCGAATTATCAGTTTGGTTTGGCCTACTAGATTGATCTTTCTTGCCATGGGAGAAGTGCTTAGCTTTGGGTTCAATCTTGAGGTGTCCTTACCCAGTGACAGAAAGGGTTGTAAGGCATTTATTGTATTGTTGCCATCAAGGATAAAAAGATGGGGTTTATGTCATATTGCTTGAGTTTATCCCTCTACATCATGTCATCTTGCTTAAGGCGTTACTCTGTTCTTATGAACTTAATACTCTAGATGCAGGTAGGAGTCGGTCAATGTGTGCAGTAATAGTAGTAGATGCAGGCAGGAGTCGGTCTACTTGTCACGGACGTGATGCCTATATACATGATCATGCCTAGATAATCTCATAATTAGTCGCTTTTCTATCAATTGCTCGACAGTAATTTGTTCACCCACCGTAATACTTATGCTATCTTGAGAGAAGCCTCTAGTGAAACCTATGGCCCCCGGGTCTATCTCTTATCATATTCGCTTCCAATCTACTTTTATTTTCATCTTTACTTTTTGCATCTATATTATAAAATACCAAAAATATATTTATCTTATCATACTATCTCTATTAAATCTCACTTTCGCAAGTGGCCGCGAAGGGATTGACAACCCCTTTATTGTGTTGGTTGCGAGTTCTTTGTTTGTTTGTGTAGGTGCATGGGACTTTTGAGGAGCCTCCTACTGGATTGATACCTTGGTTCTCCAAAACTGAGGGAAATACTTACGCTACTATTGCTGCATCACCCTTTCCTCTTCAAGGAAAACCAACACAAGCTCAAGACGTAGCAGTCTACCCCGGTCGTATCACAGGCCCAACCTTTCCAACTGTAAGTTGTTCGGATGAAGGAACCATCATGACTTCGTTGAATTCCGCTTCTTCAAGAAAACTTACTGTACCCGCAATACTGCTACCACACGGGAAGACTGGACGGCACTGTACCACGTCATATCACTAAAACCCACTAGGCCAAACTAGCCCGCCTAGGTCATGTATTTTGGAACGGAGGGAGTACGTCTCTACACTGCTATGATTTTGTGTTGCACGTTCTCTGTACTTTTGATACGATTTTCCTATCATATGAACCAAATGAGGCCTCAATGTATGTCGACTATTGTCTGATCGATCGCTAAGCCTACAATTTTAGGAGCTAGGGCTATTTGTCGATCAACGAGGGTTAAGTATAAGCGTACCACGAGCTCATCAGCCCCAACGTTTCCCTTCGGTGAGTATTTTGCAAGTACTATAGGTCGCATAGTAGCTAGCCTACTAACACCAAGAATCATCAAACAAGCCTTGCTGATATGATAAACAATTCAAACTTGCGTCTAAGCATTCCATATATTACATCAAAAGCTGGTGAGGATACATCTGTTTCCATAACTCGGAGAGGGTTTGCATGATTCATCGCATGATTCACTATCAAACAAAAGTAGCAAGATCCGCCCACACAAGACAGTGCACTAGCCCTAAGATGGTTTGATAACACGCATCGTTCTGGTAATTAAACACAGGGCAATGCAAACTACCCTGAAGGATTAGCGCGACCAACTATTTCTTGTCATCGATCTCTCGGGCAATGACCACATCACGGACAGCGGCATGGGAATCGATTTCTGGGGCGATGTCCACATGACTGACCGCGACATAGGAATCGATCTCTGGGGCGATGTCCACAGGATGGATAGCGGCATCTGAATCGATCTCCGGGGCGATGCCAACAGGACGGGCCACGACATCAGAATCATCAAGGACGTCCACCGGCACCTGCACAACCCTAACATATTAGCAAGCACATTGCAAATAATCAAAAACCACAACTATGGAAATAAGCCATTATTTTTTACCTTGTGCAGCTCACCGGGGGATCTTATCCCTCCGGGGGCCATCTCCTCATCCTCGATGGGGGCCATCACCTTGCCAGGGGAATACTGCTTCTCAACAGAGACTATCTCCTCAAACTTGGTCTTGAGCCTCACATAGGTGGCAATCAGAGTTCCTGGGGTAGGCACGGTGGCGCCCTTCCCGTTCTTCCAACTTTCTTTGAGGAGTTCCTCCGCCAATGTCCTCAACTCTTTGGCTAGTCCTTGTTTCTTGGAGTTCTTCATCTCCATGGGTTGTCCCTCCAACATGGTCAACTCGTTGGTCGGTGCTCGCTTCCTGGAGATCGCTGTCTCCAGTGGGTTGTCCGCCGGCAACTCTTTGCCTAGTGCTCCAGGATACATCAATGAACTGACAAACAAAAAGAAATCGAAAGGAAACCATAATCTCAATGAAAATGGGAAAATAATAGGATGTGAGAATCGGTCGGTGCTTCGCAAAAAGAAGATTCTTGGAATGAAAATATAGCAGCAGAACTGATTCGCCCACCTTTCCTTCGTCAATACAGAAGAAAAATGGCCGAGGTGAGTAGCCTGGAGTGAGGTTTTCTTCCAGAAAGGGAAGAAAGGGCTTGAACGAGCGTTCCAGTGAAATGATGGTTGCTTCGTCCAGTCCAACTGGGAGGCCACCTTACCACTGCTGGTAAAGGTGTGGGTTTAGTGATATGACGGGTCATGACGGCCACACCGGGGTGACAGGTGAGTCTCGACTATAGCACCTCGATGTGATTTGGTGGATGGCACGTGGGCCCAGATGCTTTGAAATGTCCCGTATATAGAGAGAGCGGCTAGTCATATAGGAGTGCTCAATATTGTGCACCGCGACCAAGGAGGAGAGCAAAACGAGAGAACTACGTAATTAATGCATGAGTTTAATGAGGGTAGTTTTGTAACGCTATTAATTAGGAAATAAACATTGGTGACCCCAGGAGGAAACGGTGCTAAGCACATGGACCTATGCAGAATGAGTATCAACCAATGGATAATGGAGTTTAATTGTTAAACAATAGCAATTTTATCTCATGCAAGAGCCTAGCTAGTATATGCGTGCTCTAAGGAACCGCACCACGCGAGCGTTCGCAACTGCCACGTTCGGGTTGCGCTTAGCTCTTTGCCTCTTCGAGAAGACGAACAATGATGTTAATCCTACTTCTATAGTATCGAATCCATTGCTGCATGTCCGTCCACCTCGTGCGGGAGGGATAGCGTGTAGCGAAAGCTTCTACTTACTGCTCCTGCCTTTGCGTCTATGACAGGTGGGCCCAACAGGTGGTTGGCCCTCCTGTCATGCAGCCAAAGGCAGGTACAGTTAAGGCACCGGAGCTCAGTCCGCGAGGGAGAGGGCGTTGTAGTAATCAAATTTCTCGGTCTTGTACGAGTTAACGCAACACATCAAAGCACTACACTCGATATAAGTCTTTTTACACATTTCAAATGGGCTACTTCGTATGTAGGAGTAGACATATTCTGCTCTGTATGCAGTCACTTGTTGCAATCTCTGAAAAGTCTTATATTTGGAAACGGAGGGAGTACAACGCATGCATGCATGCCGTGACTTTCCTTTTGATACTTGCATGTGTTGATTTGATACACCTTGCCAAATTTTGACTATAAATTTAACTAACCAAATTTTCATGCATGTCACAAAAAATTACGGGGCTGTTTAGACTATGACTATGTTTGTCTTATGTTGCCACATTATTTTTCCCACACTTACCACACTTGCCTAACCTGAGTTGCTCAAATTGTTAGACACACTTTGGCTTGACTAAGGAAATCTTGCCACAATTTTTGTGTCTATGACATGTGGGGTTCACTGCTAATAAAAAAATTCTTGTCTTAGGTGTGGCTAATAAAAAAGACTTATATTTAGGAACGGAGGGAGTAGAAAATATAAATAATAATGCATGTTGGGGCAACCCACGTTTCCGCTAATTTTAGCCGTGGGCTTGTTCACAATTTTTATGAGGGGGTGGTTGTTCATTTAATGGAGGGACTTGTAGTACTAGACTTGAACGATACAAAGTGCGACCTGGCACACCATAACACCACTTGGCACAAGCGGGTAGCTATCTCAAAAAACAATCAACAACTAAAAAACCGCGACTTGGCATGTAGTAGTACACAATTTTAAACGATTGTTTTGATGGAGTGAAAAAGGAAAACTACCCCACTACGTATATATAGGCCGGAGCCTCAGTGCTTGCTTGCTAGGGTTGCTCTATTCACACACTCTCATCCTCTCCAGATCTAAACAAGATAGGGTAGTAACACTGTCTTTATCCCTTCAAAAAACATTGGCTTTCTATCCTCACCGCTGGTTACAGATCCGGACGTATCCCACTCCGCCGGTGAAGGGGAGGAGGGGCAGCGTTTAGGCCGTCGTCGATAGCGAGGGAGGAGACCCACTATCGGCTGCACCGTTATCTCTGGCTGAGCGGCGGCGCGGGAGGCCCTCCGATCCCTTCGTCATTGCCTGTGGGCAGATCCGGCCTCCCACCGCCCACCTATCCACATCCCTACGACCTTCAGGTATATCTTCGTTTGAAACCGCCTTAGCTCTTCTTCCCTAGCTCGCTATGTCGCTGCATGTGCATCATTTTTCTACCTCTCAGCCCCTCTCGATCGGATGGTCCAACGTCACCTATTTTTTTCTATTGTTAGAGGTAAAGCTACTTCATGGAGTCAAATCTTATACTCCCTCTATCCGAAAGTACTTGTCATTGAAATGGATGTATCTAGATGTATTTTAGTTCTAGACACATCCATTTTGATGACAAGTAATTCCGGACGGAGGGAGTACTTGGTTCAAACAAGAAATAAAGTGGGGGTGGGGGAATTTAGTATGTACATCAGACTTGGTACAAACAGGAAGGAAAGGGGGTGAAAGTAGTACATACTGGTCATCCAACCGGTCTCTTGGTCGAAAAGGGAAATATATGGGTAACGATGTACACAGTGGTATGAACAGGACTAGATTTGCTATCCACACATAGGAGTAGGTGGCTAGAGTGAACAAAAATGGGACCAACCCAGATATGTTTCTTGGATGTTTGTTTCTCGGGGCAACAAACTATGAATCACCACTTTATGCCCCTGTTTACGCACATGGTGCTGGACTGCTGGTGCACCCACTGTCCCATGCCCTTATACCAAATATTTAGGCTCCGTTCGGAATAAAGGGGCAGAAAACATAGGTCTTGATGAAAATAGAGGACTAGGAAAGGAATGTAGGTATAAAACTATGGAACAGCGAACCGGAGGAAACTCTCAAGAGAATGTGTTCGGATGGACTATGAAATGTATAGATTTGTTTTTTTAGAGTAGCATGCTTGGCAGTATGAGATGCTATTTTTTTATTCAGGTGCACAATGACTACTCTTGTCCTCACCTCACGTACCACACATAGGTTGATTTTTTATTCTGGTAATACAGCACAACAACCTGTGTAACGCATGGCAGCGAGCTCCTGCCTCGGGCTTCCGCCCAAAAAATGAGCAGCGCATGGATGTTTCTAATCCTATGGAATCAGTACTACTAGACCAGCTTTCCTAGGAAACACTATTCACCTTTCCCGTGTTCCGAACGGTTGGAAGGGAAAGAATACCGTAGGAATTGTGTTCCTACGAAAATCCTGCACCAAACCTGTGAACCAAATGCAGCCTTAACTGTTCTTAATCTAATGTCCCCGGTAAAAATAAAGCCATTCCACTGTTATAAGCCATGACAAGTTTAGCCAAATGTTTTTTCCTGTAATTGTTTGAGACTCTTACTGTTTCCTCTGTGCCTTTTTGTGCAAACATGGATATCCAATTCACCTGGTTGCTGTTGTGACCTTTTGGTGCACTGCACAAAACTCTTCTTAAAAGAAGTGACTTTTGTGTTGTTTAATTGGAATGTCAGAATGGAACAGTTGGTTCATTTTGGTGGAACTGCACAAAGGGAGATATGTGTTCCAATACTCATCATCCATATTAGCGACATAACCTTCCTTTAGGTAAGAATGATATTTAATGCATGTGTTCATCTCTATTTTCCGACTTCCATGAGAAAATAATGCTATTTTTTACTAGTACACTTGTACTCCCTCACTGACAAAACCAATTCTGAACTAGAAGGCCAATCATGTAATTGGTTTCACCAACTGGTGAGAAGAAAGAGAAACAGAGCACGAAGAGGAAGAAGAAGAAGAATAAACAGTGCCAAGGCGATCTTGCTGAAGCCAGAGGCCTCAGTCGAGGCCATTCAAGGGCTCCGGCAACGACTACCTTACATGTGAGACGATCCTCCAAGGAGCCCTTCCACTTCTGCTATCTCACTTAATTAATTAGGAGTACTTAAGTACCACTAATTTATTACTGCCTAATTTTCCTATTGGAGTTAAACAAATCTTTAGTAGGACCCTATGCTGAATCATGCACGTGTGTATGTTTGTTTATGGAGGTGAATCATGTGGTGGAGCAGGGAAGGAATATTATTGGTGTCATGACATAATAGTGCTATTTTTTTGCATGTCAATTTATTGCCATTGGTTCAATGAGGCAATGTTTTGCGTATTGTCCATCATGAATTTGATGCTACTGTTTGAGTAATATGCTAATGTCTTCCTATCCTTTCTCACTAAGCTAATGAAGGTTTCACCTTGTTCCTACTTGTGCAAACAGGGATCATGTTGTGCGAATCATACATTTTAGTGGAACTACACAAGACAATACAATGAACTGTATCCCAGCCAGTGCTTTAACTCTGCTGGAATTTCTTGATAATCTTTCGATATAATCTCAGCACTGGTAAACAAGAGTGATTTCAACCATACATTTGAAGTGCACAAAAATATATACTATTGTGTGATTCCAGTGAGTGCTTTATCATCTCTTATGGGACGACATGAATAAGCTTTTTTTCTTAGGTTGGTACAGGCCTAAGGCCTTCATCCATATTAGTTTGCTGTCATCTCTATTTGTATCGTGCTACTGTCATGAGAAACTCCTTTATCTTTGCACGTTAAAGTTTTGCAACCTATGATAAATGGCAATGCTTTGAGTGTTGAGTTGAGCTAATTGGCATTGATTAAATAAACTAATACCTCTCTTTAAGCAAGACTACTATGTTGCTAACTCTACCCATTAAGGTAATGAGGGTGCTTCTATTTGTTAGTGTATGTTTCATCAACTAGTCCCACTATTACAGTAATCTCACTCTCTCAATATATGTGCCAACAGGGATGCTCGATTTTGGTGGAACTACACAAAAACTTTGGGTGCTTCATTGCCTCAACAACTTCCTTCCTTTCCTGTCAGTCGCTAATCTCTGCTTGCTTTCTTCCTTTGCTGTCAGTCGCTTGGCTTATCTCGGCTTCCAGTCAAAGGATATAGTAATTGATATGCTACCTCACACAGGTTGGTACTGGTCTTTATCCTGATTATTGTGCCTGTCATATGTATTGGTAATTTGGTATTGTGCTACTGTTTGCCAATTTCATAAAGGAGTAATTTGGAGCCTGAACTCGCAGGCAAATCATTACATCGGGTGATTTCAGTAGAACTGCACAAAATGATCAGATGGACAGGTACTTATGTTGCTGCTATGTACTCCAAAGTTCACTCAGACAAGCATCGATGATGACAACAAGTTCCTATATTCATTCTAGTATCAACCGGCGTCAACCAATTGTCAAACTCCAAGTATTAGGAGAGTGAACGCCAAAAATATTGCTTGGTGCATAGCCTAGAAAAACGCAGTCCAGTCTTTGGTCCCAACTTGTGCCTTTTGGTTATCGGCACATATGGTAGCGAACTATATGGCATGGAGTCTAAAGATTCCAGACAAGTTGGTTGACGCGTATATTCATCTGGCACTTAATCAGTCTGCACGCCAAGGATGCTCCATTTCAGTTGAACTGCACAAAAAATTTGGGTGGTTCATTTTCTCAACCACCTCCTTTCTCATCTGCAATGTAGAATTTTGGCGAGATACAGGACCAAGATGAGCCAGTAAACTAGTTGGATGAAAGTAGTGGCCAAGTTGCTCAAACCTCCCTCGGCACGAGGCCACTATTTGAGGATAAACCTACAAGCAAAGTTTAGATTGTTTGTGCTGCCTCTTATGTACTCGAAAGTTTACTCGTACAAGAACTAATTTTAGCAAGAAGTACCTCCGATTGAACACCATTTACCAGTCTGTGCCCTAGGTAATTAAAGTTCGTCTATGGATCATATTAGCTATGATCTCAATCATTTGGATGCATAAACATACTGAACATGTATGAATATTTTCGTGTGATCTATCAATCATTTGGATGCATAGATATGCTGAGCTTCTGTATATATGAATCTTTTGAGTTGTTGATAGTGAATGTTGGCTATGAATATGAACGTGTCGTGTGAACCCGAGTTTCATATGAATGTTTACCTTTTCTGTTGTATTTGTGTGTGAACTTGTTAGTATGCCTACTCTAGGGTATAAAACGCAGGTCTCTTATAAAAGTAATGTTGTGTCCAATTTATGTTTTCCCTTCTAACCACATTATATATATATTTATATTATTACTATTATCGTATATTTTATAGAGACTTATATATACATTATAAAAACATCCCACGTGTTATTAACTTATAAAAGTAAATGTTTAACGGAAGTTGGCAAGGAAAATCCTGGTTGTTTTTGACTCACAGGCAAGGAAAATCCTGGTGATTGCGTATAAAAGCTTGCAAAGATTTTAAGGACCAAGTTAATAATAACGCGCTCATTTTTATTTTGAGCAATAATTCGCTAATTTGCTAATTATATATATAAAAAATGTGCCTCTCCGGTTTATTCTTTGATATTAATTGCTCCTTCTAACATAACATTATATATATAACGAGCCCACCTAATACGTGTATTTCAAGGAAGTGCAAATGGGCTGGGATTTCTTAGAAAATATAAATGGGCCTGATTGACGCAAAATTATTTGTTCACCCAGCCCAGCAAATGGACTATACATTCTAGAAAACATGGGTTGAATATATGCCACATTTTTGCAGGCTGACATGTGGGCCAATAGGTCGAAGCCTACGCAGGGCGTTGTCAACTTGGTCAACAAATGATTGTGTCATCCACATCCATTGGATTTATATCCAACGGCCGGCATGCACCTTCAATCTCTCGCCTTCTTCCTCCAGCACCGCCGGGACCGCCTAGTCCGGCCTCCGGCGGCTAGCGGCTCTACTTAGCACGCATCGCTGCGACCCCACCGCCGGTCAGGCTATCCCTCCACCCCTCGACACCTCCTGTTATTCTCCACAGACTACAGCCCGACGCCGCAAAAGAACCAGTTATAACCCTTCTCCTCCTCTCAATCTGTGACACTGCCGCGTTTTCCCATCTCTGAGTCATTCCCTTCCGGGTCCTCGCCGTCATCCACCGCCTCGTTGCGTTCGGTGCGGCATGGTCAACAAACAAGAGTCATCGGAAGAGGATTGTACATGGAGAGCCTGACGGCTGGAACCCATGAGGTCCATGGTTGCACGCAAGGAAAGTTCCTCCTTATTAAGATGAAAAAAATGTTTCCTCCACCTGACAGCTGGGACCCACCGTCTGTATCTTCGCACGGAAGGAAGTGCCTCCTTGTTTTCCAAAAAAAGTTATTCATCCCGTTGATAGTTGGGACCCGTCAGATTTGGTGACTGACTTGTGGGCCTACTAAGCGGACGTGTACGCACGGCTTTGTCAACTTAATCAACAAATGATTCTAGCAGCTTGACCGTTGGATGTTAATTCAACAGCCGTGCTCCTTCTTCAACCTCTGTTCTTGCTCCTGTCTCCCGTGGGTGGCACCGCGGCTGTGCTGCCGCGCACCCAAACCAGTGAAGTTGCCCACTCCTCTCCATCTGTGACTCCACTGCCCCGTCTTCCCCATCTCCGGGTCGTTCCAGTCTGGGTGCGCTCGACACAGTGTGGTCAACGTGGTCAACAACCGAGAGTCATCGGAAGATGACTGTACGTGAGAGGCTGACAGTGGAGATGCACCACGCCCATGGACGCATGCATCCAACGGAACGCGGCAAGGTCAACGTGGTCAAGGAACGACTTCCATTTGAAGTATACTGTACGTGGAGAGTCTCAGCTGGGTCCACGGCCGCAGCAAGTAAGTGCCTCCTTATTACGCGGAAAATAATGATTCCTCCAACAGAGAGCAGGGACCCACTGGACGGGCCACCGTATTTTGCGAAAAAACATTTGCCCCCTGACTGCTGGGACCCACCTGACGGGCCACCGTATTTCGTGAAAAAAACGTTCCCCTCGCTGTCAGCTTGGACCCACCGGAAGTGCCTCCTTATTATGCAAGAAAAATGATTACTCCCCCGGCTAGCTGGGACCCACCTTGGTGGGAGGCAGACCTGTGGGCCTACTAAGTTGACGGGGACGAAGGGCTTTGTCAACTTAGTCAATATGAACGATTCTAGCTACAGTGACCGTATGATGTCCATCCAACGGCTGTAGTGCTTCTTCAACCTCTGGTCTTCTTGCTCCAGCCGCCCAAAGCAGCGCCGGTCGTGCCGCATGCTCCTGCCTCACGTGGCCGGCTGTGCTGCCGCGGAGGCCTCACCGACGCCTACTATTCCCACCGCTGGCCAGGCCCTGCGGCGACAGCAGCGTCACACCGCAACCGAACCAGTGAGCCCTCGTACTCCTCTCCGCACGGGCTTCCACTGCCGCGTCTTCCCCGGCTCTGCGTCATCCCCTTCCTAGGCCTCGCCGTCGTCTACCATCGTGGTGCTCTCCGCGCGGTGTGGTCAACGTGGTCAAGGAACGACTTCCATTAGAAGAGTACTGTACGTGGAGAGGCTGACAGCTGGGTCCATGGCCACAACCCAGTTTTTTTGTGATTTGCCAAGTAAGTCGCTTTGTCAGGCCTGTTGGGCTGCAAATCTTTCAAGACGAGGAGAGCTTTCATTCGGCTGGCCGAGAAAATGGCCCATCAGTAATGAGAAATGGGTTGTACATTTTTAAAACACATCAAACCGGCAATTAGTTTCAAATATCTTTTTTTCATTTTGAGATTTTAAATTACATTAATTTTTATGCGTGGAGAATTTGTTTGATTTTATATTGATATACATTTATTTTTAAATTTAGTTTGAATGTGAGTCGAAATTTCGGGATTAAAATCAGTTCGGACCACACCGAAATATGCAAAATTTCATATAATTTTTTAACCGTGGCCACAATATGGCCCGTATGCTAACAAAAAGAATATGGGCTAAAAAACCTTAAGAATTAGAAAATGGACTGTAAATTATTCGAAATAATGGCAGATGGGTTGTATGTTGTTTTCCACATATTTGAGGCTTTCATAAAAAAAAGGTTGACGCACAAGTAGTGACTGTTGGATGTCCATCCAATGGCCGTCGTGCTTCTTCAATCTCTGCTCTTCCACCTCCAGCCGCTCAAACAAGCACCGGCGGGACTGCCTGCTCCCTCCTCCCCGCGGCCGGTTGTGCTGCCGCGCAGGCCTCACCGCCCCACTGTACTCCCATTGCTGGCCTAGTCATCCCTCTACTCACCCACACATGCTGTTATTTTCCGACGACAGCAGACGAACCAGTAAACCCTTATACAGTCGTACTCCCCTCCGCGTGGGAAACAACTGTCGAGTTCTAACGCCCCGGATTCGTTGCGCCAGGTGTCTTCCAGTTATTCGCCGTCTTTGCCATGTCTTTTGCTTGCGTGTTGCACTTTGCCATGTCATCTTATGCATTTCATATCATGTTGTCATGTGCATTTCATTTTGCATACGTGTTCGTTTCATGCATCCGAGCATTTTCCCCGTTGTCTGTTTTGCAATCCGGCACTCCTATGTCCTCCGGCGTTCCCCTTTTATCTCTTTTTGTGTGCGGGTATTAAACGTTCTCGGAATGGACCGAGGTTTGCCAAGCGGCCTTGGTATAGCACCAGTAGACCGCCTATCAAGTTTCGTGCCATTTGGAGGTCGTTTGATACTCCAACGGTTAACCGGGTAACCGTAAAGCCCTCTTTGAGTTGCAGCCCAACACCCCTTCCAAAGTGGCCCAAAACCCGGCAAACTCCCCTCCATGCTCTCGGTCATTCGATCATGATCGCGTGGCCGAAAACCGCTCCTCATTTGGACTCTCCTAGCTCCCTCTACCTATAAATAAGCCTCCCCCTCCGAAATCCCGGGTCCAAACCCTAGCCTCTTCCCCCGCACGCCGCCGGACACGTCCGTCCGCGCCGGACGCTTCACCGCCACCGCCCGCAGCCAATGGGAGGCTGCCACGTGTCCCCGCCGCCTCCCTCCGCCGCGGCCCGCCAGGCCCATGGGGAGCCCGCCCTGGGCCGGATCGGGCCCGAGCGCCCTGCGCCCCGCCGTGCGTCCGCCCCCGCCCAAGTGCGCCGACGCGCCTTACCGCTGCACCTCGTCCGCCGTGACCCGCCGGCCGCTGCGCCCGGCTGTCGCCTCCCGCGCGCCGCCGTCCGGCGCCGCCGCCCCGGACCGCGCCCGGTCGCCGGATCCGCCGCCGCCGTCCTTCCTCCCCATCTCCGGCCACCGCGAGGAAGCGCCTCCGGCGATTTTTCGGTGATCCTCGGGATGCGTGCTGACGAACCCTAGATCCAGATCCGGAGGGTATATTTCTTCCAAGTCCCAGGATTTTTGCATTATCATGCCATGTTCATGCAATCATATCTATGCATCTGTAGCTCCGTTTTGTGCGTGTAATATGTCAAATTGTTTGTCTCGACGAGTACTTCATTTCATTACATTGCATCATTTTAATTTGAGCTCATCTTGATGCCCGAAATGCTGTTGGAAAAGTGCATGTTGATGTTAACCTGCTGAAACTGCTATAACTTGCTCATTTATCATTTTTTCCATGATTGATGTGTGCATCCTATGAGGTTGAGCTCTACAGGTGTTTTGATCTATGACATGTCATCTTTCCAGGGGTGCCATCCATGTATTTTTGTGAGTTGTGTGCTGAGTGCATCGAGCTTGTTAAGTAGGGTAGTTGCTGTTGCTGTTTTGCTAGGCAGATTCTGTTATATTTTGTTGCTATGTTAACCTGTTTCTACTAATCATTCTATGCATAATCTAGAGATGTTCTATAAATATGTTTTGATCTACATTTCTTTCTCTATCCATTCATGCCCTTGGTTGCAATTATAGCTTGCTGTAGCATATTGTAATGTTGCTCCAAAGTTGCTAAATAATGTTGTTGTCAGCCTGTTAACATTAAGTTCAATGTTTCCATGATTGTTTCTTAGTGATCCATGCACCCTATGACCTTGCTCTTGCCATGCTTAGCTTCATAAAATGTCTTCTTACTGTTGGTTGCCTTGCCATGCCATGTATTGCTCTGTGGTGAGTGGTTCAAGCTCACAAACATGCCTACTTATTGTTGTTCCTGTCATGTATGAATCTGTAATATAACTTGCCATGTTTACATAGGTGCCATCATTTTTTCTATGCCTTTTTGGCTCATGGTCAGTAAGGGACTTTTGATCTACGCCATTAGTAGATTCAAGCCATGCCTTTGGTTGCCATGATAAGTTCCTGTAACATGTTGTTTGATAGCCCTAAACATCACAACCTGATGTTATTTCCTGATAAGTCTGAAACTGTTATTATTTGCAATCTTACCATGTGTTTTGGAGCATGTTCTAGTGATTTCTGGAGTTAGCTCAGTGTTCATGTTTTGTTGTGCTTTACCTGTACTTCATGCCCATGCCTTTTGTTATTAGGTTGGGGTGCTTTAGCATGTTGTTTTGATGCTTGCAAGATGCTTAGTTGCTGTTATGAACAGATTGTTGCTATATCATGTTTGGACTGTATGTGTTGAACCGTTGCTCCGTTTTGAGTGTGCTCTATATGAAACTTGCGTGATTTTGCATGTAGCTTCATATTATCATGTTGCATCCTTGTTTTGAGGTGTTTGCTTGATGTTTGTTTGCATTTTCCATCAATTCCATGTTTAACTTGTTTTGCTCATATCTTCTAGGCCGTAGGTCCGAAATAAATGAACTTTATATGTAACTTGACTAGAATTTCGTGTAGATCGTCTTGGTGCATCTTAACTTTCTGTTTAACAACTTGAACATAAGGTTTATTCAGTTCTGGACCAATTTCGAAATATGCATATGAGGACTTACCGGAATTGTTATATGTTGTTCCCGGCCTCATTTAAACTTGTTTTGATGTGTTGTTCTTGTTTGCATCATCTCTTGCCATGAGTAGCCTCATCTAGCTTTCTCATGCATCATGCTTGTTGTGCATCATGTCTTGTTCATGTGTGGTGTGTTTACCATGTTGTGTGCTTCTTCTCGATAGTTGCCGTTTCGTTGCGATCGTGAGGATTCGTTCGTCTACGCTTGGTTCGTCTTCATGGCTTCATCCATTCATCTTCTTCATGGACTCGTTCTTATTCCTTGAGGGATTTCAGGCAAGATGACCGCTACCCTAGATCTCACTACTATCATTGCTATGCTAGTCGCTTCGTTCTATCGCTATGCTGCGTTACCTATCACTTGTTCTTCAAGCCTCCCCAAATTGCCATGAACCTCTAACCTTTGACACCCTTCCTAGCAAACCGTTGTTTGGCTATGTTACCGCTTTGCTCAGCCCTCTTATAGCGTTGCTAGTTGCCGGTGAAGTTGAAGATTTCTCCATGGTGGACAGGATTTTGGTGGGGATATCACAATATCTCTTATTTTATTAATGCATCTATATATTTGGTAAAGGGTGGAAGGCTCGGCCTTATGCCTAGTGTTTTGTTCCACTCTTGCCGCCCTAGTTTCCGTCATACCGGTGTTATGTTCCCGGATTTTTGCGTTCCTAACGCGGTCGGGTGATTTATGGGACCCCCCTGACAGTTCGCTTTGAATAAAACTTGTCCAGCAAGGCCCAACCTTGGTTTTACCATTTGCCTCACCACCACCTACATTTCCCTTGGGAGTAATTAACCCGAGGGTCATCTTTATTTTAGGCCCCTCGGGCCAATGCTTGTCTAAGTGTTGGTCCAAACCGAGCGATGTCCGGCGCCCCCTGGGCAACCAGGGTCTATGCCAACCCGACGTCTGGCTCATCCGGTGTGCCCTGAGAACGAGATATGTGCAGCTCCTATCGGGATTTGTCGGCACAGCGGGAGGCTTTGCTGGTCTTGTTTTACCATTGTCGAAATGTCTTGTAAACCGGGATTCCAAGACTGATCGGGTCTTCCTGGGAGAAGGTCTATTCCTTCGTTGATCGCGAGAGCTTATCATGGGCTAAGTTGGGACACCCCTGCAGGGTTTAAACTTTCGAGAGCCGTGCCCGCGGTTATGTGGCAGATGGGAATTTGTTAATGTCCGGTTGTAGATAACTTGACACCAGATCCAAAATAAAACGCATCAACCGTGTGTGTAGCCGTGATGGTCTCTTCTCGGCGGAGTCCGGGAAGTGAACATGATTTCTGGGTTATGTTTGACGTAAGTAGGAGTTCAGGATCACCTCTTGATCATTGCTAGTTGACGACCGTTCCTTTGTTTCTCTTCTTTCTCTCATTTGCGTATGTTAGCCACCATACTTGCTTAGCCACTGCTGCAACCTCACCACTTTACCCCTTCCTTTCCCATTAAGCTTTGCTAGTCTTGATACCCATGGTAATGGGATTGCTGAGTCCTCGTGGCTCACAGATTACTACAACAACAGTTGCAGGTACAAGTTATGCGATGATCATGATGCGAGAGCGATGTTTGCTTGCTTGAGTTCATCTTCTGCTTCTTCTTCGATCAGGGGATAGGTTCCAGGTCGGCAGCCTGGGCTAGCAGGGTGGATATTGTTTGAGTTTCTGTTTATGTATCGTTCGTAGTCGGATGTTGATCTCTTGTATGATGATGTTGTATTTGTATGGCATTGTATGCCTTTTGTATGTATCCCCATCTATTATGTAATGTTGATGTAATGATATCCACCTTGCAAAAGCGTTTCAATATGCGGGTCTATCCTTGGTGGGACCTTCGAGTTCCTTTTGGATAGGGTCGCATATTGGGCGTGACACGAGTCTTCCCTACCTCCGTGTCGTTCCCTTACTAGGCCTCGTCGTCGTCCACCACCCTGGTGCTCTCGCACGGCCTGGTCAACGTGGTCAATGACCGACATGCATTTGAAGTGGACTATACGTGGAGAGGCTGACAGCTGGGTCCACGGCCGCACGCAAGGAAATGCCTCCTTATTACGTGCAAAATAATGATTCCTCCACCTGACATCTGGGACTCACCGAAAGGGCCTCTGTATTTCGTGAAAAAAACATTACCGCCGCTGACAGCTTGGACCCACCAGCTATATCTTGGCACGCAAGGAAGTGCCTCCTTATTACGCAAAAAAATGAATACTCCCCCTGCTAGCTGGGACCCAGTATAGTGGCAGGCTGACTTGTGGGCCTACTAAGTTGACGGGGACGGAGGGCTTCGTCAACTTAGTCAATACTCCAGTGACCGTACGATGTCCATCCAACGGCCGTAGTGCTTCTTCAACCTCTGGTCTTCGTTCTCCAGCCGCCCAAAGCAGCGTCGGTCGTGCCGCATGCTCCTGCCTCCCGTGGCCGGCTGTGATACCGCAGAGCCCTCACCGCCCCCTACTACTCCCACCGCTAGCCAGGCCATCCCTCTACTCACCCACACCCCCTATTATTCTGCGGCAATGGCAGCCTCACGCCGCATCCGAACCAGTGAACCCTCGTACTCCTCTTCGCGTGGGCATCCACTGTTGCGTCTTACCCGGCTCCGCGTTGTCCCCTTCCTAGGCCTCGCCGTTGTCCACCGCCGTGGTGCTCTCGGCGCGGCGTGGTCAATGTGGTCAACGACCAACTTCCATCGGAAGAGTACTGTGCGTGGAGAGGCCGACAGCTGGGTCCACGGCGGCCGCAAGGAAGTGCCTCCTTATTATGCGCAAAATAATTATTCCTCCACCTGACAGCTGGGACCCACCGAACGGGCCACCGTATTTCGCGAAAAAAACGTTTCCCCCCTGACTGCTGGGACCCACCAGCTACACCTTCACACGCAAGGAAGTGCGTTCGGGCAAAAAGAACGATTCGCCCCCTGACTGCTGGGACCCACCAGCTACATCTTTGCACGCAAGGAAGTGCCTGACAGTCGGGACCAACCTGGTCGAAGCATACGTAGCATTGTCATTCTGGTCGCGAACGTGTACGTACATATATACTGGTGGATGTAGAGGCACGCACGTGTCGTAGTAGAGGCGCGCACGTAGCATGTACACGTATGTACACCGGCCAGATTGCAAGAAAGAAAATACGGCCACGTATGTGTACATACGGGCGGGGTCTCGAACGCCTACTCGCGCATATGTATGGTGAGGGCTCACTGACATGGCTGGGTCAGAACGGAGAAACAGCGTCGTCGTCATGTTCATGGGGAGGCAACGGAATGCGTCGTCTTCATGGGGAGGCAACGGAATGCATCGTGTTCATCGGGAGGCAACGGAACGCGTGGGAGCCAACCAGCTGGGTTGGAACGGAATGTGTGGTCGTGTTCATCGGGAGGGCTTGGACGGAACAGGCGACGGAAATGAGGCCTGGCGTACCGCAGAACGGAGGAAACGAACCTCCTACGTTCGGAATGGGGGTCCTGTTGATCGGGAGGGGTGTGGCGTACCACAAAACGGAGAAAACAGACTTTGTGTTGGAGCGCTACGGTCGAAACGGGGGTCGTGTTCATCGGGAGGGGTGTGGCGTACCGCAAAACGGGACTCCACGGGATACTGTTCATCTCCACCGTCGACCTCCTCCAGCCTCCACGGGCTCCTGCTCATCCAGCCTCCACCGCGCGCTACTCCACCGGCTACTGTTCAACCACCCCTCCACGGGCACCCCTCCACCGTCTACTGTTCATCCAGCCCTCCACACCACGGGGTCCTGTTCATCCAGAGGCAACGCCACCGCTCACTGTTCATCCACCCCCCCCCACAACACTCACTGTTCATCCAATCGATCGGCTTCAGTTAGCAGCAGTAGCGAAGGAATCACTCGATCGGGTTCAGTTAATAGCCATCGATCGATCGCTCGGGTTCAGTAACGCGTAGCCTGCAGTACAATTGCTCGGGTTCAGTTAGAGCCCAACACCTCGCTCAAGTTCAGTTAGAGCCAATGCCACGCACACGCGCGTACCTGTATGAGAGAAACGCGCATCGCTCGGCCCCCGACCTCCCACCGTAACCGCGAACTCCCCGAAATTTTACTCCCCCTCGCTTCGACCATGGTTTTTTCCGTCATGGACAGCCCAAAGAATGTCATGCAGCTGCGTCTCTGGCCCGCCCAGGATGAAAAGCCCATTTTCTGTCATGATTTTTTGTCATAGAAGTAGGAGCCCACCACATCTATGATGATACCGGGTTTTTTCACAATTATCGTCATAGAAGTGTCATATGTATGACAGAAAAAAATTTCGTTCGGCCCAAAATGTCACGGATGTGTCTTTTTTTTGTAGTGACTATGCATGATACTTATGATGAAACTACTTCTATGCTTGATACTACCATGCCATTAGGTGAATTTCTTGATGAACAACTTGCTAGGGCTAGAGACAATGAAATTATTGAAACTGAAATTATTGAGGAAAGTGATGATGAAGGTTCTCCCCCTAAATATGAATTGCATGTTGTTCCTGAGGGTTATATTATGGATGAAGAAACTGCTAGAGATTTTCTTGCTTGCAATGATAGATCTGATCTTAAGAAGTTATTAGCTAAGCTGAAACAAAAGTCTCTGAATGCTAGAATGAAATATGACCCTGCTACTTCACCTATCTGTGTTACTGATAAGGATTATGATTTCTCTATTGATCCTGGGATAATTACTTTGGTTGAATCTGATCCTTTTTATGGCTATGAATCTAAAACTGTTGTGGCACATCTTACTAAGTTAAATGATATAGCCACCCTATTCACTAACAATGAGAAATCTCGCTACTACTATATCCTTAAGATATTTCCGTTCTCATTTAAGGGTGATGCTAAAACTTGGTTTAATTCTCTTGATCCTGGTTGTGTGCGTAGTCCCTAGGATATGATTTATTACTTCTCTTCTAAATATTTCCCAGCTCATAAGAAACAAGCTGCTTTAAGGGAAATATATAATTTTGTGCAAATTGAAGAAGAGAGTCTCCCAAAAGCTTGGGGGAGGCTTCTCCGATTACTTAATGCTTTGCCTGATCATCCTCTTAAGAAAAATGAAATACTTGATATCTTTTATAATGGACTAACTGATGCTTCCAAAGACCACCTGGATAGTTGTGCTGGCTGTGTTTTCAGGGAAAGAACTGTTGATCAAGCTGAATTGCTATTGAATAATATGTTGACTAATGAAAACAATTGGACACTTCCTGAGCCAACTCCTGAGCCAACTCCCAAGCCAACTCCGAAGAAAAGAGGTGTTCTATTTCTCAGTCCAGAAGATATGCAAGAGGCAAGGAAATCTATGAATGAAAAAGGTATTAAAGCTGAAGATGTTAAGAATTTACCTCCTGTTGAAGAAATACATGGCCTTAATATACCACCTATTGAAGAAATACATGGTATTGATAACCGGACACAGGTAGTAAAGGTAAATTCTCTCTATGGATATGATAAAGTTGAAATCCCGTCTACTAAGTTTGCTAGCCAATGCTTGGATGAATTTGACAACTTTATGGCTAAACAAGAAAACATCAATGCTTATGTTGGTAGACGATTGAGAAGTAATGCTTATATGATTGGACACTTGAGTGATTATATGTCTAGAGTTAAAGGTGAACTTAATCTCATGAGTAAACATGCTTCTATGGTTACCGCTTAAGTAGAACAAGTGCTTAAAGCTCAAAATGATTTGCTCAATGAATTGAATAATAAACATGACTTTGATGTTAGAGTAGCAACTAGAACGGGTAAAATGACTCAGGAACCTTTGTATCCTGAGGGCCACCCTAAGAGAATTGAGAAAGATTCTCAGACAAATAATGTTGATGGACCTAGTCCTTCTAGGAGGAAAAAGAAAAATGATAGGACTTTGCATGCTTGTAGTGAACCTATTGTAGACACACCTGAGAATCCCAATGATACTTCTATTTCTGATGCTGAAACCCAATCTGATAATGAACATGAATCTAGTGATAATGTTAATGATGATGTTCATGTTGATGCTCAACCTAGCAATAACAATGATGTTGAGATTGAACCTGCTGTTGATCTTGATAACCCATAATCAAAGAATCGACGTTATGATAAGAGAGACTTTGTTGATAGGCCAGCCCCCCCAATAACCCCCCGAAACCCTAACCCCTCCCCACTCGCTTCCCCCCCCCTCCCCCACATCGCTCTCCCCCTCCCCCCGATCCAGAACTGGTTCAGGGCTCGACGCCACATCGCCCCGTCGC
>NC_041389.1:110931777-110939194 GCF_002162155.2 Triticum dicoccoides | reverse complement strand
CCTACTGCCATTGTCCCTACGCACCCGCGGTGAGGCCCCCAGCCTCTCCTCCTCCCCCTGTCCCCGTACGCACACCCCGTGCTGCCCGCATTCCTTCCTACACCGTCCCACCATCATGCGCGTGCACGCACGACTCGGGCCGCGACCACCCACCGTCGTGACCCTGCTGCCGCTCCTCGCGGTGCCCGCTTTCCCGCTCCCGTTCGACGACCGTGCTCCTCCCCCGTAGCGCGTCGCTGCTCGCGACTCCTGCCGCAGCCCTGCGTCATTGCCAACTTCCGTCGCCCCCCTCTAGCTGGCCACACTTTGTTTTCCCCTGCTCGCCGCTACCCTGGTGCGGCTCTGCCCGCCACTGTCCGCGCCACCGCACATCACCCCGCAGACCCAATGTCCGTGCGCGCCTGCGCGCTCCGCTAGTGCCAGCTGCACCCGCTCTCCTTCCGGCTGGCCTGCTGCTTGTTGCCTGCTCTGTCCGCTCTCTCTCCACTGAGAGCGCCGCCCTGTGGTGGTTTTGCCACTGCCGCCTCAGGAGGCGGGGCTCGCCATGCCCGTGCCCGCCCCCTTCGATCTGGGCCCAATCGGGCTGGGCGCCCGTGACCGTAACCCGCACGCCCGCTAAGGCTCCCCAAAGGCACTGGCAATCGGGCTCCACCCCAGAATGTTAAAAAAGAATAAAAATAAAACCAATTAACTAATTAAATCTAATTAACCTACCAATAAAACTAACTAATGTTAATTAGTTAGCAGTCAATGACAAATGGACCCTACCCGTCAGTTGACTAGTCAACGGTCAACTTAGACCGCTGACGTCATGTTGATGCAATATATATATTCGAATAATAATAATCCAAGACAATGATTAGATCTTTATAAATCAATATAAAATAAACCGCAACTCGGATGAAAATACTTTGAACATGGAAGTTGCTGAGAATGACTAGACGAATCCGAATACGCAGTTCGTTGGTCCGCCACACATCGCTAGCATAGCGAACATGCAACAATCCACGTCCGGTTCATCTGTCTGAAAATGCCAAACACCGGGAATACTTTCCCGGATGTTTCCCCCCTTTGCTGATATCACCTACTACCGCATTAGAGCACACCTAGCACTGCTCATTGTTATGTCTTGCATCATCATGTGTTTGCATTATATTTATTGTTTCTTCCCCCTCTTCCCTCTTTAGAGACTGAGACCGATGTCGCTGCTACCCAGTACAACTACAATGTTGACGACCCCTCCTTCTCGACTGACCTTCCAAGCAAGCAATACTCCCTTAATCAACAAGATATCGCCCACTCTCTTCTCTCTTATTCTTGCATTAGGTTTTCTACTGTTGTTGATCCGATAGCGCCTATTCTGGTGCATAGTCTGTCATTGTTGCTACTATTGTTACCTTTACCTGCAATCCTAAATGCTTAGTATAGGATGCTAGTATTCCATCAGTGGCCCCACATTCTTGTCTGTCTGCCATGCTATACTACCGGGCCGTGATCACTCGGGAGGTGATCACGGGTATATACTTACATACATATTATATATGACACATGTGGTGACTAAAGTCGGGTCGGCTCGTAGAGTGATTCATGGATTGGGGGCTGAAAGGACATTTGTCCCGACGGCCCTCTGAGTGGATCTTTGTGGTGGGGCGACACGGCAGGTTGAGACCACCTAGATGAGAGGTGGGCCTTGCCCCTGTTCGGCGTCCGCTGTAACATCAACTAACATGCTTAACGAGACCTTGGTATTTGATCTGAGTCTGGCTACGAGCCTATACGCACTAAACAACTACACGGGAACAGCTACGGGCACTCGACGTCATGGTATCAGCCGAAGCCTTTTTTACATCAGCGACTGAGTAGCGCGCACCAGGTTGGACTGCATAACGCAACTTCCTTTGTAATGGAGGTTGCTAGGTCTGCTCACCGGCTGCCCTCGCAACGTGCAGGTGTGCAACGGGCGATGGGCCCAGACCCCTGCGCGCTTAGGATTTAGACTAGCGTGTTGACCTCTCTGTTGTGCCTAGGTAGGGCTGCGAGTGTTGATCTTCCAAGGCCGGGCATGACCCAGGAAAGTGTGTCAGGCTAGCGGGATCGAGCGTGTTGGGTAATGTGGTGCACCCCTGCAGGGAAGTTTATCTATTCGAATAGTCGTGTCCCTCGGTAAAAAGGATGACCTGGAGTTGTACCTCGACCTTATGAAAACTAGAACATGATACTTAATAAAACACACCCTTTCAAGTGTCATATACAACCCGGTGATCTCTCTCTCATAGGGCGACGAGGAGAGGATCGTCGGGTAGGATTATGCTATACAATGATACTTGGTGAACTTACCAGCTACTCTCTTCTACATGCTTCAAGATGGAGGCTGCCAGAAGTGTAGTCTTTGATAGGACTAGCTATCCCCCTCTTATTCTGGCATTCTGCATTTCAGTCCACATATACTATCCTTTTTAATTGATACCAATGCATATGCAGTGTAGATCCTTGCTTGCGAGCACTTTGGATGAGTACTCACGGTTGTTTTGCTCCCTCTTTTCCCCCTTTCCCCTTCTTCTCGGATGTCGCAACCAGATGTTGGAGTCCAAGAGCCAGAGGATCTCGAGGATGTTTCTACGTGGAGTTCGTATTCGAGGATTAGTTAGGAGGTCCCAGGAAGGAGGCCTTGCCTTTTCGATCATTTCTACTTTTGTGCTAGCCTTCCTAAGGAAAACTTGCTTAACTTATGTCTGTACTCAGATATTGTTGCTTCCGCTGACTCGTCTATGACCGAGCACTTATATTCGAGCCCTCGAGGCCCCTGGCTTGTATTATGATGCTTGTATGACTTATTTATTTTTAGAATTGTGTTGTGATATCTTCCCGTGAGTCCCTGATCTTGATCGTACATGTTTGCGTGTATGTTGTACGTTTAAATCAGGGGCGTCACAAGTTTGTATCAAAGCCAACTGCCCGTAGGAATCCCCCTTCCACACTCCTTGGCCAAAGTCAAGTTTAGTCATTACTAAACTTTTACTAACATGGTTGTGTGTCTTACGGCCCACGTCGCAATTGGGTGGTATCAGGATCTTTTATTTCTCGTTTATACTCTCGGACTCTGATCTCTCTTCTATTCGGGTTAAATGATTTTGCTAAAATCTAACTTTAGGTTCTCAAAAATACTCTCCCGTAGAGCCCCTCACTCAAGGTGATTGCTTGATGCACCAGAAGATTCTAAAGATACTCTCTGATGCTTTCCCGAGACCCTTGTGCCCTTCGCCGTTGCGATCCCTACCATCGATAAATCCTTATGGATGACTACCTACATATGTCGTTCATACCTTCATCCCCAGTTGCTCTTGTTATTACGAGATACCCCAAAATTCTCTCTATTGCTCCGAGAAAACTTTGTTCCTATTGCCTTGTTGTTCTAAGCCACCTGAATACCCCTACGGATAAATTCTTGCACCTATCGAGTATCCTCTCATCCCTAGTTGATTCATGTATTTCACAAAAGTCTTCGAAATACCATTCGTTCTTCTGGAAATCCTCAACAGCTTAATGCTCTTGAAATTCTTGCTTGCTAGCATTATGATTAATCCCATAAGTCAGGTAATCTTATTGGCATCCTTTGTCATTTATCATTTGGAGTCCATTAATTCAATATGTTGCGAATGCTCGCAATCCTCAATTAGATCCTAGAATTCATCCTTTCGGCTCAGTCATCATTTTAAACATGAGCTGGATCTCGACCAATCAGATTATTGTCGATTGTACCCCTAAGCTTACTCAATATCCATCCTTAATCAGAGCGTTTGCTTCCAATCCTTTAATTTGGAAATCATAATTCCTTTACATTCCAGCTGTAAATTAGTCAGTTGTTTCTATAATCTGACCTCTTGCATTCTTTCTTCTTCTGGTTGAGTACCATTACTCACATTAGATCCTTTGCGGTCTGCTAGATCCTTTGGTGGACTATAATCCGATCGTTCTACATATTCTCAAAACCCGGAGTTCTTTCCTTGATACGTAATGCCATTGATAAATCCTATTCTCTGATTTGGCCAACCATGCTCTGCTTTTGAGCTGGTGATATTTACTCTTGAATCTTGAGGCATATGTTTCTAAGATGCCTCGATGGGTTGAACTTATACCTTCCCTAAAGCCGTATGAACCCAAAATTTTCCACAAGTCATACCCTTCTGGTGTTTTACCAGATAATTGCCTACTCTACAGCTCCTTCGAAGACGAGAAGTGAATGAAAGGTTAGGCATTGAAGAAGTGGGAGTGGACCTTGGACCTTTGTGTTCATGCCCATGGACACGATGTAGAACTTATCATGGAAACTTCTTACAAAAATAATTAATCAATTGAATATTTCTTCCGAAGTCATTATATTGGATCCTTGGCAGTTATGGTTCTGACCATGCTAACTTTATTTAATATATTTTGGAAACGAAACCATTACAGTGCCTCGTATATTTTGGCAAGGTTAAAGTATCTGCTATCGCAAGTCTACGATCCAGATTAGTTTCTATCCTGATCTACCTTCGAGTTGTACCTCTGTTATCTCGAGAATATCACCAAACTACATAACTGCTTATGAGTTTTTCATCTACTTTTAGTTCTCGCCGATTCATGTTTTCCCCGGGTTCTGAGTTGTAGTCGCTTGAGGACACCCATAACTAAATGGAGTCCGCACTGTGATTCAACAACTCTTAGTATTCTTCATTACTTACAAGATTGAACTCAATCTTGTCATTCCAACCATTTGGCTACATCACCATCGTCACGCAAAGGCTTGCCAATGCTACCTATGTCTTTCATCCCCGGAACACCATCCCGATAATGTGCAAGGCTTACTTCGAGCTTTCAACGTCATATTGTTTTCTTGAGAGGCAACTCTTATCCTGAGATTACATCTTATCTATGGTTATAATAACCTTTACTTCACCTTTCCCTTGTCTTGGAGTCATCTCCGATCGATTACATCCTCATGAAACCCCTCAACAAATGTGTCTTGATCATCATCATCATTCTGACTTCTTCCAGGATAGTAGTCAGATTCATGATGAGATATACCATCCTTGCCCCTCAATGAATTGTGTTGTCATCGACAACCTTCTTGCTTACCCTCCAACATAAACTTGTTCATGTTATAGGGGTCCTTGCTACCCAGATTATGTTATGTCCTACCTAGGGGTAATATCGTCTTTTATGTAAAGAATGTTGTGATGGTTACTCCACCTCTTAAGAATTCTTGAGAAATACTTCTCGCCATCTCCATTCATATCCTGGTCCCCGTGTTGTTTCTAACCGGATTACCGACCATTGAAATATGATGGGTGAATTCAAAACTTCTAGCGACCCTATTGCTTTGAAGAGAATGGTTGATAGTTTCATTCCAAGCCTTTTTGGTTTTTCGGTCACCATTCTAAAATTGACCATGCTATTTGATCCATATTTCCAGGTGCATTCTCGTTCAAAGCTTAACCATGGATGTTCACCTAGGACACACATCATTATATACTTTGGTGTGTCCAATGCTATCACCTTGTTCACTTCATTGTGAAGATCCTTGTTTATGTATATCTCGTTGAATTGTTGCTGAGCCTGTCGGCCACATCCTCATCTTCTCCTTGATGAAATTATATAACTTATTTTGTAAGTTGTTACTGATGGATCCTTTGTGTATCCAAAGTCTAACCTTTACTTGATGATCATGTCAATGCTATCTCGAAGCAAGTGTGTGGTACTCCGATTTTCAATAAAAACATTTGAAGCACAATGCTAAATTTTCCTTATTAATTATTCAAAAACCATTCTATGGGTAATGTCATGAAGTTTCTCTCCCCTTACCTAAAGGCTTTTCCTACTTTATATCCTGTCATGGGTATCATGCTCTACTTGTCCTTGGGAAGGATATACCCCTGAAATATGTGTTTAAACACATTTTTAATTCCATTGGTCTGTTTAATCTGATAATCGTATTTTTCCTTTCCATTGTTTTGTTTAATCTTTCTGGTAATCTGACTTAACTGAGCAGTTATAATTCCCTCCTTAGGTAAGCACCTTGTTGTACCACTCTGTCAGTAAGACCATGTTACTGTTCATGGCATTCCGGTAACCACCGATGCACGAGAACTTTGCCTATTGGTTCACCTCGTTCAATGAGCAGGAGAATGGTTCTCTTCGTCCCTCGCCCTTGGTACCGATGTTGCCGACATAAATGGCAGGCTATCCTCTGACATGCCTTGCTTACATGGTCGTGCAGGACGTCACCGCCCTTCCTACTTTTAACCCACATGGTGGGCCCATAACCCACAGTTCCACAGGATCGAAACCCGACTCTCTTGTACACCCTATTGTCAAAGTTATTCCGCGCGCTTGACTTCGTATGTAATTCATAGGCCACCTGCCTAGTGATCTATTCTGGTATCAGATGCAATACTTATACCCCTTGATCTAAACCCCTTTCACACTTCGTTTTAGGCAACGAACGATTTCCTATGTGCTTGAAACTTCTATTTTTCACCTTCTTACTTTGCTCTCGATAATTTCTTAAGTTTCAATTTGAGAGTTACTTTCCGCCACCTTTCCTGATGTTATCTACAAGATAAGAAACATTGTAGCGTTCCGTTCTTCCAAAGTTACCCCTTGTCCTTCATACGTACGATGGAGTTCCCAAAGAAAGGATGTCGACTTCATCATGATAACCTGAAGCATAGGAATGAAGACATCAACGTAATGGATCGACCTCTTCGAGAAGAGCAACTAAGACCGAGAACACTCGCTAGAATCTCGTAACCAGAACCTCCCCACCTTACGCCTCTTAAATCTTGGGATGAGATTTCTTATAGTGGAGGAGAATTGTGACGCCCGGATATTTAAGCTACAATACTTCCCTGCTAATGAGGCCACGTGACCTCGATTACTGTTGCTAATCTCGCGTTAGTTTGTAACCAGTTTGAATTCAAATTCAAAATCAAGCAAACAATAAAAGTTCTCAAACATTAAAACTAAAATGTTGAGGTTGTGCCAAATAATGCATGGGTAATTGTGGTGAATAAACCACACTTTTATAAAGTGTTTAAAACTCTAAAATGAACAAAACAGTAAAAAATCAATTAATTAAAAGCTTCTAAAATAATAAACAGTTACAAACTATTTTATTTTAGGTGCCAAGTTAATTGTGATGGTAGCATATTTTTTAATACTAATTTAGGTATAACTAATGTATTTTATATTTAAAATTAAAACAGAAAGGAAAAGAAATAAAACATAAGACAAAAAATAAATAAAAGTAAAACGGAACCCTTCCCCCCTCAGCCCAACTGGGCCTTGGCCCAGCCAGGCCAGCGCAGCCGGCCCCCCCACAGTCCCCATAACCACCCAAAACCCTAACCCCCTTCCCCACTCGCTCCCCCCCCCACGT
>NC_041389.1:110863266-110931270 GCF_002162155.2 Triticum dicoccoides | reverse complement strand
GCTGGGCACCCGTGCCCGTAACCCGAACGCCCGCTGAGGCTCCCCAGAGCCATTGGCAATCGGGCCCCACCCCAGATGTTAAAAAAAGAATAAAAATAAAAATTAATTAATTAATTCTGTTAATTACCTAATTAAATCTAATTAACCTGCTAATAAAACTAACTATTGTTCATTAGTTAGCAGTCAATGACAAATGGAACCCACCTGTCAGTTGACTGGTCAACTTTCATCTTGACCACTGACGTCATGTTGATGTCATGCTAACGCAATATATATTTTTGAATAATAATAATCCAAGAAAATGATTAAATATTTATAAACTAATATAAAATAAACCGTAACTCGGATTAATATACTTTGAACATGGAAGTTGCTTAGAACGACGAGACGAATCCGAATCCGTAGTCCGTTCGTCCGCCACGCATCCCTAGCATAGCGAACATGCAAAAATCCACCTCCAATTCATCTGTCCAAAAAGCCAAACACCGGGAATACTTTCCGGATGTTTCCCCCCTTTGCTGATATCACCTACTACCGTGTTAGCGCACACCTAGCACCACTCATTGTCATGTCATGCATCGTCATGCATATGTTTGCATTATATTTATTGTTTCTTCCCCCTCTTCTCTCATTACACATCATGACCAACGCCGCTGCTACCCAATACGACTACGGTGTTGACGACTCCTCCTTCTCGACTGAGCTTCCAAGAGGGAAAACCCCCCTTGATCAACCTGATATTGCCCACTCTCTTCTCTCTTATTCAGCATTAGGTTTGCTACTGTTGTTGATTCGATAGCTCCTATTATGTTGCATAGCCTGTCATTGTTGCTACTATTGTTACCTTTACCTGCAATCCTAAATGCTTAGTATAGGATGCTAGTATTCCATTAGTGGCCCTACATTCTTGTCCGTCTGCCATGCTATATTACCGGGCCGTGATCACTCGGGAGGTGATCACAGTTATATACTTACATACATATTGTATATGATACATGTGGTGACTAAAGTCGGGTCGGCTTGTAGAGTGATTCACGGATTGGAGGCTGAAAGGACATTTGTCCCGACGGCCCTCTGAGTGGATCTTTGTGGTGGAGTGACAGGGCAGGTTGAGACCACCTAGGTGAGAGGTGGGCATGGCCCCTGGTTGGGCGCCCGCGATTACATCAATTAACACACTTAACGAGACCTTGGTATTTGTTTTGAGTCTGGCTACAAGCATATATGCACTAACAAACTAAGCAGGAATAGTTATGGGCACTCGATGTCGTGGTATCAGCTGAAGCCTTTTTTACGTCAGCGACTAAGCGGCGCGCGCCGGGTTGGACCGCATAACACAACTTCTTTTGTAATGGAGGTTGCTAGGCCTGCTCACCGGCCACCCTCGCAACGTGCAGGTGTGCAACAGGCGATGGGCCCAGACCCTGCGTGCTTAGGATTTAGACCGGCGTGCTGACTTCTCTGTTGTGCCTAGGTAGGGCTGCGACATGTTGATCTTCCGAGGCCGGGCATGACCCAGGAAAGTGTGTCTGGCCAGCAGGATCGAGCATGTTAGGTAATGTGGTGCACCCCTGCAGGGAAGTTTATCTATTTGAATAACCGTGTCCCTCGGTAAAAGGACGACCTGGAGTTGTACGTCGATCTTATGATAACTAGAACCGGATACTTAATAAAACACACCATTTCAAGTGCCAGATACAACCCGCTGATCGCTCTCTCATAGGGCGACGAGGAGAGGATCGTCGGGTAGGATTATGTTATACGATGATACTTGGTGAACTTACCAGCTACTCTCTCCTACATGCTTCAAGATGGAGGCTAAGAAGCATAGTATTCGATAGGACTAGCTATCCCCCTCTTATTCTGGTAGTCTGCAATTCAATCCAGAGATACTATCCCTTTTCATTGATACCAATGCATATGTTTTGTAGATCCTTGCTTGCGAGTACTTTGGATTAGTACTCACGGTTGCTTTGCTCCCTCTTTTCCCCCTTTCCATTCTTCTCGGATGTCGCAACCAGATGTTGGAGTCCAGGAGCCAGAGGATCCCGAGGATGTTTCTACGTGGAGTTCGACTTCGAGGAGTAGTTAGGAGGTCCCGGGCAGGAGGCCTTGCCTTTTCGATCGTTTCTACTTTTGTGCTAGCCTTCTTAAGGCAAACTTGCTTAACTTATGTCTGTACTAAGATATTGTTGCTTCCGCTGGCTCATCTATGATCGAGCACTTGTATTCGAGCCCTCAAGGCCCTTGGCTTGTATTATGATGGTTGTATGACTTATTTATTTTTAGAGTTGTGTTGTGATATCTTCCCGTGAGTCCCTGATCTTGATCGTACAAGTTTGCGTGTATGATTAGTGTACGATTGAATCGGGGGCGTCACAAGACGGCCAAGAGGAGCTCTCGCCGCCAATGAACCCAAGAAGGCGGGTACTTGAGCACCCTTATATGACTAATATGGGGCAGAGGCACTACTACCCTCTGACATTGAGTATGATTACCCGCGGGTCTGTGAGTGCGACGAGGAGGCCGCAAGGACGACATAGTCGCTAAGGAAGATGCTCACCTTCTCGCCCTGGAACACACCACCATCTATCATCAGAAACTTTGCCACTACCAAGGAAGACGCGTCCGGGCTCACGAGTTCAATATATGCGACCACGTCCTCCTCCTCCAGCAAAATCCAAAGAAGAACAAGATCTCTTCACCATGGGAGGGACCTTAACACACGAGGTCCTTAACAACGGGGCACACTACCTCTGCAACAGAAAAACAGGGCGGATCACGAACCGACCATGGAATGCAACTCAGGTACGTCTTTTTCACGCATAAATTCCCGCTCTTTCTTAGCATAAACTGCTTCAAATTTTTAGCATTTGGTCTTAGCTCAATCCAATACAAATGGAGTAATAAAGGATATTGTCCATGTTCCAATTTATGATTTGCTATACCCTCATATGCAAAATTTTAAATGAACACCCCAGGATAGATAAGGAAGTGGCTTGATCTGGACCTAGGAGCTGCTTCATTCTTACCGACCTCTTAGCGCCATGAGCCCAGGGATGCATCGACGTAAGCAAAACTTAAGCGGTGGCCCTTGCAACAAAGGAACATCCAAACGGGAAGTCGGAGGCTGAATAATTTCTGGTCGCGGCTATGCCCTGCCATAGTAAGAACCAACTTCACACCAGGGGCGGGCCCACCTCAATTCAAGGGTATTCAGCTGAATACCCATTATTTTGGCCAAAAAACTAGGTATACATAGTATTTGTATTGTTATGTATATATAAGAATAAGGAAAAGCGAAACCGAGAACACGTCCACCACAATTCCACTACAAGTCGGTTGGCCCAATAGCCCAACCTCTATTTCCCTCGACACCACGAGTCCATGACTTCGTCCAGTAGGGCCGCAACTAAGCACACGTCCATCATCTCCATTGTCTCAAGAAAAATGTCCATCATCTCCAAAAAAAACCTCCATCGATCTATCAGAGGCATAGACGAACCGACACCTGCCTCCCTTGGCCTCACGCACACATGGATTGTTCTGTTCCCACGCAAGCCGCCTCTCGGCCACCAACCAGCCAGGGCTGTTGCCGTCGCCTCGCCTGATCGAAGATCGCGCGGGGGCACGGCATGTCGCCGCTACCCTTCCGTTATGAACTTCTGATCCTTCAAGTGGGCAGCGGACAACAGGCCGAATCAATTAAATTTCAAAGCGAGAACCACAAATTATCTATTGAAGGTATAATTGCTAATTATAAGTATTAATCCTCCGACTCCTAAAATTGGGATCTCTCTTCTCATGTGGTGCCGATTCTTAGTCAAACTAAGTTCATCTATAACTGCAGATACATCCACTGTTTTGTTCTTGCTGTCCAGCGTTCTCGCTGTCCATTGCTGCAGTATATATACGGGCAGAGTTTGAGCTCCTACAAGTTATAGTCTGACCACTTGTCTTTCTATTTAATTATAATGGAATTAGAGACTTGTTTGCAATCAATTATGAATTGTTTAGACAAGAGAATTTGATATTTTTCATTTAAGTTTGTAATATGAGAATGTTCATAAATTTTGAATTATTGCTTGGTCACATTGATTAAAAAGAGAATTCTTCTTGCAAGTTAAGGATGAGGACATCATCACTCATTTTCAAAGCATCAAGCTTTGCAAAGTTATCCTGTAGTTAGTAAGGTTTCGTATCATTTGCTATTTTCCATCCTTTATAAATCTTAGATTTTGCCATGATATTTTGAACAATTTTTACTTCTATATGGTGAACAATACCAAGTTATGATAATTTTTTATGAATATAGTATATGCGATATATTTTCTATATTTTTAAACTAGTACAACTGCTATAATTGGTTTTACGTGCCAGGCTTAAAAAAATTGAATACACAGTCTTCAATTCCTGAGCCGCGCCTGCTTGACGCGACCTTAGGCCTCCCACGTGCGCTTGGTCAGTCAAAACTTTGCCCAAAGCATCAACCAACAATTCAAACTACAAAAGTTGAAAAATAAAAATTGTAGCAAAGTTGACATTGCCTAACGCCAAGTATAAATTTTAGACTGGATAGTTGGATTCTAGGCAAAAAATTATGAAACTGTACCCCAAGTATCGTTCTTCTGTTACAGAAGATGCATAAACAATATGGTTCCCTTACCCGAATTTCATCATAGTAAGCTTGGTGCAGATTACTGTATCATGAATAGGATATTTAAGACCAGAACACAAAAGAGTTGTTGTTACACGCATATGCAAAAACTAAGCTCTAAAATTTATACAGAGACGCGATTCTCTTACTAAGCTCTTAGATTTCTTCTCCCGAAACAGAGATGATATTCTCTTGCTAAACTCTTAAATTTATACACAATTTTGATAGAAACATGTGAGACGTCCCTTGCTTATTGCTGATACCGCAACTGTAGTTTATATGAGTCTACTTTTGTGCTTCCATACACCTGTTATGAAGCATCCATCTTGACAAAAAAAACAAAGGGTGACATAGGACTCTCCTACCAATTCTAGAACTTGTTCCTTTCTAAACCAAGCATCAACCAAAAAGTCATGTCAAATATAAACCAAAACACATATCAAACACCATACACAGAGAGAGAGAGAGAGAGAGAGAGCCGGAGAGAGGTCAGAGGGGAGGGGAAGAAGGATTGGTAGCAGTTCACCTAAGCAAAGTAGATCACGAGCGCCAAAATCCTACATGAGGCAGCATGGTGCAGAACAAATTATCGGGATGGATGCCATACAACATAGAAATAATGCCTGAAATGGAAAGGTTGCACAAGGCACTCAAGAATCATCTAAAGCACTTATAAATCTAAAACAATGGAATATAGACGGCAGGGAGATTAGAATGTATTCTTAAATTCATAAACCAGGAACACTGGGCTTTCACACGATGCCTACACTTGAAAACCCGATGATTATTTTCTACAGAAAAATCACAAAGGAATGGTATCAATGCATCATATGGGAAATTGCTAATCATGGGGTGTAAGTGGAGAAACCATCATATACCTTGGCATTGATAAACTCGGTTATCCCAAAAGTTTGTAAGCATGGAGCTCTTCTATATGAACCCAAACCTGCAAAGCAATCAACAACACGAGTCAATTCATAAGAAAATCTAGAGAGAGAGAGAGAGAGAGAGAACTGGATCAGGGGCTCCAAGGAGCTCAAGCCTCGCTGCTTCATCCCCCCACCGCTAGCCTAATGACCACCCCTGCTCCTCCACCCCCACTCCATGGTGAAGACCCTGTCGCCCTGGTCTTCCACGACGACAACCAGCGCCCGATCCAGGCAAAGGTCAAGAAAAGGGGAGGCAAGGATGAGGAAAGAGGGAGTGAGGGAGTCCTGGACTAGGGGGTGTCCGGATAGCCGGACTATCATCATCGGCCGGACTCCAAGACTATGAAGATACAAGATTGAAGACTTCGTCCCGTGTCCGGATGAGACTTTCATTGGCATGGAAGGCAAGCTTGGAAATACGGATATGTGGATCTCCTACCATTGTAACCGACTCTGTGTAACCCTAGCCCTCTCCGGTGTCTATATAAACCGGAGGGTTTTAGTCCATAGGACGAACAACCATTACAACAATCATACCATAGGCTAGCTTCTAGGGTTTAGCCTCCTTGATCTCGTGGTAGATCCACTCTTGGACTACCCATAGCATCAATATCAATCAAGCAAGAGTAGGGTTTTACCTCCATCGAGAGGGCCCGAACCTGGGTAAAAACATCGTATCCCTTGTCTCCTGTTACCATCCGCCTAGACGCACAGTTCGGGACCCCCTACCCGAGATCCGCCGGTTTTGACACCGATATTGGTGCTTTCATTGAGAGTTCCTCTGTGTCGTCACCGATAGGCTTGATGGCTCCTTTGATCATCACCAACGATGCAGTCCAGGGTGAGACTTTTCTCTCCGGACAGATCTTCGTGTTCGGCGGCTTTGCACTGCGGGCCAATTCACTTGGCCATCTGGAGCAGATCGAAAGCTACGCCCCTGGCCATCAGGTCAGATTTGGAAGCCTAAACTTCACGGCTGACATCCGCGGAGATTTGATCTTCGACGGATTCGAGCCACAGCCGAGCGCGCCGCACTGTCACGATGGGCATGATTTAGCTCTGCTGCTGGACAATGCCCTGGAGGCCGCACATGAGTCCGCTCCGACCCTTAGTTCGGAGCCGACTGCGCAGATCGAGGACGGGTGGCTAGACACCGCCTCGGGGGCTGCAACTTCTGCGGTGATGGAGCCGAATACTGACCTTGTCCCTTGTAAAGCTCGTGACTCCGAGGTGCCGGACTCCTCGCCGGACTCCGAACCTCCTGCGCCCCTACAAATCGAATCTGACTGGGCGCCGATCATGGAGTTCACCGCCGCGGACATCTTTCAGCACTCACCCTTTGGCGACATCCTGAATTCGCTAAAGTATCTCTCGTTATCAGGAGAACCCTGGCCGGACTACGGTCAGGATTCAAACCCTACCCACCACCCACTTTGTAGCCACTGTCGACGATCTAACCGACATGCTAGATTACGACTCCGAAGACATCGACGGTATGGACGACGATGCCGGAGACGACCAAGAACCAGCGCCTATGGGGCACTGGAAGACAACCTCGTCATACGACATATACATGGTGGACATCCCAAAAGATGGGAACGGCGAGGATGCAGTGGAGGAAGGCTCCTCCAAGAAACAGCCCAAGCGCCAGCGTCAGCGGCGCCGCTCTAAATCCCGCCACAGCAAGAATGGAGATTCCGGCACCGGAGATAATAACACCTGAGAGAGTGCCGAAGACAACCCCCTCTAGCGAGATTCACCATAGGAGGACGAAGAAGCCATCCCTCACGAGAGAGCGGCAGACGAAGAGGTACAGGATGATAATTACATGCCTCCCTCCGGAGACGAGGCAAGCCTCGACGATGACGAATTCGTCGTGCCCGAGGATCCCGTCGAACAAGAGCGTTTTAAACGCAGGCTTATGGCCACGGCAAACAGCCTAAAGAAGAAGCAGCAACAGCTTCGAGCTGATCAAGACCTGTTAGCCAACAGATGGACCGAAGTCCTCGCGGCCGAAGAGCATGAACTCGAACGCCCCTCCAAAAGCTACCCAAAACGCAAGTTGCTCCCCCGATTAGAGGAGGAGGCATATAAACCTTCATCACCAACGCACAATACGGCAGACCGACCACCTCGTGGCCGCGACAGAGAGGCATCTAGGCCCTCCACCAGGACCGTACCCCGGCACCGCTCTAAAAGTACGAAGCCACGGGGGAATGCGCCGGACTTGCGAGACATATTGGAGGACAAGGCAAGACAATCAAGATCGATCTACGGATCACGTGGGCGCCCCATGATGCGCGACGACTACCATCGCGCCGGATACAGTAACTACGGCCGGGCCGAACACAGTAGACAAAGCTCGCTTGAGCTACGTCGTGATATTGCCCAATACAGAGGCGCCGCACACCCACTATGCTTCACAGATGAAGTAATGGATCATCAAATCCCTGAAGGGTTTAAACCCGTGAACATTGAATCCTACGATGGCACAACAGACCCCGCGGTTTGGATCGAAGACTATCTCCTTCACATCCATATGGCCCGCGGTGACGATCTCCACGCCATCAAATACCTCCCACTCAAGCTTAAAGGACCAGCCCGGCATTGGCTTAACAGCTTGCCAGCAGAGTCAATTGGATGTTTTGGAGGACCTGGAAGCCGCATTCCTTGACAACTTCCAGGGCACATATGTGCGACCACCGGACGCCGATGACCTAAGCCACATAATTCAGCAGCCAGACGAATCGGCCAGACAGTTCTGGACACGGTTCTTAACAAAGAAAAAACAAATCGTCGACTGTCCGGATGCAGAGGCCCTCGCAGCCTTCAAACGTAGCATCCGCGACGAGCGGCTGGCCCGGCACCTAGGACAGGGAAAGCCGAAATCCATGGCAGGCCTCACATCACTCATGACCCGCTTCTGTGCGGGGGAGGACAGCTGGCTAGCCCGCAATAACAACCTCAGCAAAAATTTTGGCAGTCCGGATACCAAGGACCGCAATGGCAGGTCGCGTCGAAACAAAAACAAACGCCGCGTTAACGGCGATAACACTGAGGATACGGCAGTCAACATCGGATTCAGAGGCTCTAAACCCAGTCAGCAAAAAAAGCCATTCAAAAGAACTACTCCGGGTCCGTCCAACTTGGACCGAATACTCGACCACTCGTGCCAGATACACGACACCCCCGAAAAGCCAGCCAATCACACCAACAGGGATTGTTGGGTATTCAAGCAGGCAGCCAAATTAATCGCCGAAAGCAATGACAAGGGGCTGTGACACCCCCGATTCAATCGTACACTAATCATGCACGCAAACGTGTATGATCAAGATCAGGGACTCACGGGAAGATATCACAACACAACTCTAAAAACATAAATAAGTCATACAAGCATCATAATACAAGCCAGGGGCCTCGAGGGCTCGAATACAAGTGCTCGATCATAGACGAGTCAGCGGAAGCAACAATATCTGAGTACAGACATAAATCAAACAAGTTTGCCTTAAGAAGGCTAGCACAAACCGGGGATACAGATCAAAGAGGCGCAAGCCTCCTACCTGGGATCCTCCTAAACTACTCATGGTCGTTGTCAGCGGCATGCACGTAGTAGTAGGCACCTCCAGTGTAGTAGTCGTCGTCGACGGTGGCGTCTGGCTCCTGGGCTCCAGCATCTGGTTGCAACAACCAGAAAGAAAAGGGGGAAAGGGGGGGGGGAGAAAGCAACCGTGAGTACTCATCCAAAGTACTCGCAAGCAAGGATCTACACTACATATGCATGAGTATATGTGTAAAGGGCCATATCGGTGGACTGAACTGCAGAATGCCAGAATAAGAGGGGGATAGCTAATCCTATCGAAGACTACGCTTCTGGCAGCCTCCGTCTTGCAGCATGTAGAAGAGAGTAGATTGAAGTCCTCCAAGTAGCATCGCATAGCATAATCCTACCCGGTGATCCTCTCCTCGTTGCCCTGTGGAAAAGCGACCACCGGGTTGTCTATGGAACTTGTCTGGGTGTGTTTTATGAAGTATCCGGTTCTAGTTGTCATAAGGTCAAGGTACAACTCCGGGTCGTCCTTTTACCGAGGGACACGGCTATTCGAATAGATTAACTTCCCTGCAGGGGTGCACCACATAACCCAACACGCTCGATACCATTTGGCCGGACACACTTTCCTGGGTCATGCCCGGCCTCGGAAGATCAACACGTTGCAGCCCCACCTAGGCACAACACAGAGGTCAGCACGCCGGTCTAACTCCTATGGCGTAGGGGTCTGGGCCCATCGCCCTTTGCACACCTGCACGTTGCGTACGCGGCCGGAAGCAGACCTAGCCTAGTGGCGTTCCAGTCCAATCCGGCGCGCGCCACTCAGTCCCTGATGTCACGAAGGCTTCGGCTAATACCACGACACCGGGATACCCATAACTACTCCCGCGTAGATGGTTAGTGCGTATAGACCAAATGGCCAGACTCAGATCAAATACCCAGATCTCGTTAAGCGTGTTAAGTATCCGCGAACGCCGAACAGGGCCAGGCCACCTCTCTCCTAGGTGGTCTCAACCTGCCCTGTCGCTCCGCCACAAAGATCCACACAGAGGGCCCTCGGGACAAAGGTCCTTTCAGCCCCCAATCCGTGAATCACTCGCGGGTACTCTTCGAGCGGACCCGACTTTAGTCACCATCTGTAGTATGTATGTATGTATAGTATATACCCGTGATCACCTCCCAAGTGATCACGGCCCGATAGTATAGCAAGGCAGACTGACAAGAATGTAGGGCCAATGATGATAAACTAGCATCCTATACTAAGCATTAGGATTGCAGGTAAGGTATCAATGACTGTAGCAACAATGACAGGCTATGCAACAGAATAGGAGTAACCGAACAGTAACATGCTACACTACTCTAATGCAAGCAGTATAGAGCAGAATAGGCAATATCTGGTGATCAAGGGGGGGCTTGCCTGGTTGCTCTAGCAATAAGGAGGGGTCGTCTTCGGTGTAGTCGAACCCACGGACATCGGCACCGGTCTCAGAGTCTACCGGAAAGAGGTAACAAAGGGGGAACACAATAAATAACAGAGCAATCAAATGTAACACAAAGCAAGACGCGACAATATGCGGTGCTAGGGGTGACCTAACGTAGTGGTAGGTGATATCGGCGAAGGGGGAAACATCCAGGAAAGTATCCCCGGTGTTTCGTGCTTCCGGGCATAGGAGACGGAGGGGGAAAGTTGCGAGTTCGATAGGTTAGGGATGTGTGGCGGACGAACGGGCTGCGTTTCTGGATTCGTCTCGTCGTTCTGAGCAACTTTCATGTACAAAGTTTTTGCATCCGAGCTACGGTTTATTTTATATTAATTTTTAAAGTTTTTAAATCATTTCCTAACTTATTAATTATTAATTAAATTTGAAAATAGTATTATTGCATCAGCATGATGTCTGCATGACATCATCAGTCAACAGAGGTGTTGACTGGTCAAGCTGACGTGTGGTTCCTATATGTCATTGACTGAACAGGCTAATCAGAGTTTAATTAAGTTAACTAGTGATTAGATTAATTTAATCAGGATTAATTAAGTTAATTAATTCTTTAATTAATTAATTAGTATTTTAATTATTATTATTTATTTATTATTTTCCTTTTCTTTTTCTGTTAAAAAGTTATGTGGGCTGGGCCCCTCTGGTCAGTGGCACAGAGGCCACAGCGGGTCGGGCCGACGGGCACCTGGAGCTGGTGCTGGGCACTCGCCCAGGTCGACGACGGGGAAATGGTGATGGGTGCCGGCGGCCACCACGACGAGCGGCAGCTGCCGCGCAGGCGGCCAGGGCTGCGCGCCGATGCGGCGCAGCAACAGGACCGCCGCAGGATGAAAGGTGCGGCGGTTCAGGGGGCCAACGAGCGGCCATTGGGGGGCGTGAGGCGGACAAGGCCGTAGGTGCCTGATGGGCGCGAGCGCCGGGCGTGGCGGGGGATGCTTGGCCGTTCGTGGCCGTGGACGGGGGCGCAGGGCGGCGCGCGTACAGCGCGACCACGAAGGGGGGTCAGGGGCGGAGCGTCTCGTGCTATCACGCGGGGACGAACGGGAGGCGGCGCCGGACAGAGAGGGAAGAGAGGGAAGGTGGCCTCACATTCCAGTAGAGACCAGGGGCGGCGAGGCTCGAGGGAGCCGTTATGGAGGAGGACGGGGACGACGCCGACGTAGAGGAGGAGGTACGGCGAGGAAGCGGGATCCGGCAGTCGACGGCGTCGAGGTGGTGAGGTCGGGGCCGAGTCGGCGACGGAGAGGAGGGGCGCGGAGGAGTTCGAGCGGGGCGGCGCCGGCTGCGGCTTGCATCGGGCGTGGGCGACGCCGGAGACGACGAGCGGCGTCGGGGAACACCGACGGCGAGGTGAGCAGCGGGGCACCAGGGTCGGAGACCGATCCGGATCGAGGGGGACTGAGGGAGGAGAGGGGATCATGCGCCAGGGGCGATGGGGACGAGGGCATGGTCGCCTCGATCCCGATCCAGACGAGTGACAGAAGGGGATCGTGGGGAGGAGTGGAGAGTGGGATCGGGCTAGGGTTTCGGGGTGGCTCACAGGGTTATAGGGAGCGGCTGGGCCGGGGTGGGCCGGCCCGTTTGAGCGGTTGAGGCCAGCTGGGCCACTTGGCCCAGCGGGGGGTCCCGTTTTCTTTTTTTTTCTTGGTTAGTTTTGTTTTCTGTTTTCATATTTTCTTTTCTTTTATTTTTATTTGTAGTTTCATTTATCTTTAGTTTTATAAAAATTACCACTAGTGCCTAAATTTGTATTTATCAACAAACTACTGTGAGATTAATTATTAACCCATAATAAAATAGTTTTAGCATTTTATAAATTCAATAGGCATTTGTTTAATTGTTTTCACTACTGTTTTAATTGTTTTAGAGCCTTTAAATTTTTTATAAAAATGTGGTTTCTCCACCATAATTACCTATGCATTAGTTGGATCACTCCGAAAATTTTAGTGTTAATATTTGAAAACTTTTATTGTTTCATTGATTTTTGAATTTGAATTCGAATCGGTTTCGAACTAACGCGAGGTTAGCAACAGTAATCTAGGTGATGTGGCATCATTAGTAAAGGGTTACTATAGCTTAATTATCCGGGCTTCACAATTCTCCTCCACTACAAGAAATCTCGTCCCGAGATTTAAGAGGGGAGTAAGGGGGGAAGGTGCTTGTAGCGAAAAACCTAACTAGTCTTCTCGGTCTTGGCTGCCCTTTCGAAGAGGTTGATCCCTTTCGTTGATGTCTTCATTTCTCTGCTTCAAGTCACCATGATCAAGTCGTCATCCGTTCTTCGGGATCTCCATCGGCCTACGAACGCGACTAAGGGGAAAAACTCCGAAAGAACGCATCTCCACAATGTCGGGCATCTGACGGTGAAGTCAATGGAAAATACACAAGGCACCCCACAAGTTGTATTTCAGTGAATTCGTTGTGTGCAATATATGATGATACCAAAGTTTCAAATGGGTAGGCAACCATTCGATGACTAGAAAGAAGTTGGAATGGGGGTTTGAACAACGAGAATAACATGGTGTTTGATTCTAGAATGATTAATGGTATAGAATTTAGCTCGTGAATCACATACGAAGCCAAGTGCAAAGGATATATTAGAATCCGGGTTGTAAAGAACAGTCAGGTCTCGATCCAGTGGACCTATGGTTTATGGGCCCACCACGTGGGTTGAAAGTAGGAAGGTTGGTGACATCTTGCACAGCCAGGACAGGGAGGCATGTGAGTGAATAGCTTGTCAACTATGCTGGCAACAATGTCGGTACCAAGGATGGGGAACAAAGAGAGCAATTTTCCTGCTTGTTGAACGATGCGGACCAATAGGCAAAGTTCTCGTCCATCGGTGGTTATCGGATTGTCATCAACAATAGTAATAGGGTCTTGCTGATAGAATCGTACACCGAGGTGTTTACATAAGCAGGAGAATATTACTGCTTAAATCACAAGAAGGTTTAAACAAACCAACGGAAAGGAAAAGTGGTTATCAGGTTTAAACAGAACAATGGAAGGGGAAAATGTGTATACACACAAATTTCAGGGGTATATCCTTCCCAAGGACAAGCGGAGCATGATATCCATGATAGGATAGAAAGTAGAAAACCAGTTAAGTAAGGGGGGAGGAACCTCATGATATTACCCATACAACGGTGTTAGGATAAATGATAAAGAAAATTTAGCATTGTGCTTCAAATGCTCTTATTGAAAATTGGATTACCACAGACATGCTTCGAGATAGCATTGACATGGTCTTCAAGCAAAGGTCAGACTTTGGATACACAAAGGATCCATCAGGAACAACTTGTAGAATAAGTTTTACAATTTCCTCATGAAAGAATGGGTAACATTGCTAAAGAGGATACTATAACAATAGGTCCTCCGGTCAAGTGTGCTAGGCATGACATCACCTTACCGGGTCATATGAGGATCAATGTTATAACTCTTGAAAATATGTTCCAACCATCATATCTGACCGAGATTCAGATCTGATTGGTGTCAAGATACCTCGGACACGGGATGCCTGAGAAGAAAAGGTGCAACGCAAATTGACGAGATGACATTGTAAGATTCCCGGGGAAATGAACTATGAAAGCGAGTTCTGAAACAAGAGTTCATCATCAAACCAAGGAGAGGGTGAGGAGGTGACTGAGGGACTCAGCGCCAATCCCTTGAGAATTCCAAAAAGATGGATTTCCACAATCATGTGAACAAGGAGATAGTATTTGTCAAATCAAATGGTATAATGATGTATGCTCGAGAAAAACATACATAATTTAATAATGATAGAAGGGTGCACCCAAAAATCTGGACTAGGTAGCACGATCAATGTTCGAATGATGATTCGATAAGAAATAGACTTAGAGTGAAACTATAGACCAATAACTTCAAAGCAATAGGGTTGCTAGAAGTTTAGAATTTACACATCACAGACCAATTGTCGGTATTCCGGTTAAAAACAACACGGGGACCAAGGAATGAACGGAGATGGCGAGAAGTGTTATTATATCAAGAATTCTTAAGAGGTGGTGAAATTCTCACCACATTTTTGACATAAAAGAGATGGTAATACTCCTAGGTAAAACAGAACATGAGCTAGATAACGAGGAGCTCAAGGTACAACACAAACCACGATCAAGTTTGTGTTGGAGGGAAGGCAATAAAGTGGCCGATGATAACACAAATCATCGAGGGCGAGGATGGTATTTTTCATCATGAATTCAATTGATATCCTGAAAGGAGTCAAAATGTTGATGATGATCACGACACATTTTGTCGAGAGGCTCCACAAAGAAGCAATTGAACAGAGACTACATCAAGCAAAAGGACTTATGCAGCAAAAGATTATTGGAGCCACAGATACAACACAAACTCTGGGTCAAGTTTGTTGTTCAAGGTGAAACGATAAGACGAGGGAATTGGCGAAAGCTTAGCTCATCGTCGAAAGTTGTGCTCCGGGAAGAAGGACCGGGGCATAGTTAAAATCATCACGACAATGATATAGCCAAACAGGCTAGGAATGGCGTGATCGGGTACAAACTCGTACTTATAGAACCTTACTGAAGAGTTGTTGAAACGTAGTGCGGACTTGGTTCAGTTATCGGTGTCTTTGAGTGTTTAATAACTCAGAGCCCGTGAAAAATTGGAATCAGAGGGAAGGTAGCACTTGTTGAAGAACTCATAAGAAGTTATGCAGTTCCATGATAATCTCGAGATTCCAGGGGGTAATACTCGATGACAGATCAAAGTAGAGGTTGGACTAGGGTAATGCTCTACAGAAGATAAGTACTCTAACTTGTCCGAGAAATGGAATCAAGAAGAAAATATGGTCGGAACCATGGTTGCAAAAGACCAATTCGCATATATAAGATGAACTTATACCGAATAGGGTTTAAGAGAAGCATCCATGATAAGATCAGCATCATGTCCAGGGGCATGAACGCAAGGTTCAAGGTCGACTCCCACTTGTCCAATACACAACTTCTCATTTATTGCTCTCAATTAAGAATGTTTAGAGTTTGAAAGTTTAACTGGCGGAATACCAGGAGGTTATGACCCATGAAGACTTTTGGGTTCACAAAAATTAAGGAAGGTATATGTTCAACCCATCGGGGCATCTTAGAAACATATACCACAATCTTTAGGAGTAATTAACTCAAACTCGAAGGCAGAGCATGTTTGAGAAAGCAGGGGATACAATTTACCAAAGGCATTATGTATCCGAGAAAAGACTCACAAAGTTATTGAATACGAAGGACGTTGTCAGATAAAATCCAATAAAGGATCTGGTGGCCACAAAGGTTCTGGTGTGAGTATCGGCACACAACCAGAGGAAGAAAGAATGCAAGGAGATCAGTTTTATAAGAACAATTGACTAATTCAAAGCTCAAATGCAAAGGTATTATGATTTACAAATCAAGGGATCAGAAGCAAAGCACTCTGATTAAGGATGGGTAAGTTGAGTAGACTTAGGAGTACGATTGACGGCAATTTGATTGGTTGAGAACCAGCTCTTGTTCAAAATGACGTCTGAGTCGTAAGGGCGAATTCTAGGATTCATTGAGGATTGTGAGCAACCGCAACATATTGAATCAACGGACTGAAAATGATAATGACAAAGGATACCAATAAGATTACTAGATTATGGGATCAACCATAACGTAAGCAAGCAAGAACTTCAAGAGCAATAGGCTGCTGAGGATTTCCCGGAAGATCAAAAATTGTATTTCGAAAACTTTTATGAAATACATGAATCAACTGGGGATTAATGGAACTCGGTAAGTGCGAGAAATTATCCGCAGGGGTATTCATGTGGCAAGGAACTGCAAGGCAGTATCTCAAAGGATTCTCAGAACAACTGAGAGCAGTTCAGGGCATCTTGTAAATAACAAGATCAATGGGATTAACTGCAAGAATGGCAAGTGTATGTAGTTATCCATAAGGATATAACAATGGTAGGGGATAGCAAAAGGCGGTGAGCATAAAGTCTTGAGAGAACATCGAAGAGTATCTTTGGAATCCTTCGGTGAACCAAGCAATCATCTGGAGTGAGGGACTCTCCGGGAGAAAGTAAGTACGAGAACCTAGAGTTAGCGTTGCTAAAATCATTTAACCCGAATAGAAGAGAGATCAGAATCCCGGAGTATAGATGAGGAATAAAAGATCCTAATACTACCCAATTGGCGACGTGGGCCCATGGGCCGCACAGCCAAGTTAGTAAAACAATTTTCATCGACTAGACTCAACTTCAGCCAAGGAGTTGGAAAGGGGGATTCCTACAGGCAGTCGGCTCTGATACCAACTTGTGACACCCCCGATTCAATCATACACTAATCATGCACGCAAACGTGTACGATCAAGATCAGGGACTCACGGGAAGATATCACAACACAACTCTAAAAACATAAATAAGTCATACAAGCATCATAATACAAGCCAGGGGCCTCGAGGGCTCGAATACAAGTGCTCAATCATAGACGAGTCAGCAGAAGCAACAATATCTGAGTACAGACATAAGTCAAACAAATTTTCCTTAAGAAGGCTAGCACAAACTGGGGATACAGATCGAAAGAGGTGCAGGCCTCTTGCCTGGGGTCCTCCTAAACTACTCCTGGTCGTCGTCAGCGGCCTGCACGTAGTAGCAGGCACCTCCAGTGTAGTAGTCGTCGTCGACGGTGGCGTCTGGCTCCTGGGCTCCAGCATCTGGTTGCAACAACCAGAAAGAAAGGAAACGAGGAAAAGGGGGGAGAAAGCAACCGTGAGTACTCATCCAAAGTACTCGCAAGCAAGGATCTACACTACATATGCATGAGTATATGTGTAAAGGGCCATATCGGTGGACTGAACTGTAGAATGCCAGAATAAGAGGGGGATAGCTAATCCTATTGAAGACTACGCTTCTGGCAGCCTCCGTCTTGCAGCATGTAGAAGAGAGTAGATTGAAGTCCTCCAAGTAGCATCGCATAGCATAATCCTACCCGGCGATCCTCTCCTTGTTGCCCTGTGGAAAAGCGATCACCGGGTTGTCTGCGGAACTTGTCTGGGTGTGTTTTATGAAGTATCCGGTTCTAGTTGTCATAAGGTCAAGGTACAACTCTGGGTCGTCCTTTTACCGAGGGACACGGCTATTCGAATCGATTAACTTCCCTGCAGGGGTGCACCACATAACCCAACACGCTCGATCCCATTTGGCCGGACACACTTTCCTGGGTCATGCTCGGCCTCGGAAGATCAACACGTCGCAGCCCCACCTAGGCACAACAGAGAGGTCAGCACGCCGGTCTAACTCCTATGGCGCAGGGGTCTGGGCCCATCGCCCTTTGCACACCTGCATGTTGCCTACGCGGCCGGAAGCAGACCTAGCCTAGTGGCGTTCCAGTCCAATCCGACGCGCGCCACTCAGTCGCTGACGTCACGAAGGCTTCGGCTGATACCACAACGTCGGGATGCCCATAACTACTCCCGCGTAGATGGTTAGTGCGTATAGACCAAATGGCCAGACTCAGATCAAATACCCAGATCTCGTTAAGCGTGTTAAGTATCCGCGAACGCCGAACAGGGCCAGGCCACCTCTCTCCTAGGTGGTCTCAACCTGCCCTGTCGCTCCGCCACAAAGATCCACACAGAGGGCCGTCGGGACAAAGGTCCTTTCAGCCCCCAATCCGTGAATCACTCGCGGGTACTCTTCGAGCGGACCCGACTTTAGTCACCATCTGTAGTATGTATGTATGTATAGTATATACCCGTGATCACCTCCCAAGTGATCACGGCCCGATAGTATAGCAAGGCAGACTGACAAGAATGTAGGGCCAATGATGATAAACTAGCATCCTATACTAAGCATTAGGATTGCAGGTAAGGTATCAATGACTGTAGCAACAATGACAGGCTATGCAACAGAATAGGAGTAACCGAACAGTAACATGCTACACTACTCTAATGCAAGCAGTATAGAGAAGAATAGGCGATATCTGGTGATCAAGGGGGGGCTTGCCTGGTTGCTCTGGCAAGAAGGAGGGGTCGTCTTCGGTGTAGTCGAACCCACGGACATCGGCACCGGTCTCAGAGTCTACCGAAAAGAAGTAACGAAGGGGGAACACAATAAATAATAGAGCAATCAAATGTAACACAAAGCAAGACACGGCAATATGCGGTGCTAGGGGTGACCTAACGTAGTGGTAGGTGATATCGGCGAAGGGGGAAACATCCAGGAAAGTATCCCCGGTGTTTCGTGCTTCCGGGCATAGGAGACAGAGGGGGAAAGTTGCGAGTTCGATAGGTTAGGGATGTGTGGCGGACGAACGGGCTGCGTTTCTGGATTCGTCTCGTCGTCCTGAGCAACTTTCATGTACAAAGTTTTTCCATCCGAGCTACGGTTTATTTTATATTAATTTTTAAAGTTTTTAAATCATTTTCTAACTTATTAATTATTAATTAAATTCAAAAATAGGATTATTGCATCAGCATGACGTCAGCATGACATCATCAGTCAACAGAGGTGTTGACTGGTCAAGCTGACGTGTGGGTCCTATATGTCATTGACTGAACAGGCTAATCAGAGTTTAATTAAGTTAACTTGTGATTAGATTAATTTAATCAGGATTAATTAAGTTAATTAATTCTTTAATTAATTATTTAATTAATTAATTAATATTTTAATTATTATTATTTATTTATTATTTTCCTTTTCTTTTTTGCTAAAACGTTATGTGGGCTGGGACCCTCTGGTCAGTGGCACAGAGGCCACAGCGGGTCGGGCCGACGGGCACCTGGAGCTGGTGCTGGGCACCCTGCCAGGTCGACGGCGGGGAAACGGTGATGGGTGCCAGCGGCCACCACACCGAGCGGCAGCTGCCGCGCAGGCGGCCAGGGCTGCGGGCCGATGCGGCGCAGCAACAGGACCGCCGTGGGATGAAAGGGGTGGCGGTTCAGGGAGCCAACGAGCGGCCATTGGGGGGCGTGAGGCGGACAAGGCCGTAGGTGCCTGATGGGCGCGAGCGCCGGGCGCGGCGGGGGATGCTTGGCCGTTCGTGGCCATGGACGGGGGCACAGGGCGGCGTGCGTACAGCGTGGCCACGAAGGGGGGTCAGGGGCGGAGCGTCTCGTGCTAGCACGCGGGGACGAAGGGGAGGCGGCGCCGGACAGATAGGGAAGAGAGGGAAGTCGGCCTCACATTCGAGTAGAGACCAGGGGGCGGCGAGGCTCGAGGGAGCCGTTATGGAGGAGGACGGGGACGACGCCGACGTAGAGGAGGAGGCATGGCGAGGAAGCGGGATCCGGCAGTCGACGACGTCGAGGTGGTGAGGTCGGGGCCGAGTCGGCGACGGAGAGGAGGGGCGCGGAGGAGTCCAAGCGGGGCGGCGCCGGCTGCGGCTTGCATCGGGCGTGGGCGACGCCGGAGACGATGAGAGGCGTCGAGGAACACCGACGGCGAGGCGAGCAGCGGGGCACCAGGGTCGGAGCCCGATCCGGATCGAGGGGGACTGAGGGAGGAGAGGGGATCGTGCGCCAGGGGCGATGGGGATGAGGGCAAGGTCGCCTCGATCCCGATCCAGACGAGTGAGAGAAGGGGATCGTGGGGAGGAGTGGAGAGTGGGATCGGGCTAGGGTTTCGGGGTGGCTCACAGGGTTATAGGGAGCGGCTGGGCCAGGGTGGGCGGCCCGTTTGAGCGGTTGAGGCCAGCTGGGCCACTTGGCCCAGCGGGGGGGGGGTCCTGTTTTCTTTTTTTTCTTTGTTAGTTTTGTTATCTGTTTTTATATTTTCTTTTCTTTTATTTTTATTTGTAGTTTCATTTATATTTAGTTTTATAAAAATTACCACTAGTGCCTAAATTTGTATTTATCAACAAACTACTGTGAGATTAATTATTAACCCATAATAAAATAGTTTTAGCATTTTATAAATTCAATATGCATTTGTTTAATTGTTTTCACTACTGTTTTAATTGTTTTAGAGCCTTTAAACATTTTATAAAAATGTGGTTTCTCCACCATAATTACCTATGCATTAGTTGGATCACTCCGAACATTTTAGTGTTAATATTTGAAAACTTTTATTGTTTCATTGATTTTTTAATTTGAATTCGAATCGGTTTCGAACTAACGCGAGGTTAGCAATAGTAATCTAGGTGATGTGGCATCATTAGTAAAGGGTTATTGTAGCTTAATTATCCGGGCGTCACAGGGGCTGCATAGCGATGACGAGGAAGAGACCCGGCCGCCGAACAATAGAGGACAGAAGGGTTTCCCCCCACAAGGGCGGACGGTAAACATGATATACGCAACCCACATACCCAAGAGGGAGCGGACGCGTGCACTCAGGGACGTATACGCGATGGAGCCAGTCGCCCCAAAGTTCAATCCATGGTCCTCTTGCCCGATCACTTTTGATCGAAGGGACCACCCCACCAGTATCCGTCATGGCGGATTCGCCGCATTGGTTTTAGACCCAATCATCGATGGATTTCACCTCACCAGAGTCCTGATGGACGGCGGCAGTAGCCTGAACCTGCTTTATCAGTACACAGTGCGCAAGATGGGCATAGACCCGTCAAGGATTAAACTTACAAAGACGACCTTCAAAGGCGTCATACTAGGTGTAGAGGCCAATTGTACAGGCTCAGTCACACTGGAAGTGGTCTTCGCATCCCCGGATAACTTCAGAAGCGAGTAGTTAATCTTCGACATAGTCCCGTTCCGTAGTGGCTATCACGCTCTGCTCGGACGGACCGCGTTTGCAAAGTTCAACACGGTGCCACATTACGCATACCTCAAGCTCAAGATGCCAGGCCCTCGAGGAGTCATCACGGTCAACGGAAACACTGAACGCTCCCTCCGAACGGAGGAACACACAGCGGCTCTTGCACCAGAAGTACAGAGCAGCCTCTTAAGGCAATTTTCGAGTCCGGCCGTTAAGCAACCAGACATGGCCAAACGCGCCCAGAGTAACCTACAACAAGACCACCTGGCACGTTCCGAGCACGCGTAGCAATGCGGCCCCAACCCCATCCCCTGCCAAATTGCAAGACCGGTCCTTCGCGTACATCATTACGCTCTAGAGATACCATGGGCATAGGGGGACGGGCACGGCCACCACAGGCCCAGAATGCGGCTCAACCGCACCAGGGGCTCCGAAGTGTGTGACTCTTTTTATTATTTCCTTTTTTATGCACAGGACTCCGAAACCCTGTCCGGCAGTAGACCTGCCGAACACATGATGCAACATCCAGGGGGAAAGAAGGGCTACGGCGAGTATCCAGGTGGTCTCCATTACGAGCATTAAACACGTTTTCATACACCATTCCACTTCCTACCCCTGGAGGGGGACATGTTTAATAGTCTTACCCCTTGCTTACCGCACTATTTGTATCATTCTGCATTCATCGCAGAATTCCTTGAATAAACAATGCATCGCTTTTCACTTATAATATCATTTCTCCCTTATATATATGTTCATTTATGACATCTTGCATCCTTACACTTTGGTACGGACGAATACACCAGGGGCTTAAGTTCCCCGCATTATGGTGTGATAAGTCCGAACACTTTCACAAGTGCGGCACCCCGAACTTATACCATTATATGCATCGGCTCCGAATCATGTCTTGGGTCAATAGTTGGGTTTGCCCGGCTCCCATGTTTTGGTGCCTTACGTTCCGTTTTATCGGCTAAGGTAGCACTGGGCGAACCACTGCGATTGCGCCCCAGTTGAGCTGGGCGAGCGCCTCAGTGGAGAAAGCTAAAATTGATCGGCATGATAAGGCAAGAGCTAGTAGCTGTTCGAGAGGTTTTTTCGAGTCCCTAAAGACTTATGCCGCTTAGAGCGAGGAACCGGCTTTATCCGGCCCAGGCATGGATAGCGCCCCGAACTCGGTCTTCCGAACACTAGGGGCTTCGCCGAAATTTAAAATTATAGAATTCTATGGCTAAGTGAGAGTGTTCAAGCATTATAAGTCCGGTTGCCTCGTTCGTTGTGTTGAGCGCCTCCCTAGATGGACCCAAACATGGGAACAAGAGCGCTCAAATTTATCCCGAACACCCCAGCACTAGTGGCATGGGGGCTGAAGCCGACGACTTGCCATATCTCAGATTTGATAAACGGCCGCACAGAAGGTAATATTTTAAATTAATAAGCGTTTCTTAGCGCATATGAACACAGTTTTCAGCGCACAGGATAACATAATGCGGTTCTATTCAAATATTACATCCTTGGAGCACTCATCCGCAATCATGCGGGCTGCCTTCAGGACACTCTTATAATACATTTCGGGCGTGCGATACTCCTTGCCCGCCGGCGGCGCGTCCGTCAGAAGCTTTTCAGCGTCCATCCTGCCCCAGTGCACCTTTGCACGGGCAAGGGCCCAACGGGCACCTTCAATGCAGGCGGACTGCTTGACTACTTCCAACCAGGGACACGCATCCACCAGCCGCCGCACCAGGCCGAAGTAGCTCCCAGGCATGGCCTCCTTGGGCCAGAGCCGAACTATGAGGCCCTTCATGGCCTGTTCGGCAACCTTGTGGAGCTCGACCAGCTGCTTCAGCTGGTCGCTAAGGGGCACCAGATGTCCGGCCTCAGCATACTGAGACCAGAAGACCGTCTCCGTCGAGCTCCCCTCCTCGGCCTGGTACAATGCGGCAGCATCGGACACGCTGCGAGGCAGATCTGCAAACGCTCCTGGAGAGCTCCGAATTTGGGTAAGTAACACGTAATTCACATTCACATGCTTGCTTTGCATGAAAAATGCCTTACCCACCGCTATTTTCTTCACCGCCTCAATCTCCTGGAGGGCCTTATGGGCTTCGGCCTTAGCGGCTTTGGCACTCTCAAGCGCCGATGCAAGCTCGGACTCTCGAGTATTCGAGTCGCGCTCCAACCTCTCATGCTTTTCCACGAGAGCCTGGAGCTCTTGCTGCACCTCCGCCACCCGCGCCTCCTGCTTCTCTCGCTCAGCTCGTTCCGCGGCCGCATTACGTTCGGCCGTGGACACGGCCTCCTTCAGGGTCGCCACCTCGTTCGTGGCACCTAGAGTACCCACGTTATCCTTGTTATTCCTCTTGCAACCAAAATCCTTTTCTGTAATGTAAAAATTCAATACAGTGTCACTCACCTTCCTTATCCTCGAGCTGCTTCTTGGCACAGCCGAGCTCGCTCTCGGACCGCTCGAGGTTCTGCTTCAAAGCATCGACCTCCGCAGTCAGTGCGGCAGAGGTCAGCAGCGCAGCCTACAATCCCATATTGACATATTTTTTAGACCTCCTGCGTATATCTTTGTAAGATCCTCAGTCCGGCTTTTATTTCCAAACACCGAACCGAGCATCAGGGGCTACTGTCTATGCGGTATTATATTACATGCCTTAAAATTCTTACCTCAAAGCCTGTTAGAAGGCTGCTGCAGGCTTCGGTTAGCCCGCTCTTGGCAAGATGAACCTTCTGAATCACCGCACTCATGATAGTGCGGTGTTCTTCTTCGATGGAAGCACCGTTGGGCGCCTCCAACAAGTTATCCGGCGCCTTCGGTTGGACGGCGGCTGCCGGTGTCACAGTCTTGCCCTTCTTACGAAGGGGCCGCCTGCCGGACTCCAGAACCACTGCGGGTTCCGGTGCGAAGTCTGGGAGGTTGCCCTGTGGCACCTCCGGAGCCTGCCCCTCCTGGTGGGTCCCCTCCTGGGATTCCACCTTGGCGTCATCAGCGTCATGAGGGGTGGAGGCAGTCGGAAGGGAATGCACATCCGACGGAGCCAAGGACCCGCTCGATGAAGCGGGAAGATCGTCCTTGGCCGGACTACAGGTTGTATGCGGCATTAGAAGGACGCCACGTGGCAAAAAGAGAAATTATAAATCACCCAGGAATTCGGACACTTATGATCTTGCCAGGGGCTTGGCCCTTGAGGGCCACTCCTCGTCGCCGTCGTCGGTGTTGGCGGAGCAGTCCGGAGAAAGGGTCCGTCCTTTCTTGGACCCTTCGGCCGCCCCCGTTGGGGAGGCATTCCTCTTCTTCTCTCCCCCCGCTGGGGAAGAGGCCTCTTTCTCCTCCTCCTCGGGGGAGGAGTCCACCTCGGAGTCATCATAAGATGAGTCCGATACCACCTGGCGCCGGGAACTCCTTCGGGTTCCCGTGGCCTTCTTCTTGGCCTTCTTCTCCGGCACCACGTAAAGGGCCAGAGCCAGCAGCCCCGTTAAACGGGTGTCCGCTGGGTCTTCGGGAAGGGGAGCCAGACAGTTGACCTATCCGGACGTCTTCTGCCAGTCCTATTAAAGGCATTGGGAGTTTTAGATCCCACATAGAGTCAAACTATGAAAGAAATGAGTGTCCCATAAAGGATAACATAGCTTACCTCGCCGGCCGGGCGCTGCGTGCTGAATCCGCTATCTTCAGTTGCGGATGCGGGGGCTTCTTCGCCCTTGAACAACACCCTCCAGGCAGCTTCGTACGTCGTGTAGAAGAGCCCGCTCAAGGTCCGGTGCTGTGCCGGATCAAACTCCCACAAATTGAAGGCCCGTTGCTGGCAGGGGAGAATCCGGCGGATGAGCATGACCTGGATCACGTTGACAAGCTTAAGCTTCTTGTTCACCAGGGTCTGGAGACAGGACTGGAGTCCTGTCAGCTCCTCCGAATTACCCCATAGCAAGACCTTCTCTTTCCAGGAGGTGAGCTGCATGGGGGTACCAGATCTGAACTCGGGGGCCGCTGCCCATTTAGGGTCACGCGGCTCGGTGATGTAGAACCACCCCGATTGCCATCCTTTGACGGACTCCACGAAGGCACCCTCGAGCCAGATGACGTTGGGCATTTTGCCCACCATGGCGCCTCCGCACTCCGCTTGGACGCCCTTCACCACCTTCGGCTTGACATTGAAGGTCTTTAGCCACAAGCCGAAGTGGGGCTGGATGCAGAGGAAGGCCTCGCACACGACGATAAACGCCGAGATGTTGAGGATGAAGTTTGGCGCCAGATCGTGGAAGCCCAGGCCGTAGTAGTACATGAGCCCCCGGAAAAAGGGGTGAAGTGGGAAGCCCAGTCCGCGGAGGAAGTGGGGAAGAAATACGTGGGGATGAGATGCCCCTCGTCGGGCAGCCGGTGCGTGATGTCGCTGGACAAATATTCGGCACCGCGCAGCTTCTCGATGTGCCCCTCCGTAATGGAGGAGGCCATCCACTTGCCTCCCACTCCGGACATGGATGGAGAAGGTTGAGGCAAGATGTGCGGACTTGGGAGCTGGGGCTCGAGTGCGCGGAGATGGATAGGCAAAGGAGGAATAAGGCGTAGGTAAAAAGGTGGATCCTTATCCCCTTATACATGGGTGGACGAAGACTATGCGTCCCCACCGGCCTGGTAAAACTCGCTTATCTCCCAAGCACCACAATCAATGGCGCGGTTGGGTTACCCACGTCCGTATTGATTGGAATCCTGGAATAAGGGGAACACGATCTCTGTTTCGACAAGACGTGCCAAGGAAACCGCTTCGCTAAACACGCTGAGGTGGTATAATAAAAACGATTCAAGTAAAGGCTTGGTAGTGGTGTGACGTCACGCCACAAAATACGTCAGCAGATTGAACTTGTGTACATATTATTCTCTCTATGGTGGTATCTGGAATTTTTTTACAGAGCCGAACACTATCCTGGTGTTCACAATCTTCTATGAATTATTCGGAGGAGGAACTCGCCTTGCAATGCCGAAGACAATATGCGCGCCGGACTCGTCGTCATTGAAGCCTGGTTCAGGGGCTACTGAGGGAGTCCTGGACTAGGGGGTGTCCGGATAGCCGGACTATCATCATCGTCCGGACTCCAAGACTATGAAGATACAAGATTGAAGACTTCGTCCCGTGTCCGGATGGGACTTTCCTTGGCGTGGAAGGCAAGCTTGGCAATACGGATATGTAGATCTCCTACCATTTTAACCGACTCTGTGTAACCCTAGCCCTCTCCGGTGTCTATATAAACCGGAAGGTTTTAGTCCGTAGGACGAACAACCATTACAACAATCATACCATAGGCTAGCTTCTAGGGTTTAGCCTCCTTGATCTCGTGGTAGATCCACTCTTGTACTACCCATATCATCAATATCAATCAAGCAGGAGTAGGGTTTTACCTCCATCGAGAGGGCCTGAACTTGGGTAAAAACATCGTGTCCCTTGTCTCCTGTTACCATCCGCCTAGACGCACAGTTCGGGACCCCCTACCCGAGATCCGCCGGTTTTGACACCGACAGGGAGCTACTAGAGGAGGCCAGATAGGAGGTGGAGATGGACGTCGGCAAACAAGGGATGGAGGGACATATGTGGTGGTTGTGACTGGGGCTAGGGTTCATATGGGGTTGCACGCAAAAGCAGAGACACCAAATACTGGCCACCCGATGTGCGGCATGCGAGGATAGGGTCGGTCTCACCCACGAAGGGCTCATCCGACCAATAGGGAGGAAGAACAAGCTCACTAGTCAGGGATATCGAAAATTAACCGCGCGGTGAAAACTAGCAGAACCAGTTGACCAAAAGCAACTCGATCGAATGGCCAACGAAGCTCAATCTATGGGAGCGCTGGGAGGCTGAGTTGGCCAGTCTCATTATAGGTTAGAATGTTGATGACATGATCATGAATGGCGACGACCCTGAGTATATTGCCTTTGTGAAGGCATGTCTTAGTGAGCAGTTTCTTATGTCTAATCTTGGCCCTCTTCGCTACTTTCTTCAGATAAAGGTCTCTTCTACTTTTGGTCGATATATTTTTCTAATCGTTGTCAAACTCTTCTTTTGGATATATTTTTCTAATCGTGGATGGACTCTTCTTTTTTTATATATGTTGATGACATGATCATCAATAGGGACGACCCCGAGTATATTGCCTTTGAGAAGGCACTTCTTACTGAGCAGTTTCTTTTTATTATGTATGATCTTGGCCATATTCCCTACTTTCTTGGGATAGACGTCTCTTCTACCGCTAATGGCTTTACTCCCTCCGTCCAAAAATACTTGTCGGACAAATTTCAGGGAGTATTTCCCAAGAAAAATATATCCAGAATCTTCTTGCTCGTGCTACTCTTGCGAATGAGTGCACTATTGAGACTCCCATGGAGCTCAATGTTCACCTTCATCCTACTGATGGTGACTGTGTCTGATCCGAGACATTATCGTCATCTTGATGGGAGTCTTTTCTATCTAGATGTCACTTGTCCAAGTATCTCTGATCATGCCCCTATTTTGATTCAATTTGTCTCTGCGCCCACATTGGTTCACTATAGTCACCTCCTCCAGTATCTTTGTGGCACGATCTCTCGATGTCTATTCTTTCCCTGCTCCAATTCATTACAGCTTCATGCCTACTCACATGCTACATGGGCTAGTGATCCCTAGGATTGTTGTTCACTTTATGCTTACTGTGTTTTTCTTGGTGGTTCTCATTGCCTCGAAGACAAAGAAACAGACTGCAATTTCACGTTCGAGTGCAGAGGCTGAGTCACGAGCTATGGCTCTTTTGATGGCAGAGGTGACCTGGTTATGGTGCTTACTTCAGAAGTTTGGTGTTTCTGTCACTACACTCTGCTTTGTCTGACATTACATGTGCTCTTAGTGTTGCGAGCGACTCTGTGAAGAATGAGCTCACCAAGCATATTGGTGTTGATGCTTCTTTTGTGCGTGCTGCTATGCAAGATTCAGGCTATTGCTCCTTAGTACGTGCCTTCCAGTTCACGGATTTCTTTAGATAGGGCCAAACAAGAGCACAACGCGACAGCGGAGATTGATGCTCCTGCGTGCATCAGCATGAGGGATCTCATTTCCCTTTGCCCTCATGCTCGTCTCATCACTTATAAGTGGGTCTACAAGGTTAAGCCTCTGATGGTTCTCTTGAGCATTACAAAGCTCGTCTAGTTGTGAGAACATGGTCATGACTACGATGAGATATTCGCTCCTATACGGCCCAGATGACCACTCTTCGCACACTTTTTGATGTGGCTTCTGTTCGCCACTAGTCTCTCTCTCTCTCAGCTTGATGTCAAGAATGCCTACATGTAGCCACCACCTGGGTATTCTCTTCCTGATGACATGGTATGTCGTCTTCGTCACTTTCTATATGGTCTTAAGCACACCGCTCATGCCTGGTTTGAGCGCTTTGTCTAGGTAGTGACTATGGCTGGTCTCTTGGCTGGTCGTTTGGCGACTGCTCATGATCCTTCACGTTCTGTCCACCATTAAACTCGTGGTCGAACACTTGTTCTATATGAAGATCATCACTAGAGTCATAGGAGTCAACGTCCACCTTTGTGTCCACCTTCGCTCCCTGCTAGTCTGGATGGGCATCCCTTTGCCTTGCTGCGTGTTGCTATGTGAACTGTCTCAATCCCACATCATGCGTTCCCTTATTTCGCGACACCAAAAGCAGACGCTCGAGCAACACCAATGGCGAGCACGAGCTCGGACAGTCAGTGCATACCTGGATTATGCACAGCAAGTCGAGGACTCGACACTGCCTAAAGTTGGGGCCAAGAGCGCACAGTAGGAGAACCTGGGGTGCTTAATTAAGTGTGTGCCACACAACTCTCAAAAAGGAGAAGCACACCAAGCCAGATCGACGGGTAACGGAGAGTGCACAGGCACGTGGGATGCTAGATCAAGTAACTCTGCTGCCACCGCCGCCAGTCTCTCCACCTTTGTTGCCTTCTCTACCATCTATTTTTAGCAGTGGCATCATCACCAGGGGTCAGTTGTGTGGCTCTCATCTCTCATCCTTAGTTTGATGTGGTCTTCTTGGATACATCTTTGATGATGTCTCTAAACCATCAAGGTTGTCAGCTTGGTAAATAGGTACAGTTACCTTTTGCTCATAGCGAGACAGTGTCTCAGCGTCCTTTCGACATTGTTCTCTTTGATGTTTGGGGTCCATATCCCTTGCCTCAAAAGGAGGTCATCACTACTATACTATCTTTATAGATGACTTCTCTCAACACACCTGGATATACTATATTTCCTCTCGTAGTGATGTCTTATCCATATAAGTGTTTTGATGCCATAGTTCACACTAATTTCTCTACGCCTAGTATTGTATTCTATGATGACTCTGGTGGAGAATATATCTCCAAGCTATTGCATGGAATCCTTGATGAGCAGGATAGTCCTGCTCTGTTCTCTTATCCTGGTGCTCATGCTCAAAATAGCGTGGCTGACCGCAAGCATCGTCACCTTCTTGAGAAGGCTCATCCGTTAATGGTCACTGCCTCTCTTCCGCCACACTCTTGGGCGAGTCTGTCTCCACTTCCATCTATCTCATCGACCTTCGGCAATCCAATCCACTGCTCTACAGGGTGGGGGTCTCCTTTCGGGCGTCGATTTGATCATTTCTTGATTGTTCGGCGCTTCAATTGTTTGGTTGTGTTTGCTGTCTCCTTGCCCCTCGTGAACGCACCAAACTTACAACAATGAGCATAAGGGATATCGTTGTAAGGATGATGTTGGACGTTAGATGACTATTTCTCGGGATATGACTTTTGATGAGTCTCGTCCCTTCTACCCGCGTCCATCTTCCCCGACCTTTTCAGTGGAGGATATCTGTTTCCTCACTTTTCCCGACACTCCTATCACTCTTGTTGAGCCCTAATCCATTCCTCGTACTACTCCTGCTTCTCCGATTATTCCAGATTCAGCACCATCATTACCTATGATTTCCTCACCTCGCTTGTCAGAGAATTCTACACTTCATCGCCGGTGGCTTCCTTGTCTTCATCACCTGAGTTTATCTCGATGATTCTTGCTCGTATTCTTCCATATTTTCCTCACTTTTATACATGTCATTCGCGTGTTGTGGATGCATCTACTGTGACATCTTCGCCATCTCATCCTACTTATGGACTGCATCCTCGTCCGCTTTTGCCTGTTGACCCACATAGTCTTTCAAACATTGGCGCTGCTGTTCTTGAGCCGACTTCTTATCTTGATGTTGTTCATACCAAATGGCACCTTAACATGGTAGAGGATATTGCTACTATTGAGCGCATCGACACGTGGGATATTGTTTCTCTTCCTCCTAGCCTGTCTCTCAGCTTGATGTCAAGAATGGCTACATGTAGCCACCACCTGGGTTCTCTTCCTGAGGGCATGGGGTGTCGTCTTCGTCTCCCTATATATGGCCCTAAGCAAACCACTCTTGCCTGATTTGAGTGCTTTGTATTAGTGGCGCATGTGGCTAGTTTTTGGACGAGTGCTCATGATCCTGCACATTCTGTCCACCATTCAACTCGTGGTCTAACACTTACCCTATATGCCGATCATCTCCGGCAACGACTCTAAGTACATTCACTATGTGAAGGCTCGTCATAGTCAGTTTCTTATGTACGATCTTAGTCCTCTTCACTACTTCCTTAAGATTGAGGTTTCTTCTACCTCTAATGGCTTCTTTATTTCTATAGGAGGAGTATATCCAAGATCTTTCTCAGTATTGCTCTTACTGATGGTGCACTTTTGAGGCTCCAATGGAGTCAAAGTCCACCATTGTGTTCCGCTGCCTGTCAGTCTAGATGGGCATCCTTTGCTTTGCTGTGGAGCAGCACCAATGGCGAGCAGGAGCTCAGATAGTCTGAGATGAGGACACAACGCTACACAAAGCCAAGGCCAAGGGCGCACAGTAGCAGACGTGGGGTGCTTAATTAAGTGTGTGGCACAAAACTCGCAAATAGGAGAAGAACACCATGTCGGATCAGTGATGCACAAGCACATGCACATGGGATGCTTGATCAAGTTCCTCTACTGCCACCGCCACCAGTCTCTCTGCCTTGGTTGCATTATGTACGAGTTATTTTCAGTAGTGACACATCACCTTGGGTCACTTGTGTGGCTCTCATCTCTCATCATTAGTTCGACGTGGTCTTCTTAGATACTTCTCCAATGACGTATTTAAGCCATCGAGTTGTCGCCTTGGTAAACAGGTCTAGTTACCTTATACTCACAATGAGACAGTGTCTCGGCGTCCTTTTGACCATGTTCACTCTGATGTGCGAGGTTCATCTCCCTTTGCCTCGAAAGGAGGTCATTGCTTATAGATGACTTCTCTCGACACACCTGGATATACTTTATTTCTTCTCGGAGTGAGGTCTTATCTATGTGCGTTTTGCTTCCATAGTTCATACTTAGTTCTCTACGCCTATTCATGTGTTCTTTGACGACTCTAGTGGAGAGTATATCTCCAAGTTGTTGCATGGAGTCCTTGTTGAGCAGGGTACTCTTGCTCAATTATCGTGTCCTGGTGCTAATGCTTAGATGGCGTGGGTAAGCGCAAGCATCATAACCTTCTTGAGACGGATCGTGCGTTGATAGTCACTACCTCTCATCCATCTCACTTTTTGGTCAAGTCTATCTCCACTTCCATCTATCTCATCAACCTCCATCCACTAATTTGTCGGGTGGCGCTGCTTTCGAGCGTCTCTTGGATCGTTTCCTGATTATTCGGCGCTTCAATTGTTTGGTTGTGTTACTATGTCCTTGCCCCTCGTGAACACACCAAACTGACTGCTCAGTCCGTTGAGTGTCTTCTTAGGATACAATGATAAGCATAATGAATATCGTTGTTGGGATCATGTTGGTCGTCAGATGCCTATTTTTCAAGATATGACTTTTGACGAGTCTTGTCCCTTCTAGCCGCATCCATCTTCTTTGACCTTTTCAGTGGAGGACATCTCTTTCCACAATTTTCCCAACAGTCCTATCACTCCGGTTGAGCCCTTATCCACTCGTCGTACTTCTCTTGCTTCTCCGATTATTGCAGATCCAACGCCATCATTCCGGGTGATTTCCTCAGCTCGCTTATCATAGGATTCTACACATTCATTGTCGGTGGCTTCCTCATTCCATCACTTGAGTTTGTCCCAACGGTTCCTGCTCGTATTCTTCCATCTTTTCCTCACTTTGATACACACCATCTACTAGTTGTGCCATCTTCCCCATCTTAGCCTACTTATGGCTTGCATCCTCATCCGCTTCCGTGTGTTGACTACCTTGGTCGTTGGCGCTACTTTTCTTGAGCCGGCTTCTCATTGTGATGTTGCTCATACCAAATGGAACCTTGCGATTGTAGAGGAGATTGCTGCTCTTGAGCGCATCGACACGTGGGATATTGTTTCTGTTCCTCCTCGTGTTCGTCCCATCACCTGGTGGGTCTACAAGATTAACACTCGCTTTGATGGTTCTCTTGAGGGTTACGAAGCTCGTACTGTGGCTCGTGGCTTTCAGCAGAAGCATGGTCCTGATTACAATGAGACTTTTTGCTCCTGCAAACCATATGATCTCTGTTCGACACTAGTTTGTGTCCCGGCTTGATGTTATGAATGCCTTTTCTTAATGGTGAGCTGTGTGAGGAGGTTTAGATGCACCCACAACCTGGTTATTCTGCTCCTGATGACATGCTTTGTCATCTTCATTGCTCTGTCTATGGTTTTAAGCAAGCCCCTCATGCCTGATTTGAGTGTTCTGCCTCTATGGTGGCTGCCGCTGAGCGAGTGCTCATGATCCTACATTGTTTATCCACCTTTTTGATCTTGGTAGGACTCTTCTGCCATATGTTGACGACATGATCATCATTGGCAAAGACCCTAAGTATATTGCCTTTGTGAAGGCACGTCTTAGTAAGCAGTTTCTTATGTCTGATCTTGGCTCTCTTTGCTAAGAGTATTTTTTGGGTGATTGAGGTCTCTTCTTGCTCAAAAAAATAATCCATGATCTTCTTGCTCGTGATGCTCTTACTGATGAGCGCACTGTTGAGACTCCCATGGAGCTCAATGTTCACCTCTGTGCTACTGACGATGACTCTTTGTTGGATCTAACACTTTATTTTCATCTTGTTGGGAGTCTTGTCAATCTGGTTGCCACTCGCCTGGAAGAAGAAATAGGCTGCAGTGCCCCTTGTTCGAGCGCAACTCCTCTAGAAGCGTCGTAGCTCCACTGTCCTACACCCTCTGCTATATGCTCTGCGGCATTGTCGTCGTGGCCAGGATGGTGGCAAACTTGCTAGCGTCGATGCCTCTCGCACGATGTCGCAAGAGCCTTCATCCTCTCAAGTGGCATGAACGGACGAAGGGGACAATGCCACCATGGCAGCTGGTGTTCCCTCTCTCGGATCAAGAAGTTTTTTTTTCGAATTTTTTGAATTGCTTACCACATGTGCCACGTGGTGATCGTGAAGTGTTTGGGAGTGAGACTAAGAGAAATATGGGAAATGAGATAATGAATAGCATATTAGGGGAATGAGGCCTAATCATAATTGTTGAGTTGAGTTATCGCTACCAAAATGATTGGTGCATTCTTCTCCAAAGTGGGCCATGCTTTTGATGCAAACATGATCAAATGGGATTTAGTCCAAATGACAATCTTCTTTTATTTGGCAAACTTTAACCCTTGCTTTCAAAAAATAATTTGACCCAAACACTAAGTCCCAATTACATGGTTAGGCATTGGTGGAGTACAAAAATATGACTTTGAAAAAGTCATGAATTTAAAATAGTTCACAAATTTCAAAATGGTTCAAAAACTTATAAAAAGAAAAAGAAGCGAAAAACGAAAACGAAAAAACAAATAGAAAAACCAAAAAGATAGATAGAAACAGATAAAAAGAAAAACCGAAAAAACGCTCAGAATGAGCCCCAATCCTCGACCACTTACAGAAAACTTAGTCTTCATCACATATGATGTTTCTTTGTTGACTTCTTCAGTTAAGCCCCTGACTATGCTAGATATTACATGACATTGGTGTCTGCTAGCTGTTTCTTTTGGTTTTCCATCAACATGTTTTGCAAGTTATGTTACTTTGAGGGACCACTTCTTTACAATATCAAGTACACCTCCACAGATCATCGGTACAACTTATGGTTCTTCCAACTTATCCTCCATTCCACCTCTAGATTCTCTTGTTCATGTTCTTACATCAGATGGTACTTCCCTCCCAGTCAATAGTCGAGGAACCCTTGGCACTCTGTCTTTTCATGTTTCTTCTTTTGCTCGACTTTACTACACTCGGTTGTCCGTGTGTGGTGATTCTTCTGATGAGCCATCTCCCTCGACTACAACGTCTTCTTCTGTTGGCAACGCACCACCTCAACTCAACCTACTTATGGCTTCCGAGCTAGCCCGCTTCTGCCTATTGACCAATATGGTTATTGCACAGCTCTTTCCGTGACGTCGTCTTATCCCGCATGGCAACATGTGATGGCATCAAAGCATGATGTTCTTGCCCACAACGACATGTGGAATCTCATTTCCCTTCATCATCGCACTCGTCTCATCACCTGCACGTCAAGCTGAGGACACGGCGCTACATAAAGCCGAGGCCAAGGGTGCATAGGAGAACGTGAGGTGCTTAATCAAGTGTGTGCCACATAACCTACAAATAGGAGAAGCACGCCAAGCTAGATTGGCGGGAATGAAGAGTGCACAAGCACATGGGATGCTATCAAGTCCCTCTGCTGCCACCGCCGCCAGCCTTTCCACCTTTGTTGCCTTGTCTGCCAGTTATTTTCAGCAGTGGCATCATCGCCTTGGTATAGTTACCTCATACTCATGGCAAGACAGTGTCTCAGCATCCTTTCGACCTCGTTCTCTTTGATGTCTGGGCTCCATCTGCCTTTGTCTCAAAAGTAGGTCATCGCTAGTATACTATCTTTATAAATGACTTCTCTGGACACAGCTGGATATCTTTTACTTCTTCTAGTAGTGAGGTCTTGTCTATATAAGTGTCTTACTGCCTTGGTTCCCACTCAATTCTCTACGACTATCCGTGTGTTCTGTGATGACTCCGATGGAGTGTATATCTCCAAGTAGTTGCGTAGAGTCCTTGCTGAGCACGGTGCTCTTACTCAGTTCTCTTATCCTGGTGCACATGCTTAGGTTGGTATCCTTTCGAGCGTCTACTTGACCGTTTCCTGATTGTTCGGCGCTTCAATTGTTTGGTTGTGTTTGTTATGTCCTTCTTACCCCTCGTGAAAGCACCAATCTTATTGCTCGATCCATTGAGCGTGCCTTATTATGATACAACAATGAGCATGAGGGATATCGTTGCTAGGATCATGTTGGTCGTCAAATGACTATTTCTCGTGATATGACTTTTGTTGAGTCCCGTCCCTTCTACCCGCGTCCATCTTCCCCGACCTTTTCAGCGGAGGACACTTGTTTCCACACTTTTCTCAACACTCCTATCACTCTTGTTGAACCCTAATCCATTCCTCATATTGCTCTTGCTTCTCCGATTATTCAAGATTCAACACCGTTATCTCCTATGATTTCCTCACTTGCTTATCACAGGAATCGACACATTTATCACCGGTGGCTTCCTTATCTTCATCACCTGAGTTTATCTCGATGATTCTTGCCCATATTCTTTGATATTTGCCTCACTTGTACACAGGCCGCCCGTGTGTTGTGGACGCGTTTGCTGATGTGCCATCATCCCCGTCTCAACCTACTTATGGCCTTATTCTTTCAAACGTTGGCGCTGCTGTTCTTGAGCAGACTTCTTATCTTGATGTTGTTCATACCAAATGGCACCTTGCCATGACAGAGGATATTGCTACTGTTGAGTGCATCGACACGTGGGATATTGTTTCTCTTCCTCCTCATTTTCGTCCCATTACTTGGTGGGCTACAAGGTTAAGACTCGCTCTGATTGTTCTCTTAAGCATTACAAAGCTCGTCTTGTTGCTCGTGGCTTTCAGCGGTAGCATGGCCCTGATTATGATGAGACGTTTTGCTCCTGCGGGCCATATGACCACTGTTTGCACACTACTTGTTGTGGCCTCTATTCGCCATAGGTCTATATCTCGGCTTGATGTTAAGAATGTCTTTCTTAATGGTGAGATGTGTGTGGACGTTTACGTGCAGCCGCCACTTGGGTATTCCACATCTAGATTCTCCTATTCCTGTTTTTACTATCAAATTGAACTTCCCAACCAACTGATAATCGAGTCACTCTTGCCACTTCATTTTTCATCTTCCTTCTTTGCATCTTCTTCCTTGACTTTACTACAATAATTACTCGTGTGTTGTGGATTCTTCTAATGACTCATATTCTTCTGTTTGCAGCACATCGCCTCCAGATCAGCTTACAACCTACTAATGGCTTCTAAGCTCGCCAGCTTCTGCCAATTAACTGCTATGGTTATTGCCTGCTCTTCCCAAGAAGACTTCTTATCGTGACATTTTTGTTCATCCAGAATGGCAGCATGTAATGACATCGAATGCTCTTCCCCGCGTCGGCTGGTGAAATCTCATTTCCCCTCCTCTTGCTCATCACATCACTTGTAAGTGGTCCTACAAGGGGGATGTTTCTCTTGAGCTTTACAAAGCTCTTCTAGTGGTGAGAACATAGGCATGACTACAATGAGACATTTGCTCCTGTATGGCCCAGATGACCACTCTTCGCACGCTTTCCGTTGTGGCTTGTGTTCGCCACTAGTATCTCTCTCTCGGCTTTATGTAAACAATGCATACATGTAGTCACCACCTGGGTATTCTCTTCCGGATGGCATGGTTTCTCGTATTCGTCGCTCTCTATACGGTCTTAAGCAAACCCCTCGCGCGCCTCGTTTGAGCGCTTCATCTCAGTTGTGAATGCGGCTTGCATTTAGTGAGTGCTCATGATCCTGCACATTCTGTCCACCATCCAACTCGTGGTCTGACACTTGTTCCATATGTCAATCATCACTAGGGACGACTCTTGCATTGCCTTTGTGAAGGCTCGTCATAGTGAATTCCTTATGTATAAATCGCTACTTCCTTGAAAATGAGGTTTCTTCTACCTTTGATGGCTTCTTTATTTTCTAAGAGAAGTATATCCAGGATCTTCTTGCTCGTGATGCTCTTACTGACGAGCGCACTGTTGAGACTCCTATGGAGTCAATGTCCATCTTTGTGTACACCTCCGCTCCCTGCTAGTCTGGATGAGCATCATTTGCCTTGCTGCGGGTTGCTATGTGAGCTGTCTCAATCCCACATCCCGTGTTCCCTTGTTGGGCGACACCAAGACCGAACGCTCGAGCAACACCAGTGGTGAGCAGGTGCTTCAACAGTCGGCGCGTACCTGGATTATGCACGGCAAGCCGAGGACACAGCGCTACCTAAAGCTGGGGCCAAGGGCGCAAAGTAGGAGAACGTGGTGTGCTTAATCAAGTGCGTTCTACACAACTCGCAAACAAGAGAAGCACACCAAGCTAGATCGGCGAGTAACGAAGAGTGCACAGGCACGTGGGATGCTGGACCAAGTAACTCTGCTGCCACCGCCGCCAGTCTCTCCACCTCTGTTGCCTTATCTACCAGCTATTTTCAGAAGTGACATTGTCACCAGGAGTCACTTGTGTGGCTCTCATCTCTCATCCTTAGTTTGACGTGTCTTCTTGGATCCATCTCCAACAATGTCTCTAAACCGCCAGGTTTGTCAGCTTGGTAAAGAGGTATAGTTAGCTTATGCTCATAGCGAGACAGTGTCTCAGTGTCCTTTTGACATTGTTCTCTTTTATGTCTGGGTCCATCTCCCTTTGCCTCGAGAGAAGGTCATCGCTAGTATACCATCTTTATAGATGACTTCTCTCAACACCCCTCGATATACTTTATTTCTTCTCGTAGTGATGTCTTATCTATATAAGTGTTTTCATGCCATGGTTCACAATTAGTTCTCTACGCCTAGTCTTGTATTCCGTGATGACTCTGGTGGAGAATATATCTCCAAGTTGTTGCTTTGAGTCCTTGCTGAGCAGGGTGCTCTTACTTAGTTCTCTTATCCTGGTGCTCATGCTTAGAATGGCGTGGCTGAGCGCAAGCATCATCACCTTCTTAAGGATCATCTGTGGATGGACATTGCCTCTCTCCTGCCACACTTTTGGGCCAAGTCTATCTCCACTTTCATCTAACTCATCAACCTTCGGCAATCCAATCCACTGCTTTGTAAGTTGGACTCCCTTTGAGCGTTTGTTTGATCATTTCCTGATTGTTCGGCGCTTCAATTGAATGGTTGTGTTTGTTGTCCTTCTTACCCCTCATGAACGCACCAAACTTATTGCTCGGTCCGTTGAGTGTGTCTATTATGATACAAGAATGAGCAAAAGGGATATCGTTGCTAGGATCGTGTTGGTCGTCAGATGACTATTTTTCGGGATATGACTTTTGTTGAGTGTCGTCCCTTCTACACACGTCCATCTTCCCTGACCTTTTCAGCGGAGGACATTTGTTTCCACACTTTTCCCGACACTCCTATCACACTATTGTTGAACCCCTAATCCATTCCTCGTACTGCTCTTGCTTCTCCGATTATTCAAGGTTCAACATGATCATCTCCTATGATTTCCTCACCTGCTTATCACAGGATTCGACACATTTTTCACCGATGGCTTCCTTGTCTTCATCGGCTGAGTCTATCTCGATGATTCTTGCTTGTATTCTTTCATATTTGCCTCACTTTTATACACGTCGGTCGTGTGTTGTCGCTACGTCTACTGATGTGCCATCTTCCCCGTCTCAGCCTACTTATGGCCTTAGTCTTTCAAACGTTGGCGCTGTTGTTCTTGAGGAAACTTCTTATCTTTATGTTGTTCATACCAAATGGCACCTTGCCATGATAGAGGATATTGCTACTGTTGGGTGCATCGACACGTGGGATATTGTTTCCCTTCCTCCTCATGTTCGTCCCATTACTTGGTGGGTCTACAAGGTTAAGACTCGATTGGTCTACAAGGTTAAGACTCGCTTTGATGGTTCTTGAGGGAGTCCTGGACTAGGGGGTGTCCAGACAGCCGGACTATCATCGTCCGCCGGACTCCAAGACTATGAAGTTACAAGATTGAAGACTTCGTCCCGTGTCCGGATGGGACTTTCCTTGGCGTGGTAGGCAAGCTTGGCAGTACGGATATGTAGATCTCCTACCATTGTAACCGACTCTGTGTAACCCTAGCCCTCTCCGGTGTCTATATAAACCGGAGGGCTTTAGTCCGTAGGACACAACATCCATTACAACAATCATACCATAGGCTAGCTTCTAGGGTTTAGCCTCCTTGATCTCGTGGTAGATCCTTTCTTGTAATATACATCATCAGTATTAATCAAGCAGGACGTAGGGTTTTACCTCCATCAAGAGGGCCCGAACCTGGGTAAAACATCGTGTCCCTCGTCTCCTGTTACCATCCGCCTAGATGCACAGTTCGGGACCCCCTACCCGAGATCGGCCGGTTTTGACACCGACATTGGTGCTTTCATTGAGAGTTCCTCTGTGCCGTCACCGATAGGAAGGATGCCTCCTCCCGTCTTCAAGGACGGTATTTTCGCCAAAGGAGCCTTGGCTGCCGGCCAAACTATACGGCTAGGTGGTTTTCTTATGACCGCCTGTCCGGCCACTCCTTCGACAATGACTTCTCAAGTCAGCAAAAGAAATCTTCACGTCAGCTCGGAATTTGCCGAGCGGCTGGATCCAATAGAGCCCTCGTCTATCAACAAGCTCTTGGATCGCATCGCGGCCCTGGGAGTCGCTACAGACTACAATCAGATTGGGCTTAAAACCAATCTGAGAGAGATTAACTCTCCCCAGGTGACCCACCATGTTGCAGTGGTAGAGGAACAATGCGGCGACTCTTCCCCTGTATTCAAAACTAGTCATGTCCGGGCTCCCGAACCCTCCATGCCGGATTCCCGCGGAGGGACGGACTTCGATCGAGCACTGAACTTAAAGTCAGGCATCGTTCCGGACTCGTTGGACAACATCCAGCAATCCAAGCTTCCAAATTTGGAAACTTCCCGGCCATCGAGCCTTGAGATGGGTAGGGTTCCGGACTTAATTCCACCCACCCGCCAAGACATATGCGATCTATCTCTAATCCGGCAAGAGCCTGCTGAAACAGTACACCACTACTGGGCCAGATTCCTCCTGGTTATGGACAGGATAAAGGACTGCCGAGAGGAAAACGCAATCTCAAATTTTTTCAATAATTGCACGGACGAGGGAATCTTGAACGCTGTCAGCCGTCGTGAAATTACACGCTTCGCCGACCTGGCATCCATAGTACGAAAGTACTGTGCGATGGAGAGTTTCCGGAAAACCGAACATAAGTTTTGGGACAATCCGGCCCCGAATACAACCCTAGTCCGCAACAAAAGGGTGCATTACACTCAGGCACCTGACACAAAAACCAAAAAGCAAAAACCCCATAGAGGGCACGGAACCGTACTGGAGGGATGGCTTAGCGGACCCTGTAAAATTCACAGTACAGAAGGCGCCGTCCCAACACATAGCCTTCGAGCATGTTGGATATTACGGCAGGTGGCCAAAAGTGGCGAGGAGCTTCTAGCCCCGGAAAACAACTCCAACAATACCGGTATGGTATCAACAGTCTTCGAGACTTTCGCATCAAATAATATGCGAAAACGAACAATCCGCAGCCTCGCCAAAGTCTACCAAGTAGCAACAACAAATCCATGGAGCGACATAGCCATCACCTTCAACGCCAGCGACGAACCTAAATTCCGAACAGCCCAAGCACCAGCCGCACTGGTTCTTAGTCCAATAGTGGACGACTTTCGACTTACAAAGGTCCTCATGGATGGCGGCAGTGGACTAAACCTCATCTACGAGGAAACTCTTCAAAAAATGGAAATAGACTGGAGCCGCATTGAGCGAAGCAGCACAACCTTTAGAGGAATAATCCCTAGCCGGGAAGCGCGCTGCACCGGAAAAAGCACACTCGATGTGGTGTTCGGCTCGCCAGACAATTACAGATCCAAAGAAGTCACGTTCCAAGTGGCCCCGTTCAACAGCGGATATCATGCTATATCAGGACGAGAGGCATTCACAATCTTTCAAGCCGTACCCCATTACGGGTACATGAAGCTCAAAATGCCTGGGCCCGGCGGAATAATCACTCTCGTTAGTGATCCGGACATAGCACTCCGCGCCGAAAACAAGACAGCCGCATTAGCCCTAGAGGCACTATCCGAAGCCCTAACGGCAGAAGAACTCACCGCGCTGCGCTCTACTGTGAATAGGGACGACGTGATACTTGATAAGAGATCCAAGTCCACCTCCTTTAAACCAACGGACGAAATAGTAAAATTCCAGGTCCATCCAACGGACCCAACAAAGACGGCCTCCATCGGGGCACAGTCGAACCCTGATGTAGACGCCGCACTGCGAGAATTCCTTCGGGAAAATTGGGACATTTTTGCCTGGCACCCCTCGGATATGCCCGGAATCCCACGCAGATTGGTAGAATACAGCCTAAACATCCTAAAAGGATTCAAGCCAGTCAAACAGGCTCTTCGACGATTTTCCGAACCCAAAAGACAGGCAATGGGAGAAGAGCTAGCCAAACTATTGGAAGCCGGATTCATCAGAGATATCAAACATCCGGATTGGCTAGCAAACCTAGTAATGGTACCAAAGAAGGACAAATCCTGGCGCCTATGCGTCGATTTTAAAGACCTCAACAAGGCCTGCCCAAAGGATCCCTCCCCCCTCCCCCGCATCAACCAGATAATCGATGCTACTGCAGGGCACGATTCATTGTGCTTCCTTGACGCATACTCCGGCTACCATCAAATCAAGATGGCGGAAGCGGATCAAGCCGCAACGGCATTCATCACTCCATATGGACCATTCTGCTTCAATACGATGCCCTTCGGACTTAAAAACGCCGGCGCAACGTATCAGCGCATGATTCAAACATGTCTGGCCACCCGGATCGGCAAAACAGTAGAGGCATACATAGACGACGTAGTCATCAAAACCAAACACGTCGAAACTCTAGTAGACGACTTGAGGCTCACATTCGACAACCTCAGAGCATATGACATTAAGATGAATCCGGAAAAATGCGTTTTTGGCGTACCAGTGGGAAAGCTACTGGGCTTCATTGTATCCGGCAGAGGAATTGAGGCAAACCCAGCCAAGATCCGAGCTCTGTCACAGCTAGATATCCCAAAAGACCTCAAACAAATACAAAAATTGACTGGATGCGTGGTGGCTCTAAGCCACTTTATCTCCCGTCTAAGAGAAAAAGCACTGCCCCTCTATCGCCTCCTTAGGCGCACCGAACACTTCGAGTGGACGGATGCTGCCACTGCCGGACTCGAAGAAATAAAAGCCATATTGGCAACAAATCTGGTCCTGGCTGCGCCCAACCTGGGCGAACCAACGCTGTTATACATCGCGGCAACACATCAAGTCGTAAGCGCGGTACTCATCGTCGAACGAGAGACAGAAGGGCATAAATTCCCTCTTCAAAAACCAGTGTACTACGTATCCACCGTGTTAACCCCCTGCAAGTCCCGTTACCCGCACTATCAAAAGATAGCGTACGTGGTGTTCATGGCATCCCGGAAGCTCCGACACTACTTTCAACAGTGTTCGATAACAGTGGCCTCCGAAGTACCACTCAACGACATTATAAACAACCGCGACGCAACGGGCAGGATTGCAAAATGGGCCATTGAGCTCTTACCATTCGATATAACTTACAAACCTCGGCGAGCTATAAAGTCACAAGTTTTGGCTGACTTTGTCGCTGAATGGACCGAAGCCGAACTCCCTAAAGAGTACGGCGCATACTCCAATTGGATTATGCACTTCGACGGCTCTAAAATGTTGGCCGGATTGGGGGCTGGCGTCGTATTGACGTCCCCAACCAGAGACACAGTCCAATACATACTTCAGATAATGTACACGGACTCCAACAACGCAGCCGAATACGAGGCCTTTTTACATGGCCTCCGGATGGCAATCTCCATGGGCATTCAACGCCTAGAGGTGCTCGGGGATTCAAACCTTGCAATATCCCAAATAAATGGAGACTTTGACGCCAAGGATCCGAAAATGGCAGCATATCGCAACGCTGTCCTAAAAATGTCAGCTCGGTTTGAAGGACTTGAATTCCATCATGTAGCCCGGGATAATAACCAAGCAGCCGACGAACTGGCACGCATCGGCGCAAAACGTGACGCTATCCCTCCAAACATCTTCCTGGAACGGCTCTTCAAGCCATCCGTACTGTGGGAAGAGGAGTCCGGAAATAACAAACCGGAAAAAGCCTCACCAACCGGCGATTCGGCCGACGACATAACACCTTCAGCCCACGACATAATGGCAGTAGTCGCCCCGTGGACAGAACCATTCCTAGCCTACTTTCTTAGGCAGGAACTTCCCGAAGACCAAAATGAGGCCCGCTGTATTGTCCGGCGATCTAAAGCCTACAAGGTCCATGAGGGAGAACTTTATAAGAAAAGCACAACCGGAGTCCTTCAAAGGTGTATCTCCGAAGAGGAAGGGCGAAACCTTCTGGCTGAAATTCATGCCGGACTAGGCGGACACCACGCCGCGGCTCGGGCCCTTGTAGGAAAGGCATTCCGTACAGGATTTTATTGGCCGACGGCCCGGGCAGATGCTCAGAACTTAGTCCAAAGATGTGTCGGTTGTCAGCTCTTTGCTAATCAGAGCCATATGCCACCCACCGCCCTCAAAACTATACCCATTACCTGGCCGTTCGCGGTCTGGGGGCTTGACATGGTTGGACCCCTTAAAGGAGGAACCCACAAGAAAAGGTACTTATTGGTCATGGTGGACAAATTCACCAAATGGATAGAGGCCAAGCCAATCAAAACGGCAGAGTCCGGACCAGTGATAGACTTTATCTCCGGGGCAGTACACCGTTTTGGTGTCCCCCACAGCATCATCATGGATAACGGCACGAATTTCATGGCCAACAAGGTTAAATCATGGTGCAAAAACACGGGCATTAAGCTCGATTACGCTTCAATCTATCATCCTCAAACCAACGGTCAAGTGGAACGAGCAAATGGTCTAATAATGAGCGGCATCAGACCCAGACTAGTGCGGTCACTTACGAAATCTCACACGCACTGGGTAGAGGAGCTCGACTCTGTACTCTAGGGGCTGTGGACAACGCCCAACCGTACTACCGGATTTAGACCATTTTTTATGGTATACGGCGCAGAGGTAGTTCTGCCTTGCGACATCATTCATGACTCACCTCGAGTGCGCATGTACGAAGAAAGAGAAGCCGAGCTGGATCGGCAGGACAACTTGGACGCATTGGAGAAAGAATGCGACGTCGCCAAGGCTCGTTCCGCATTCTATCAGTAGCAGGCCCGAAGATATCAAAGCAGAGAAGTACGGGCCAAGACTTACAACGTTGGCGAACTAGTTCTACGCCTGCCGGACAAGAAAAAGGACAAGCTCAAGCCCAAATGGGAGGGCCCCTTCATTATCGATCAAGTCCTGACCGGCGGAGCATAGCATCTACGAAATGCATCGGACAACCGACTCGAGCCGAACCCATGGAACGCAGCCCGCCTCCGAAGATTCTATGCCTAGCGCTGGACTAAGAGTTCGTCCCCTTCCCCCGTGCAAATTTTTACACTTCAGCTGTCTTTTGTTTCTCTTTCTTCTCTTAACCCCTTTCCTAAAAAGCCCTTAAGGGCCTACTTGCGCATTATTCGCACATACTTAACGTGCCATCCGCACTCATTATTCCTGGGGGCTTCTTTACCAGAAGCTCAATTATAAGGGCTTCATGCCCAGCACATGTGTCAAGCTTCCACATGTACCTATTATTCACCATTATATGCATCGATATGACTTAAGTTTTGGCCAAGCTAAGTTGCCTGGCTCCTGTGCTTACCCCTACGTTCCCTTTTGGTTCGGCTAGGAGGTAAAGGGAGCACCTCTGTGATTGTTACTGCCGGGTCAGCCGGATGTGTACCTCAGACTGGGTGAAGCCGAAAGCTAGCGTTCTTAAGGGAATATTCGGTCGGTGACTTGAAAGATGATTTTTTACCTACTTGTTTATCTGCCCCCAGATGTTTTTCTGCTCTTTTCGCAGTCCGGACATGCACTTTAGGGCATGCCTCCCAGGGAAAGGAACCCTTAACGGAACTATTCTCCCTCGAAGATGTTTCTTACTAACCATGTAATATAACAACACTAGTTGGGCACTTGTCTGATAAAGCACTAATGACCCCTACGCCTGGTCTCCATGCATGCCCCGGTTGTTTTTTAACCGAGAAGGTATTCGGACACACTCCGGACTCTAGGGTCCCGAGGCTGAAGCGAAAAGGTCGGCAAAGACAAACGATCTACAATCCGGCTAGAAGGCATTTTACATGTCATTTTAAAATACATTGTCACATTGACTGACTGTATTCCTCCTCAATCCCGTCTAACAGGCTGTCCAATTTACAGTCCTGTTGGGAAAATTTAGCGGCCAACTCTACTTGGCCGTATACTAAACTCACAAGATCTCCTTCCCGTCGGGCCCCATTGGGCCGACCTCGGCCATATGGTTGGGATCCGCCTTCTTGTACCGCGTCTTCACCATGGCCCAGGCCTCCCTGGCACCTTGGCGGCAGGCCGAAATCTTCCATAAACGGAAGCGCTGCCGCACTCCCTGAAGCTTCTCCGCAAGCTCCCCAAGGCCTTCGGGTAGGGAGAGGGCTGGCCATAAAGCCTGGACGATGCCGCTCATTGCCTGCCGAACTCGTTCAAGCAGCTGCAACAGCTCGGGAAGTTGATCACCCATCGATACGGGCATCTCCTCCGCAGGACGACCTGTGAGTATACCTACAGACATATCTTGTCAATTGACTTCCTCGCCGAACTCTTCTTTTTAAAGGAGTTCGCTCAAGCACTTACTATAGATGCCGCGACGAAGCCGCTGATTCTCCTTAACGGAGCCAGACAGCTCGGCCCGAACGCCTTTCAGCTCTTCTCCGAGTTGGGCATGGGCGTCTTGGAGCTTGTTCCTTTCTTGCTGCACTCTGTTCTGCACCCTCTCGCCGGCCTTCAGCTGGTGCAGTAGTTCTTGCCTCTCCGGATCTTGTCCAGCAGCACCTGCAATGTCATTCTTAGACTTGCGCGCACGCCGCACAGCGCTTATATTATTAAAATAATGTGTTACGAGACAGTTTCCTCCTGCAGCAGCAAGTGCGGCCTCAAGTTGGGCCTTGCACTCTTGCAGCTCCTGAGACAGTTGGGTATTCTTCTCGGTAAGATCCTGCGTTTCAAATGATCCTTAAATCAGTTACTATAACTACTTTAAGTCTCGGGGGCTACTGGCATATATAACTATTAAATTCTCTTACCCGTATGTCTTTTAAATACTGCTCCGTGGCTCTGGTAAAACCATCTTGAGCAGCACGGAGATGCGCGTCCCCCGTGTTAAAGGCATTTAACGCCTCAGGGGAGAAGCACGCGTCACGAAATACTGTCCGGCGGCGCCTATGGTTCATGGCGCTCTCCACCTGAGACTTGGTGGCGGACAATCTGTCGGCATCCTCCATTGGAGGAGTGTCCGGCTCGCGCCTTGCACTCGCCTCCCCCTCCAGACCAGGTGCTGGAGCCTGGCTGGTAGAGGTCGGATTGGCAACCTCCACGCCCGCAGTTCGGCGGGCGCTTTTTCTCCTACAAAAGTCATGAGCACTCAAACGCTTCCTAGGAACGTTGCTCCAAATAATGAATTGTGAGCTATACCTTTGCGGCGACGTTTCAGTCCGCGCTGCGCTCCTCTTCCGCCTGCTGGTTCGGACTGGCCTTTGTTGGTCAGCCGCCGTGGGCTCGGCTTCCCGCCCTGAAGGCGCTTCCTGCAAAATGCCATCATATGCGAAGGTCAGAAATGAGTGAGGAAGAAATAATGGTGTCGGGACTTCGGTCACAATCACTTGGGAAGCCGGATATAGTCCGGGGTAGTCAGCCGTAATGGCGACTAAAGCATTATCCATGCTGAGGTGGTGGAACACCCCATCGATTCGCTCCACCTTTATGTGCGGATCCTCTTCGGAGGCCGGATCCTGGGATCTCTCTGGATCCTCAGGTTGCGGAGCTGGACTCCGCATGTACTCCACAATCCGGCGCAGCTCCTGCGTCGAAAAACACAATATAAGAAACCTAAACTTTGGAAGCATGGGTTGGGCACGTAAGGTGTTCGCTTACCCAACGCCGAGGGTTATTCATGGAGAACCCATTCAACGGGTTCGTCTGGAGGAAGTCCTCCTTCTCTCCCTTGTACAGGCCGGACAGGATCATCGCCAGGTCCTCGGCCGAACCCGGCCCTTTGCGGCCATGACGGGTGGCATCGTCCTCCCCGTTGAAATCCCACATGGGGTGGCCCCTGTATTGTAGTGGCTGCACCCCTCGCATAATGCATGTTGCCATGACTCCAATCATGGTCAACCCGGAATGGGCCAGTAATCTTATTCGGCCCATCAGATAATGGCCGCTCTTGTCTTCCTCCAGTTGGGGGCTCCGCGGACGCCAACTAAGGCGTTTCTTCAGAGGAGAATTGCTGAACTCCGGGAGGCCGATCCGAATAGGGTCCGGCAGCGAAGCGTCTTCTATGTAAAACCATTCCGAAGGCCAGTCTTCGGACGCCTTCTTAGGGGTTCCGGATGGATATCCGGTCCCGGCAATGCGCCAAATTTCGGCGCCGCCCACTTGATATATGGACCCCTTGTGAGAGCGGGGCACAAGGCAGAACAACCTCTTCCACAACGCGAAATGGGGCTTGACGCCCAGAAATAGCTCGCAAAGAGCTACGTAACCCGCAATATGCAGGATAGAGGCGGGCGTGAGGTGATGGAGCTGGAGACCATAGAACTCTAGGAGCCCGCGGAGGAACGGATGTATAGGAAATCCGAGCCCCCTTATCAGATAGGGGACGAAGCATACCCGCTCCCCTTTGTTGGGACTTGGGGTGGCCTCCGCTTGCTTCCCACCTTTGTAGATGGCCAGCCCGGCTCGAACCGGAACCATGAAGGCCGGAGGGAGATATCCCTCCGCTTGGAGCTGCACCAGCTCGATGTGCGGAACAGAGCATCTCCTCCAATCTCCTGGCAGAGGGCTGGGAGCGCGAGAAGAGGAGCCGCGTCGACGGTCCATGATGGAATGGATTCTAGGTCATAAGCGCTCCGATGAGTATTCGCGGAAGGAAGATGGTGTGATTTGGATCTGGATTCTTGCCTCTCTTATAGGCAGATTATTTGGACGGCTAGGGGGTAAAACATAAAAGATACCCTGGCTTTTCGCATTCGTGCGACGCGTGGAAGAAGGCCATTATTGGGTGTGGAAGCCAAGAAGCGCAACATTGATAAGAAAGCCAGACACTATTCGGCAGGTACATGGAACTTAAAAGGAGAACCCGCCTTGCAATGCCGAAGACTATATACGCGCTGGACTTATCGTCATTGAAGCCTGGTTCGGGGGCTACTGAGGGAGTCCTGGACTAGGGGGTGTCCGGACAGCCGGACTATCATCGTCCGCCGGACTCCAAGACTATGAAGATACAAGATTGAAGACTTCGTCCCGTGTCCGGATGGGACTTTCCTTGGCATGGAAGGCAAGCCTGGCAATACGGATATGTAGATCTCCTACCATTGTAACCGACTCTGTGTAACCCTAGCCCTCTCCGGTGTCTATATAAACCGGAGGGCTTTAGTCCGTAGGACACAACATCCATTACAACAATCATACCATAGGCTAGCTTCTAGGGTTTAGCCTCCTTGATCTCGTGGTAGATCCACTCATGTAATATACATCATCAGTATTAATCAAGCAGGACGTAGGGTTTTACCTCCATCAAGAGGGCCCGAACCTGGGTAAAACATCGTGTCCCTCGTCTCCTGTTACCATCCACCTAGACGCACAGTTCTGGACCCCCTACCCGAGATCCGCCGATTTTGACACCGACAGTTCTCTTGTGCATTACAAAGATCGTCTTGTCACTTGTGGCTCGTGGCTTTCAGCGATAACATGGCCCTGATTACGACGAGACCTTTTGCTCCTGCGGGCCAGATGACCACTGTCGCACACTTGTTGTGGCCTCTATTCGTCATGGGTCTACATCCCGGCTTGAAGGTAAGAATGTCTTTCTTAATGGTGAGATGTGTGTGGACGTTTACGTGCAGCCGCCACTTGGGTATTCCACATCTAGATTCTCCTATTCAAGTTTTTATTGTCAAATGGAACGTCCCTACCAGCTGGTAGTCGAGTCACACTTGCCACTTCGTCTTTTCATCTTCCTTCTTTTGCTCTTCTTCATTGAATTTACTACAATAATTGTCCGTGTGTTGTGGATTCTTCTAATGAGTCATCTCCCTTGACTACTATGTCTTCCTCTGTTGGCAACAGATCGCCTCTAGATCAGCCTACAACCTACTAATGGCTTCTGAGATCGCCAGCTTCTGCCTATTGTTGCTCTTCCCAAGAAGACTTCTTATCATGAAATTTTTGTTCATCCAGAATGGCAGCATGTAATGGCATTGAATGCTCTTCCTCGCATCGGCTAGTGAAATCTCATTTCCCCTCCTCTGGCTCGTCACATCACTTGTAAGTGGTCCTACAAGGGTAAGACTGATGTTTCTGTTGAGCTTTACAAAGCTCTTCTAGTGGTGAGAACATAGTCATGACTACGATGAGACATTTGCTCCTGTATGGCCCAGATGACCACTCTTCGCACACTTTCCGTTGTGGCTTGTGTTCGCCACTAGTCTCTCTCTCTCGGCTTTATGTCAACAATGCCTACATGTAGTCACCACCTGGGTATTCTCTTCCGGATGGCATGGTTTCTCGTATTCGTCGCTCTCTATACGGTCTTAAGCAAACCCCTCGCGCGCCTCGTTTGAGCGCTTCATCTCAGTAGTGCACATTCTGTCCACCATCCAACTTGTGGTCTGACACTTGTTCCATATGTCGATCATCACTAGGGACGACTCTTGCATTGCCTTTGTGAAGGCTCGTCATAGTGAATTCCTTATGTATGATTTGCTACTTCTTTGAAAATGAGGTTTCTTCTACCTTTGATGCCTTCTTTATTTTCTAAGATAAGTATATCCATGATCTTCTTGCTTCTTGCTCGTGATGCTCTTACTGACGAGCGCACTATTGAGACTCCTATGGAGTCAATGTCCATCTTTGTGTACACCTCCGCTCCCTGCTAGTCCGGATGGGCATCCTTTGCCTTGTCGCGGGTTGCTATGTGAGCTGTCTCAATCCCACATCCCGTGTTCCCTTGTTGGGCGACACCAAGACCGAACGCTCGAGCAACACCAGTGGTGAGCAGGAGCTTCGACAGTCGGCGCGTACCTGGATTATGCACGGCAAGTCGAGGACACGGCGCTACCTAAAGTCAGCGCCAAGGGCGCACAGTACGAGAACGTGGGGTGCTTAATCAAGTGCGTGCTACACAACTCGCAAACAAGAGAAGCACAACAAGCTGGATCGGCGAGTAACGAAGAGTGCACAGGCACGTGGGATGCTGGACCAAGTAACTCTGCTGCCGCCGCCGCTAGTCTCTCTACCTCTGTTGCCTTATCTACTAGCTATTTTCAGAAGTGACATCGTCGCTAGGAGTCACTTGTGTGGCTCTTATCTCTCATCCTTAGTTTGACGTGGTCTTCTTGGATCCGTCTCCAACAATGTCTCTAAACCGTCAGGTTTGTCAGCTTGGTAAAGAGGTACAGTTACCTTATGCTCATAGTGAGACAGTGTCTCAGCGTCCTTTTGACATTGTTCTCTTTTATGTCTGGGTCCATCTCCCTTTGCCTCGAAAGAAGGTTATCTCTAGTATACGATCTTTATAGATGACTTATCTCAACACACCTCGATATACTTTATTTCTTCTCGCAGTGATGTCTTATCTATATAAGTGTTTTCATGCCATGGTTCACAATAAGTTCTCTACGCCTAGTCTTGTATTTCGTGATGACTCTGGTGGAGATTATATCTCCAAGTTGTTGCTTTGAGTCCTTGCTGAGCAGGGTGCTCTTACTTAGTTCTCTTATCCTTGTGCTCATGCTTAGAATGGCGTGGCTGAGTGCAAGCATCATCACCTTCTTAAGGCTCATCTGTGGATGGACATTGCCTCTCTTCCGCCACACTTTTGGGCCAAGTCTATCTCCACCTTCATCTAACTCAGCAACCTTCGGCAATCCAATCCACTTCTTTGTAAGTTGGTCTCCTTTTGAGTGTTTGTTTGATCATTTCCTGATCGTTCGGCGCTTCAATTGTTTGCTTGTGTTTGTTGTCCTTCTTACCCCTCATGAACGCACCAAACTTATTGCTCAGTCCATTGAGTGTGTCTATTATGATACAACTATGAGCATAAGGATATCGTTGCTAGGATCGTGCTGGTCCTTAGATGACTATTTCTCGGGATATGACTTTTGTTGAGTCACGTCCCTTCTACCCGCGTCCATCTTCCCTGACCTTTTCAACAGAGGACATCTGTTTCCACACTTTTCCCAACACTCCTATCACACTATTGTTGAGCCCCTAATCCATTCCTCGTACTGCTCTTGCTTCTCCGATTATTCAAGGTTTAATACGATCATCTCCTATGATTTCCTCACCTGCTTATCACAGGATTCGACACATTTTTCACTGATGGCTTCCTTGTCTTCATCGGCTGAGTCTATCTCGATGATTCTTGCTTGTATTCTTTCATATTTGCCTCACTTTTATACACGTACGTCGGTCGTGTGTAGTGGATACGTCTACTGATGTGCCATCTTCCCCGTCTCAGCCTACTTATGGCCTTAGTCTTTCAAACGTTGGCGTTGCTGTTCTTGAGCAAACTTCTTATCTTTATGTTGTTCATACCAAATGGCACCTTGCCATGATAGAGGATATTGCTTCTGTTGGGTGCATCGACAAGTGGGATATTGTTTCTCTTCCTCCTCATGTTCGTCCCATTAGTTGGTGGGTCTACAAGGTTAAGACTCGCTCGGTCTACAAGGTTAAGACTCGCTCTGATGGTTCTGTTGCGCATTACAAAGCTCGTCTTGTCATTTGTGGCTCGTGGCTTTCAGCAATAGCATGGCCCTGATTACGATGAGACCTTTTGCTCATGCGGGCTAGATGACCACTGTCGCACACTTCTTGTTGTGGCCTCTATTCCTCATGGGTCTACATCCCGCCTTGATGTTAAGAATGTCATTCTTAATGGTGAGCTGTGTGAGGAGGTTTACGTGCAGCCGCCACTTGGGTATTCCACACCTAGATTCTTCTATTAAAATTTTTATGGTCAAATCGAACGTCCCTACCAACTGATAGTTGAGTCACTCTTGCCACTTCGTCTATTCATCTTCCTTCTTTTGCTCTTCTTCATTGACTTTACTACAATAATTGTCCGTGTGTTGTGGATTCTTATAATGAGTCATCTCCCTTGACTACTGAGGGAGTCCTGGACTAGGGGGTGTCCGGATAGCCGGACTATCATCATCGGCCGGACTCCAAGACTATGAAGATACAAGTTTGAAGACTTCGTCCCGTGTCCGGATGGGACTTTCCTTGGCGTGGAAGGCAAGCTTGGCAATACGGATATGTGGATATCCTACCATTGTAACCGACTCTGTGTAACCCTAGCCCTCTCCGGTGTCTATATAAACCGGAGGGTTTTAGTCCGCAGGACGAACAACCATTAAAACAAGCATACCATAGGCTAGCTTCTAGGGTTTAGCCTCCTTGATCTCGTGGTAGATCCACTCTTGTACTACCCATATCATCAATATCAATCAAGCAGGAGTAGGGTTTTACCTCCATCGAGAGGGCCCGAACCTGGGTAAAAACATCGTGTCCCTTGTCTCCTGTTACCATCCACCTAGACGCACAGTTCGGGACCCCCTACCCGAGATCCGCCGGTTTTGACACCGACATTGGTTCTTTCATTGAGAGTTCCTCTCTGCCGTCATGATCAGGAAGGATGCCTCTTCCCGTCTTTAGAGACGGTACCATCGCCAAAGGAGCCTTAGACGCCGGCCAAACCATTTGGCTAGGCGGTTTTCTCGTGACCGCATGTTCGGCCACCGCTTTGACAATGACCTCTCGGGTCATCAAAAGCAATCTTCACGTCAACTCGGAATTTGCCCAGCAGCTGGATCCAATAGAGCTCTCGTCCGTAAACGAGCTCTTGGATCGCATCGCCGCCCTGGGAGTCGCTACAGACTACAATCAGATTGGGCTTAAAACCGATTTGAGAGAGATTAACTCTCCCCAGATTACCCACCACGTTGCGGTGGTAGAGGAACAAAGCGGCGACTCTTCTTCTGTATTAAAAACTAGTTATGTCTGGACTCCAGAACCCTCCATGCCGGATTCCCGCGGAGGGACGGACATCGACCAAGCACTGAACCTAAAGTCAGGCATCGGACTAGACTCACTAGACAACGTCCAGCAATCCAAGCTTCCAAATTTAGAAATTCTTCGGCCTTTGAGCCTCAAGATGGGCAGGGTTCCGGATTCAATTCCACCCACCCACCCAAACATATGCGATCTATCTCAAATCCGGCAAGAGCCCGCCAAAACAGTACATCATTACTGGGCCAGATTCCTCCTGGTTATGGACAGGATAAAGGACTGCTGTGAGGAAAACGCAATTTCAATTTTCTGCAATACTTGCACGGACAAGGGAATCTTGAACACCGTAAGTCGTCGTGAAATTACACGCTTCGTCGACCTGGCATCCATAGTATGAAAGTATTGTGCGATGGAGAGTTTCTGGAAAACCGAAACTAAGTTTTGGGACAATCCGGCTCCGAATACAACCCTAGTCCAAAACAAAAGGGTGCATCATGCTCAGGCACCAGGTACAAAAAACAAAAAGCAAAAACCCCATAAAGGGCATGGAACCGTACTGGAGGGATGGCTCAGCGGACCCTGTAAAATTCACAGTACAAAAGGCGCCACTCCAACACATAGCCTTCGAGCATGTTGGTACTGCGGTAGGTGGCCAAAAGTGGCGAAGAGCTTCTAGCCCCGGAGAACCACTCCAACAGTACCAGTACGGTGTCAACAGTCTTCGAGACCTTCGCATCAAATAATATGCGGAAACGAACAATCTGCAGCCTCGCCGAAGTCTACCAAGTAGGGACAACAAATCCATGGAGTGACACCAATAGTGGATGGCTTTCGTCTTACCAAGGTACTCATGGATGGCGGCAGCGGATTAAACCTCATCTACAAGGAAACCCTTCAAAAATTGGAAATAGACTGGAGCCGCATTGAGCGAAGCAGCACAACCTTTAGAGGAATAATCCCTAGCCGGGAAGCACGATGCACAGGAAAAATCACACTTGATGTGGTGTTTGGCTCACCGGACAATTACAGGTCCCAGGAAGTCACGTTACAAGTGCCCCGTTCAGCAGTGGATATCATGCTATATTAGGACAAGAGGCATTCACAATTTTTCAAGCCATGCCCCATTAAGGGTACATGAAGCTTAAGATGCCTGGGCCCAGTGGAATAACCACTATTTTCAGTGATCCGGACACAGCACTCCGCACCGAAAACAAGACAGCCGCACTAGCCCTAGAGGCACTATCCGAAGCCTTAGCGGAAGAGGAGCTCACGGCGCTGCGCTCCACGGTGAACAGGGATGATGTGATACTCGATAAGAGGTCCAAGTCCACCTCTTTTAAACCAGCGGACGAAATAGTCAAATTCCAGGTCCATCCAATGGACCAAACAAAGACGGCCTCCATTGGGGCACAGTTAAACCCTGGTGTAGATGCCGCACTACGAGAATTCCTTTAGGAGAATTGGGACATCTTCGCCTGGCACCCCTCAGATATGCCAGGAATACCACACAGATTGGTGGAACACAGCCTAAACATCCTAAAAGGATTCAAGCCAGTCAAACAGGCTCTTCGGCGATTTTCTGAACCCAAAAGACAGGCAATGGGAGAGGAGCTAGCCAAACTATTGGAAGCCGGATTCATCAGAGACATCAAACATCCGGACTGGCTAGCAAACCTAGTAATGGTACCAAAGAAGGAAAAATCCTGGCGCCTATGTGTCGATTTTAGAGACCTCAACAAGGCTTATCCAAAGGATCCTTCCCCCCTTCCCCGTATCGAACAAATAATCGATGCTACTGCAGGGCACGATTCATTGTGCTTCCTCGATGCATACTCCGACTACCATCAAATCAAGATGGCGGAGGCGGACCAAGCCGCAACGGCATTCATTACTCCATATGGACCATTCTGCTTCAACACGATGCCCTTCGGACTCAAAAACACCGGCGTAACATATCAGCGCATGATTCAGACATGTCTGGCTACCCAGATCGGCAAAACAGTAGAGGCATACGTAGACGACGTGGTCGTCAAGACCAAACACGTCGAAACTCTAGTAGACGATTTGAGGCTCACATTCAATAACCTCCGAGCATATGACATAAAGCTGAACCCGGAAAAATGCGTTTTTGGCGTACCAACCGGAAAGCTCCTGGTCTTCATTGTATCCGGTAGAGGAATTGAAGCAAACCCAGCGAAGATCCGAGCTCTGTCACAGCTGGATATTCCAAAAGACCTCAAACAAATACAAAAATTGACTGGATGCATGGCGGCTCTAAGCCGCTTCATCTCCCGTCTGGGAGAAAAGATATTGCCCCTCTATCGCCTCCTCAGGCGCACCGAACACTTCAAGTGGATGGATGCTGCCACGGCCGGACTCGAAGAAATAAAGGCCATACTAGCAACAAATCCGGTCCTAGCCGCGCCTAACCTGGGCGAACCAATGTTATTATATATCGCGGCAACACATCAATTTGTCAGCACGGTACTCGTCATCGAATGAGAAACAGAAGGACACAAATTCCCTCTTCAAAAACCAGTGTACTACGTATCCACTGTCTTAACTCCATGCAAGTCTCGATACCCGCATTATCAAAAGATAGCATACGCGGTGTTCATGGCATCCCAGAAGCTGCGACACTACTTTCAAGAGTGTTCGATAAAGTGGCCTCCGAAGTAACCCTCAACGACATTATAAACAACCGCGACGCGACGGGGAGGATTGCGAAATGGGCCATCGAGCTCTTGCCATTCGACATAACCTATAAACCACGGCGAGCTATAAAGTCGCAAGTTTTAGCGGACTTCGTCGCTGAATGGACCGAAGCCGAACTCCCTAAAGAGTACGGCGCATACTCCAATTGGATTATGCATTTCGACGGCTCCAAAATGTTGGCTGGCTTGGGGGCTGGCATCATATTGACGTCCCCAACTGGAGACACAGTCCAATACGTACTTCAGATGTCACACCCTAGCTAGTCATGCATCAGAGTGTGTGCATCATGTTTAAAATTCCATTTAAATTGAAATGGGGATTTGTGAAACCCTCAGAATCATTTCTGAAAAATGACCCAAATAAAAATTTCTCCAAAAAGGGTCCAAGAAAATGCTCATGTTGCTCTCTGAAAATATTGGACAGAGATAAAAATCAAACCAATATTTTTAAGAGCTCATAGGTATTTATTTTGGGCATTTGGAATTAATGCATAAATATTTGCATTGGAAATATATTAGTTATATATATTAATATATGTCCAAATATTATGTCAATTATAAAGGAGCTCTGGAATAATATATCTAGCTTCTGCAAAAATTGGCATAAGGTAAATAAATGATTTAATATATTATTTAAATCAAAACAAATTTCAGAAATTAGAAAACAGAAACAAATAAAAGGGAGAAGCTTACCTGGGCTCCTCCCTGTGCAGCCCAGCCAGCTGGCCGGCCCAGCCAGCAGGCGGCCCAGCCGCCTCCCTCCTCTGTCGTCTTCGTCCTCGACAGAGGGAGGGGAGTGTGGCCGGCGCGCGCGCGCGCCACCGCGCCACGCCACCTCCCTCCCTGCCTGCCTGGTGCCCTTCTCGTCGCCCTCGATGCCCCGGACGACGCCACGCCCTCCCCCCTGCTCTCTCTCACTCTCCCTCGGTTCCTCCCTCCTCTCCCTCGCTCTCTCTCTCACACGGCCGAACACCACCGTCGCCGCCGTTCGCCATAGCAGCCGTCACCGGCCACCCCTCGCCCCTCCGCTGAGCTCAGGAGCTCCGCCGCGATCCCCTCTTCCTCCCCACCAAGTCAAGCCTCTCCGGAAGCCCTGCATCGCCGCCCACGTCGCCGTTCCCCTCCTCGGCCACCGGAGATCGTCGCCGTCAAATCGGGAGCTACCGGACGTCCCCGAGCCCGCTAACCATCCCTGCAGCTCCGCGGTGAGCCACTGACTCGATTCCCCCTTGCCCCGTCGTCCCTAGCATCCTGTAGCTGCCGCCCCCTTGAGCTCCGAAGCTCGCCGCCGCCGTGCCTCGTCGCCGCCGTGGCTGGAGCCGTTGTAGCTCGAAGCCGAGCACACCATCGTGCTCCACACCTCACCAGGAGCACGTAGCACGCACCAACGCCTCCCCTAGCGCCCTGCATCGCCTAACCCGCCGTTGGCCGAACTCCGGCCGCCGCTCGCGAGCTCGCCGTCGTCGGTACCGGCCACCTCAGGCACGGCCACCACCACCGTTCGGCACGCGAGAGCAAGGGCTCTCCAACGAGCCCAAGCACGGCCTCGCCCGTGCCCTGTAGCGCGTTTCCGCATCGCGCCGCCGTCTCGGGCCCCGCCGGCGTCATGTCGCCGGTGGGTTTGACCTGTTTGACCTGGGGTTTGACCCCCCAGGGTCACTGACGCGTGGGCCCCGTCGGCCAGGTGGTCAGATTAGTGCTAATCACCGCTTAATTAACCCCCCTGACACTGACAGTGGGCCCCAGCGCCACTAACCCCTAATTAGGAATAAATTAACCCTGTTAAACCCCCCCTGTCACTGACGTGTGGACCCCACACGTCATGTTTGACCCCAGCCAGCCGCAGTTGACCACTGACGTCATGCTGACGTCATGCTGGCGCAATATATATATTTCTGGATTTAATTTAAATCAGGAAATTCCAGAATATTATTTAAACTTCAAAAATTCATAACTTTTATTCTGTAACTCCAAATTAGACAAATTATATATGAAAAATGATCAGAAAAATCCAATCTATCCATCTGTACTATTTTCATGCATGATCAAACAATTTAAATTGATGTTTTAAGCAGAACAAGGAAAAGCACTTTAAAGGTCCATATTTGAGTTTGAAATTTGAATCTTTGATTCAAATTTGTTCAAACCCTTCTGGTTTTAGTTGCATTAGCCCAACACACTCATATTGCCATGTTTCATGCATGCATCATATTGTTGCACATTGTTTGGTGATGGTTGTGTATCGGTGTCCTTTGCGACAGGTTCTGCCTCCGAGGAGTACCGTGATTACCCTAACGAAGAACCGTATCAGTGCATCGAACCATCAGGCAAGCAACCAACCATTTGATCATATCGATACAATCCCATGTTCTCGCTCCTGCTCTCTTTTACTGCATTAAGACAACGCGTTTCAAACTGCTGTGTGCTACGGTAGTTGAACCCATTTCCTCTGCATGACCTGTCATTGCCACAGTAACTAGATGAAACCCACTAGCATGTGTAGGAGTTGATTGAGCCATATGTATGTGTTGTTCCTACCTTGCTATGCCTGCTATGCTTAGAGTCGTGTCAGGTCTGGTTCATCTGGGTGATGGGCTAGAGTGAAATGATTGTGTCGGTAATGAGAGTGGTGTGGTGAACACGATTTGGTAAAGGTATTGATGAGAGGCCATGTAGGAGTACATGGTGGGTTGTTTCATTGAAGCCGACCTTAAGCACTGAGATCTGTATGTGTGATTTAAGAATCAGCTACTACCATGCATTGGGCCCGAAACCAATGGACCCTCTCGGCTTCTTATTCACCCTAGTTCTCCGTCCAGGAGTTGCAAGTAGTTTCTGGTGTTTGTAGTCTACTGGAGGCCGTGGACAGCGCTGACCGTAGGGGTGGGCTGTGATGCGGTAGGTACGTGGCCGGGTGTACCGAATACCCGTTAGGTATCTTGGGAACCCTGTTCACATCGTTCGGGGCCGTATGGGAAACCTCGGCCGGACTCCCTGTGGATGGAACCTGAATAGGCGATAAACCTGGACTGGAGGCTTAGGTGGTTAGGTAGGTCGTGGCCGACACCCACGTTGGGCTTCCGCTTGAAGGTTGCCGAGTACATGTCGTGTAAACGACGGTAAGTGGTGAGAGCGTGTATGAAGAAGTACACCCCTGCAGGGTTAACATGATCTATTCGAATAGCCGCGTCCGCGGTAAAGGACTACTTGGTTGCCTATACAGTTCATAGACAAGTAAATGGAAACTGCTAAAAGCCTCAAGATAAGTGTGAGTGCCAAGGATGGCTCTTCCGTAGGAAGACGGAGGCGGATCCTCGGTAGTGTATTGAAGTGGTGAGTAGTGGACTCGTGTGCGCAAAACCATTTCAAGTTGGAGTATCGTAGGATAGTCTAGCCAAGAGTCAAAGCTGGCTTGCTGCAATAACTCCACCAACCCTTCTTGATAATATGCATGTATGTAGGATCTGATGTAAGTCTTGCTGAGTACCTTTGTACTCATGTTGCTATAATCTACATTTTTACAGAAGACGCTGCAACCCCTTCTGATGGGTTCTATGTAGACATTGACATCAACGAGTAGGCTAAAGACCCAGGTGGTGACCCTGAGCTTGTGAAGGACCACGTAGTATAGCTAGGCTTTCCAAGCCTCTTTTATTTTACTAGTTGTCTGTACTCAGACAAGTTACTTCCGCTGCTGGTTTGTATGACTGTATGACTTGTATGTTGGGTCGTGAGACCCGTACCTTGTGTATGTTATGTATGGATCCCTGAGCCTTAAATAAAGTACTTGTGTCGTAGAGTCATGTTGTGATGCTTCGTTGTATTTGCACATATCGAGCATATTGTGTGTATGATTGAAATGCTTGGTATGTGTGGGATCTGACTATCTAGTCATTTATCTTTAGTAGCCTCTCTCACCGGGAAATGTCTCCTAGTGTTACCGCTGAGCCATGGTAGCTTGCTACTGCTCTGGAACACTTAGGCTGGCCGGCATGTGTCCTTCTTCGTTCATGTGTCTGTCCCTTCGGGGAAATGTCACGCTTTGAGTACCGGAGTCCTGTTAGCCCGCTACAGCCCGGTTTACCGGAGTCCTGCTAGCCCAGTGCTATAGCCCGGACCCACTTGCTGATGACCGACACGTTCGAAGCTGGGTCATGGATGCCTGTCCCTGTAAGTCTGTGCCACTTTGGGTTTACGACTAGTCATGTCAGCCCGGGCTCCTTATCATATGGATGCTAGCGACACTATCATATACGTGAGCCAAAAGGCGCAAACGGTCCCGGGCAAAGGTAAGGCGACACCCGTGGGGATACCGTGCGTGAGGCCGCAAAGTGATATGAGGTGTTACCGGCTAGATCGATGTGACATCGAGTCGGGGTCCTGACAGCGTTGGCATCAGAGCCGGACTGCCTGTAGGTTCTCCAAGCCAAACTGGTCGATGTTGAGTCTAGAAATCCTTTAGTTATATGTAGGGGAATTGTTTGTGGGTTGGAACGTAAGGCTCTTTTTACTCCTCTATCTTGTGACATTCTGATCTGAGTCAGTCCATTCTTCCACCGGGGGTTAAGGAATTAGGATCTATTCTCTCTATCAGGATCACGTGTTACTAATCAGTAGTACCTTATAGGTATGATGGATACAAGCCTAGTTCAGTTCTTCTACCATATTATGTTGCTAGCATGGTCTCAGAACTTTGATATGATGATGTTGAGTGTGTATGAAATCCTTTGTCAAATGTCTCAAAATCCTTCTTGAGCATTTACAGCTGTTATGCTGCCGAAAATTTGCTAGAAATTCTAATGCCTTTGCATTATGATTGTGCTTTCAGATGGCCACTCGCGACCTCAATCAAGTGGTTCGCCTGACTCGATGCCTAGATGTACCCGGCCATACTGCCAAGTTGGTCAGGGTAATGACTGAGGCTGGATACCGCTGGTATCCTGAGTACACGGTCGAAGAGCAATTTCGGGACTTCAATCAAAGCCAGTATCTCTGCACTGTCAGGATATTTCCATCTTATCCTGGATCCACCGAGCCCCTTCACTGCTCCTATGGACTCGGGGTTACTATTGAGATGGCTGTGCAGGACGCCGCCTACTCTATGATGACCATTATGCGAGTCAGATCTGGTCTATTTCGGGACTCTGATTTCCGGTATATGCCAGGATCACTTCCGGGAGCACAAGGGTATCTCCAGGCTATCTATGCCAACCCCACTCAGGAGGATTCATGGACTCGCACCACTGCTGAGATGCTCGAGGATAAGGACCTTGAAAATCGGGCCTTGAGGTTAGAGCTCTTCAATACCCGTGCTGACCACTGGGCCACTTTGACTCGGTTCGCACCGGCGGTGCAAGGTGGATATTCGGATATGCGCGATCTCTATCCTGTGAGATCTGCTCTGCCAGACGTGATGGGTTGGCGTGATGTAGGAGGCATCACCCCACCTCGCGGTCCCCGCAGGCCACCGTCTGTTGGTCCAAGACCTCATCCTAGCCCCTATGGTCCACAAGCTCCGCGAGATCGTCTGTTTCCGGATGATCATGTTGAGCTTCCAGGCTATGGAGGTGACTTCTACGAGGACTACTACGGATCGGTCTGAGTTAATGGTTGTATCACTAGTTCGCACTAGCTGTGTCGTCTATCGTCCTGCGTGACTCGTGGGATATGACCTAGTTGTAATCTTCCCGGAGGTGTAGAAAAATAATGTATAGGAGCTTGGAATGCCTCCGATGAGATGTAATCCTCCTTTCACCGTAATAGTACTTTGTTTGGTCTTGTACTAAACCCTGTATGGTGTGTATGACGATGGAATAAAAGAAGCAGTTTCTGTATCTACCATGTCATACGGATGATCATCTTGCATTCCGAGTTATTCCTTACATTTTTGTATCCTATGTCGGAATTTTATCATCCTGACTAAATCATTGTCTTGTTTACCTAGGATGGTCAACACGCGCGCTAACCCTGCTCCTCAAGAGCAGGCCGAAGGCAGTGAAGTCAGGGATGCAAATCTGCCTCATCCTCCTTCCCTAGCCTAGGTTATATTGGAAGCTGAGAGAAACAAGCGGGAGACCAACCGTTTGTTGGAGCGTATTGAACAGAACACAGCACACCATCAGAGGACTAACGTGGTGTCACTCAGTGATTTTATCAAATTACATCCACCCACGTTCCACCACTCCGTCGAGCTTCTCGATGCTGATGACTGGCTTCGCAGTATCGCTCACAAACTGCGTTCCGCGCTGGTAGCGGAGGCTGACAAGGTCACCTTTGATGCATATCATCTTGAAGGCCCCGCCAGTCTATGGTGGGAGAATTATGGAGCTATGCGCCCGGCGGGCCATGTCACTACTTGGGCTGAGTTCAGCGAGGCTTTCCGTGAACATCACATTCCGGAGGGTCTCATGGACCGTAAACGTGAGGAATTTTGCAGTTTCACCCAAGGCCGACTTTCTGTGGATGCTTACAGCAGGGAGTTTGGTAACCTCGCACGATATGCAACCGAGGAAGTTTCTACTGACGCCAAGAAGCAAGCAAGGTTCCGTAAGGGCCTTAGTCCTGAGCTTCGCCGTGACCTCCGTCTGCATGAATGCACATCTTTTCAGAAACTTGTCAACAAAGCCATCAGTGCTGAAACTGGTCAGACTGACTATGACGCAACACGCAAGCATGGCCGTGATATGGGTTCCTCATCCGGTGCTGGTCCTCAGAAGCGCCGCGTGTGGGTACCCAACACCGCCCTGCCACCCAGGTTCACACCGAGGCCATCTTTCCAGGCGCCTCGCCCTGTTCAACAGTCTGCACCGGCCAAGCCCTATGGGGGTCCAACTAACAATGCTCCTCCACGTACCAGTTCCGTGACTTGTTTCAAGTGTGGGGAATCTGGTCACTATATGCGTGAGTGTCCCCAGACCAACCCCAACCAGTCTGCTAAAGCTGTTGGCCGTGGCAAGCCGACAGGAAAAGTATTCCACGCCAAGCCGGTCACCGCTTCACGTGGCCATGTCAACTGTATCTCTGCCGAAGAAGCTCAAGAGGATCCCAACGTCGTTCTCGGTACGCTTCTTGTTAATTGCCACCCGGCATCTGTTCTTTTCGATACAGGAGCCTCTCATTCTTTTATATCCGAAAATTATGCTCGTTTGCATAACGTTGCATTCTATGACATGCCATCCACTATGGAAATTTCTACTCCTGGTTCTAGATGGCAGACCTCTAGGGTAAGTTATGGAAATGAAATCCAAGTCGACAGACTTGTTTTTCTTGCATCTTTGATAGCCCTTAAATCTTCAGATATTAATATCATTCTGGGTATGGACTGGATGTCAGCTCATCAAGCCAAAATTGATTGCTTCTCTAGGACTGTTCAACTCACCCATCCTTCGGGGAAGATAGTCAATGTCTTGACCCGATTAGCCAAGCGACAGTTATATTCTCTTAACGCCAGCCCTTTGCCAGACCTTGAGGACATTCCGGTAGTCCGTGACTTCCCGGATGTCTTTCCAGAGGAATTGCCAGGTGTTCCACCTGACAGGGATGTTGAGTTCGTAATAGACCTCATTCCAGGAACCGTTCCGATTGCTAGAAGACCTTATAAGATGGCACCCCTAGAGCTAGCCGAGCTTAAGAAACAACTCGATGAGTCCTTGAAAAAGGGGTTCATCCGACCTAGCTCATCTCCGTGGGCTTGCCCCGTCCTATTCGTCAAGAAGAAGGATGGTACGGACCGGATGGTTGTAGATTACCGACCTGTCAATTTGGTCACAATCAAGAACAAATATCCGCTTCCCAGGATCAACGACCTGTATGATCAGCTCGCTGGATCCTCAGTCTTCTCCAAGATGGATTTGAGGTTGGGCTACCATCAAATCAAAATCAGAAACGGGGACATTCCTAAAACGGCCTTTGTTACTCGTTATGGCCAATACGAGTACACCGTCATGTCCTTCGGTTTAACCAACGCTCCAGCCACCTTTTCTCGGTTAATGAACTCAATCTTCATGGAGTATTTGGACAAATTCGTCGTGGTTTACCTCGATGATATACTCATCTACTCCAAGAACGAGGAAGAACACGCCGAACATCTAAGGCTAGTGTTGAAGAAACTTCGAGAGCATCGCCTTTATGCCAAATTTTCTAAATGTGAATTCTGGTTGTCAGAAGTGACCTATCTGGGTCATGTAATATCTGGTAAAGGTATTGCTGTTAACCCTGAGCGAGTTCAAGCCGTCCTTAATTGGACTCCACCTGAATCGGTCAAGCAAATTCGGAGTTTTCTGGGCTTAGCGAGCTATTGTCGTCGCTTCGTCGAGAACTTCTCCAAAGTTGCTAAACCTCTAACCGAACTCCTCAAGAAAGATAAGAAGTTCGAGTGGACTCCACAATGTGAGCACAGTTTTCAGGAACTGAAAAGACGCCTGACTTCTGCTCCCGTACTGGTACCGCCAGACTTCTCCAAGGACTTTGTTATCTACTGCGACGCCTCGCGACAAGGACTAGGTTGCATTCTCATGCAAGATCGACACGTAATTGCTTACGCTTCACGGCAATTGCACCCACATGAGGAGAATTATCCTACTCATGATCTAGAGCTTGCAGCCGTAGTCTATGCACTTAAGACCTGGCGACATTACCTCCTCGGAAATCGTTGCGAAATATTCACTGATCACCAAAGTCTGAAGTACATTTTCACCCAACCGGATCTGAATCTCAGGCAGAGACGTTGGGTTGAGTTGATCACAGACTTCGACTTAGGAATAACCTACACCCTAGGGAAAGCCAACGTCATGGCTGATGCGCTAAGTCGTAAATCTTATTGTAACAACCTGATGTTACAACAAAGTCAACCGCTTCTCCATGAGGAATTTCGGAAGCTTAACCTTCACATTGTACCTCAAGGTTTTCTTTCCACCTTGGTGGCAAAACCTACCCTTGCGGATCAGATTATCAAAGCACAGAAGGTAGATCCGGGAATTTCCCGCATCAAGAGAAACATCCAGAAAGGAGTTGCGAATTGTTTCTCCATTAATGATCAAGGGGTCGTATACTTCGGGAATCGACTAGTGGTTCCCAAAGTGCGAAACCTGAGGCGTTTGATCCTTAAGGAAGCTCATGAATCTCCTCTCACCATTCATCCCGGTAGTACTAAGATGTATCAGGACCTACGCCAGAGGTTCTGGTGGACTAGGATGAAGAGAGAAATTGCTCAGTATATTGCTAATTGCGACGTCTGTCGTCGTGTAAAAGCAGAGCATCAACGGCCTGCTGGCACCCTTCAACCCCTAGCTATTCCTGAATGGAAATGGGATAAAATTGGTATGGATTTCATTACCGGTTTTCCCAGGACCAGGAGAGGGAATAATGCTATCTTCGTCGTTGTCGATCGTCTTTCCAAAGTAGCCCATTTCCTACCTGTTCGAGAGAGTATAACCGCTAGTCAGCTGGCAGACTTATACATCTCCCGAATAGTGTCCCTCCATGGTGTTCCTTTGGAAATTAACTCGGATCGAGGAAGTCTTTTCACCTCTCGATTTTGGGAAAGTTTCCAAAATGCTATGGGAACCCGTCTCTCCTTTAGCACCGCTTTCCACCCTCAGTCGAGTGGTCAAGTGGAACGCGTCAACCAGATTCTAGAAGACATGCTTCGAGCCTCTGTTATCTCATTCGGAATGGATTGGGAGAAGTGCCTTCCATTTGCCGAATTCGCTTACAACAACAGTTATCAATCTAGCTTGGGTAAAGCCCCTTTTGAAGTTCTCTATGGACGACGGTGTCGAACACCCCTTAACTGGTCAGAGACCGGGGAAAGACAATTCTTTGGCCCGGATATGATTCAGGAAGCAGAAGAACAAGTTCGTATCGTTCGTGAAAAGTTGAAAACAGCCCAATCTCGTCAAAAGAGTCAATATGACCGAAAACATAAGGCTATGACTTTCGAGGTTGACGAGAAGGCTTATCTTCGGGTCACCCCTCTGAAGGGAACCCATCGTTTCGGTATCAAAGGCAAATTGGCTCCTCGTTACATTGGACCTTTTCGCATTCTCGCCAAACGAGGAGAAGTTGCCTACCAGTTGGAACTACCTCCGCACCTCTCCAGAGTCCACGATGTCTTCCACGTTTCTCAACTCAGGCGTTGCTTCTCGGATCCTATCCGTGAAGTGGACCACGAAACGCTTGATCTCCAAGATAATCTTACATATCGAGAGTACCCCATCCGTATCCTCGATCAGGCCGAACGTACCACCCGACGTCATAATATCAAGTTTCTCAAAGTTCAATGGTCGCACCATTCTGAGGATGAAGCAACTTGGGAAAGGGAGGATCGTCTTCGACTTGAGTATCCCGCCTTCTTCCCGGAGGAACCCAAATCTCGGGATGAGATTCTTTTGAGTGGGGGTGAGTTGTCACACCCTAGCTAGTCATGCATCAGAGTGTGTGCATCATGTTTAAAATTCCATTTAAATTGAAATGGGGATTTGTGAAACCCTCAGAATCATTTCTGAAAAATGACCCAAATAAAAATTTCTCCAAAAAGGGTCCAAGAAAATGCTCATGTTGCTCTCTGAAAATATTGGACAGAGATAAAAATCAAACCAATATTTTTAAAAGCTCATAGGTATTTATTTTGGGCATTTGGAATTAATGCATAAATATTTGCATTGGAAATATATTAGTTATATATATTAATATATGTCCAAATATTATGTCAATTATAAAGGAGCTCTGGAATAATATAACTAGCTTCTGCAAAAATTGGCATAAGGTAAATAAATGATTTAATATATTATTTAAATCAAAACAAATGTCTGAAATTAGAAAACAGAAATAAATAAAAGGGAGAAGCTTACCTGGGCTCCTCCTTGTGCAGCCCAGCCAGCTGGCCGGCCCAGCCAGCAGGCGGCCCAGCCGCCTCCCTCCTCTGTCGTCTTCGTCCTCGACAGAGGGAGGGGAGTGTGGCCGGCGCGCGCACGCGCCACCGCGCCACGCCACCTCCCTCCCTGCCTGCCTGGCGCCCTTCTCGTCGCCCTCGATGCCCCGGACGACGCCACGCCCTCCCCCCTGCTCTCTCTCACTCTCCCTCGGTTCCTCCCTCCTCTCCCTCGCTCTCTCTCTCACACGGCCGAACACCACCATCGCCGCCGTTCGCCATAGCAGCCGTCACCGGCCACCCCTCGCCCCTCCGCTGAGCTCAGGAGCTCCGCCGCGACCCCCTCTTCCTCCCCACCAAGTCAAGCCTCTCCGGAAGCCCTGCATCGCCGCCCACGTCGCCGTTCCCCTCCTCGGCCACCGGAGATCGTCGCCGTCAAATCGGGAGCTACCGGACGTCCCCGAGCCCGCTAACCATCCCTGCAGCTCCGCGGTGAGCCACTGACTCGATTCCCCCTTGCCCCGTCGTCCCTAGCATCCTGTAGCTGCCGCCCCCTTGAGCTCCGAAGCTCGCCGCCGCCGTGCCTCGTCGCCGCCGTGGCTGGAGCCGTTGTAGCTCGAAGCCGAGCACACCATCGTGCTCCACACCTCACCAGGAGCACGTAGCACGCACCAACGCCTCCCCTAGCGCCCTGCATCGCCTAACCCGCC